>NC_092086.1:101932260-102278260 GCF_045679555.1 Salvelinus alpinus
AAATCCCTTTATCTGAAGAAGTTCAGTGGGAGCATGTGCAGGATTCTGGAGGAGTGCAAACAGCAATCAATTATGTTACTGTTAAAGGAGCAATCTGTGATTGCTATGTCCATTTTGGACTTTAAAATTGATGATACATGGCCATTGATTCTTCAAGAATATAATTTATAAAATGCCACATGAGTTTCCAACTGCAGATTGCCCATGTAAGGATGATGGTATCAAAGTACTGATGGAAAATGACTTATTTTGCAAAACAAAGATAGTGGGATTGTCATACAGGTACAGTGCATTCAGAAAGTATTAACACCCCTCGACTTATTCCACATTTTGTTGTGCTACAGCCTGCAGTCAAAATAGATTTAATAAAAACAAATGATCACCTATCTACACACAATACCCCATAATGAAAAAGTGAAAACGATTTATTTTCTAGGCAAATTTATAGAAAAGTAAATACAGAAATCTTTCATTTACATACAGAGTTCACCCCCCTTGGCATTTTTCCTATTTTGTTGCCTTACAACCTGGAATTAAAATGGATAATTTGGGGGTTTGTATCATTTGATTTACACAACATGCCTACCACTTTGAAGATGCAAAATATTTTTTAAATTGTGAAACAAACAAGAAATAAGACAAAAAAACTGAAAACTTGAGAGTGCATAACTATTCACCCCCCCAGGTCACATCTAGCTACTGGGATTTTTGCCGATTCTTCAAGGCAAAACTGCTCCAGCTCTTTCAAGTTGGATGGCTTCTGCTGGGGTACAGCAATCTTTAAGTCATACCACAGATTCTCAATTGGATTGAGGTCTGGGCTTTGACTAGGCCATTCCCAGACATTTAAATGTTTACCCTTAAACCACTCGAGTGTTGCTTTAGCAGTATGCTTAGGGTCATTGTCCTGCTGGAAGGTGAACCTCCGTCCCAGTCTCAAATCTCTGGAAGACAAACAGGTTTCCCTCAAGAATTTCCCTGTATTTAGCGACTTCCTTCAATTCTGACAATTTCCCCAGTCCCTGCCAATGAAAAACATCCCCACAGCATGATGCTGCCACCACCATGCTTCCCTGTGGGGATGTTGTTCTCGGGGTAATGAGAGGTGTAGGATTTGGGCCAGACATAGCGTTTTCCTTGATGGCCAAAAAGCTACATTTTTGTCTCATCTGACCAGAGTACCTTCTTCAATATGTTTGGGGAGTCTCCCACATGCCTTTTGGCGAACAACAAATGTGTTTGCTTATTATTTTCTTTAAGCAATGCTTTTTTCTGGCCACTCTTCCGTAAAGCCCAGCTCTGTGGAGTGTACGGCTTAAAGTGGTCCTATGGACAGATACTCCAATCTCCGCTATGGAGCTTCGCAGCTCCTTCAGGGTTATCTTTGGTCTCTTTGTTGCATCTCTGATTAATTCCCTCCTTGCCTGGTCCATGAGTTTTGGTGGATGGCCCTCTCGTGGCAGGTTTGTTGTGGTGCCATATTCTTTCCATTTTTTAATAATGGATTTAAGTGGTGCTCAGTGGGATGTTCAAAGTTTCGGATATTTTTTATAACCCAACCCTGATCTGTACATCTCCACAACTTTGTCCCTGACCTGTTTGGAGAGCTCCTTGGTCTTCATTGTACCGCTTGCTTGGTGGTGCCCCTTGCTTAGTGGTGTTGCAGACTCTGGGGCCTTTCGGAACAGGTGTATATATACTGAGATCATGTGACACTTAAATCAAGTCCACCTTTGTGCAATCTAAATAATTATGTGACTTCTGACGGTAATTGGTTGCACCAGATCTTATTTATGGGCATTAGAGTAAAGGGAGTGAATACACATGCACGCATCACTTTCCTGTTTTGTTTTTTTTAAGTAATTTTTTTCATTTCCCTTCACCAATTTGGACTATTTTGTGTATGTCCATTACATGAAATCCAAATAAAAATCTATTTAAAGTACAGGTTGTAATGCAACAAAATAGGAAAAACGCCAAGGGGAATGAATACTTTTGCAAGGCACTGTAAGTATTCACACACCTGAGTCAATACATGTTAGAATCACCTTTGGCAGCGATTACAGCTGTGAGTCTTTCCCTTAAGTCTAGAAGACCTGGATTGTCAAGTTGGTTGCTGATCATTGCTTGACAGCCATTTTCAAGTCTTGCGATATATTTTCTAGACGATTTAAGTTAAAACTAACTAGGTCACTCAGGAACATTCAATGTCGTCTTGGTAACCAACTCCTAGTGTTTTAGGGTATTGTTCTGCTGAAAGGTGTATTTGCTTCCAGTGTCTGGTGGAAAGCAGACTGAACCAGGTTTTCCTCTAGGATTTTGCCTGTACTTACTTTATCCTAAAAAACTTCTTTGCGTACATGCAGCCACCACCATGCTTGAAAATATGAAAACTAAATATGAAAACTCAGTACTCAGTGATGTGTTGTGTTCTTCCCAAACACTGTATTCTGGACATAAAGTTAATTTCTTTGCCACATTTTTTGTAGTTTTACTTTAGTGCCTTATTGCAAACAGGATGCATGTTTTTTCATATTTGTCTTCTGTACAGGCTTCCTTCTCTTCACGCTGTCATTTAGGTTAGTATTGTGGAGTAACTAAAATGCTGATGATCCATCCTCAGTTTTCTATCACAGCAATTAAACTCTGATTTGAAGACACCATTGGCCTTATGGTGAAACCCCTGAGCGGTTTCCTTCATCTCCGGCAACTGAGTTAAAAAGGACACCTGTATCTTTGTAGTGACTGGGTGTATCGATACACCATCCAAAGAGTAATTAATACACCATATTATTTCATTCACCATGCTCAAATGGATATTTAATGTTTGCATTTTTTTTTTTTACACATCTACCAATAGGTGGCGGTCTTTGCAAGGCATTGGGAAACCTCCCTGGTCTTGATGGTTGAATCAGTGTTTGAGATGAGGTAGTGAAGCCATATTAGCTTTTAATTTTTAATGAATTTGTAAAAATGTCAATACAAATTATTCCACTTTGACATTGCGGTGTGTGTAGGCCAGTGACACAAAATCTAAATTTAATCCATTTTAAATTCAGGCTGTAACACAACAAAATTTGGAAAAAGTCAAGGTGTGTGAATACTTTCGGAAGGCACTGTATATTGTCAAAATGTGTACATTATAAGCTGTAAGAGCACATGAATTGCTCCAGTATGTGTGGTTGGCTGAACATTTCTAACTTACCAAGTAAGTCTTTACTCACTGTTCTTCACCATTCCAAAGCCAACCTAGGCCTGTCAAACACGATACGGACCATCAACACTCATCTGTCATATGGCCCGTGCAGAGTTCAGAAACCTCTCACTGAAATTAGCACCATCCAAGAGAGAAACAATAATTCAAAGCAAATGGACAATTTAAAGCCTCAATTGCTGTTAACAATGTTTGATGGGCCTGTCACAACAGCCGTCAAATACTCGGCTTTAAACACAGCATGTTGCACTGAACATGTCTGTCTACGGTCCATTCTTGCTTCTTAATGATTTTTTACATTTTTTTTGTAATACAGACTCAAACACAAGGCTTTCTCCTAACGAAAACAAGCCCGTCCAGACAAGACCCATGTTAAAAAAAAAAAAAAAAGTCTTAAACGTTTCCACAGATGTCAATCAAGAAAAGTGACTGCGACTGGTCCAATTATAGGAAATGTGAACAGGAAAACAAGACTGCCCCGGTTCCAGCTCGGGCCTGGTGTAGTGTTGTCCACTGGAGTCAGATGGAGAACCTGGGACGCACTGACAGACCACAACACAGCGAGCAACAGTGCACCATAACACGAGGCCTCAGAAGCTGCGGATCACCTTTCAGTCTGGCAGGACTAGCTGGCACATAAACACCAGATAAATTGGAGAAATTAGGAGAAGATGCTTGAAAATATTGTTCGGATACAAGAAAGTCTGGGTTTGTAGTAGTCAGTTAGACCACTGTGTACTTTGAGGGTTCAGAACATCCTCCATAATAGATACATAGATCCTAACTCTCCCCCACTGTATACAGAGGCACGTGGTTTAGATCAATGTTAGATAGACAGGGTCTAACCGTCTAATGTCTGGGTCAGGACACCCTAGGGTTGAGCCTTGCTGGACGGTTGGAAGGCCAGGGGTATTGTGTTGTGCTTGGCCCCACATGCTTGTTTACTCTGGGGTGGCCACATTTTTATATTTACTTTCTTTTCATTTATCCTCCCACATCTCATCGCCACTCCATCTGTCCGTCATGTCATCTGTCCTGGGGTGATGAATAAAACGAATTATAAATCTGTCACTCATTGAAAGTAAGTCTGGTAGATCTGTTCTTTGTGCACTAGTTCTATGCTTCCCATTCTTAAGTTTAGTTTTTGCGTCTTTAAATTTCAGTTTTGAACACCAGCTTCAAACAGCTGAAAATACAATATTCTTGGATATTGAAAATATATTTCACAGTGGTTTAGGTGGTACAATGACTCTCTACACTATACATTGTTTTGTTACACACTGATTCTCTACACTACACAACTTTGTTACATATACTGACATGTTTTTTATTTTTATTTTTTAAATGTATTTCAACTTTATTTAACCAGGTAGGCAAGTTGAGAACAAGTTCTCATTTACAATTGCGACCTGGCCAAGATAAAGCAAAGCAGTTCGACACATACAACACAGAGTTACACATGGAGTAAAACAAACATACAGTCAATAATACAGTAGAAAAATAACTCTATATACAATGTGAGCAAATGAGGTGAGATAAGGGAGGTAAAGGCAAAAAAAGGCCATGGTGGCGAGGTAAATACAATATAGCAAGTAAAACACTGGAATGGTAGATTTGCAGTGGAAGAATGTGCAAAGTAGAAATAGAAATAATGGTGTGCAAAGGAGCAAAATAATTAAATAAATACAGTAGGGGAAGAGGTCGTTGTTTGGGCTAGATTATAGATGGGCTATGTACAGGTGCAGTAATCTGAGCTGCTCTGACAGCTGGTGTTTAAAGCAAGTGAGGGAGATAAGTGTTTCCAGTTTCAGAGATTTTTGTAGTTCGTTCCAGTCATTGGCAGCAGAAAACTGGAAGGAGAGACAGCCAAAGGAGGAATTGGCTTTGGGGGTGACCAGAGATATATACCTGCTGGAGCGTGTGCTACAGGTGGGTGCTGCTATGGTGACCAGCGAGCTGAGATAAGGGGGGACTTTACCTAGCAGGGTCTTGTAGATGACCTGGAGCCAGTGGGTTTGGCGACGAGTATGAAGCGAGGGCCAGCCAACGAGAGCGTACAGGTCGCAGTGGTGGGTAGTATATGGGGCTTTGGTAACAAAACGGATGGCACTGTGATAGACTGCATCCAATTTATTGAGTAGGGTATTGGAGGCTATTTTGTAAATGACATCGCCGAAGTCGAGGATCGGTAGGATGGTCAGTTTTACGAGGGTATGTCTGGCAGCATGAGTGAAGGATGCTTTGTTACGAAATAGGAAGCCAATTCTAGATTTAACTTTGGATTGGAGATGTTTGATACGAGTCTGGAAGGTGAGTTTACAGTCTAACCAGACACCTAGTTATTTGTAGTTGTCCACATATTCTAAGTCAGAACTGTCCTGAGTGGTGATGCTGGACGGGCGGGCAGGTGCAGGCAGCGATCGGTTGAAGAGGATGCATTTAGTTTTTACTTGTATTTAAGAGCAGTTGGAGGCCACGGAAGGAGAGTTGTATGGCATTCAAGCTCGTCTGGAGGGTTGTTAACACAGTGTCCAAAGAAGGGCCAGAAGTATACAGAATGGTGTCGTCTGCGTAGAAGTGGATCAGAGACTCACCAGCAGCAAGAGCGACATCATTGATGTAAACAGAGAAGAGAGTAGGCCCAAGAATTGAACCCTGTGGCACCCCCATAGAGACTGCCAGAGGCCCGGACAACAGGCCCTCCGATTTGACACACTGAACTCTATCAGAGAAGTAGTTGGTGAACCAGGCGAGGCAATCATTTGAGAAACAAAGGCTATTGAGTCTGCCGATGAGGATGTGGTGATTGACAGAGTCGAAAGCCTTGGCCAGGTCGATGAATACGGCTGCACAGTATTGTTTCTTATCGATGGCGATTAAGATATCGTTTAGGACCTTGAGCGTGGCTGAGGTGCACCCATGACCAGCTCTGAAACCAGATTGCATAGCGAAGAAGGTGCGGTGGGATTCGAAATGGTCGGTAATCTGTTTGTTGACTTGGCTTTCGAAGACTTTAGAAAGGCAGGGTAGGATAGATATAGGTCTGTAGCAGTTTGGGTCAAGAGTGTCCCCCCCATTGAAGAGGGGGATGACCGCAGCTGCTTTCCAATCTTTGGGAATCTCAGATGACACGAAAGAAAGGTTGAACAGGCTAGTAATAGGGGTTGTAACAATTTCGGCAGATAATTTTAGAAAGAAAGGGTCCAGATTGTCTAGCCCGGATGATTTGTAGGGGTCCAGATTTTGCAGCCCTTTCAGAACATCAGCTGACTGGATTTGGGAGAAGGAGAAATGGGGAAGGCTTGGGCGAGTTGCTGTGGGGGGTGCAGTGCTGTTGACCGGGGTAGGGGTAGCCAGGTGGAAAGCATGGCCAGCCGTAGAAAAATGCTTATTGAAATTCTCAATTATAGTGGATTTATCGGTGGTGACAGAGTTTCCTATTCTGAGTGCAGTGGGCAGCTGGGAGGAGGTGTTCTTATTCACCATGGACTTTACAGTGTCCCAGAACTTTTTTGAGTTAGTGTTGCAGGAAGCAAATTTCTGCTTGAAAAAGCTAGCCTTGGCTTTTCTAACTGCCTGTGTATATTGGTTTCTAACTTCCCTGAAAAGTTGCATATATCACAGGGGCTGTTCGATGCTAATGCAGAACGCCACAGGATGTTTTTGTGTTGGTTAAGGGCAGTCAGGTCTGGAGAGAACCAAGGGCTATATCTGTTCCTGGTTCTAAAGTTCTTGAATGGGGCATGCTTATTTAAGATGGTGAGGAAGGCATTAAAAAAAATAACCAGGCATCCTCTACTGATGGGATGAGGTCAATATCCTTCCAGGATACCCGGGCCAGGTTGGTTAGAAAGGCCTGCTCGCTGAATTGTTTCAGGGAGCGTTTGACAGTGATGAGTGGAGGTCGTTTGACCGCTGACCCATTACGGATGCAGGCAATGATCGCTGAGATCTTGGTTGAAAACAGCAGAGGTGTATTTAGAGGGCAAGTTGGTTAGGATGATACCGTGTTTACGGCTTTGGGGTGGTACCTGGTAGGTTCATTGATAATTTGTGAGATTGAGGGCATCAAGCTTAGATTGTACGATGGCTGGGGTGTTAAGCATGTCCCAGTTTAGGTCACCTTGCAGCACGAGCACTCAAGATAGATGGGGGGCAATCAGTTCACATATGGTGTCCAGAGCACAGCTTGGGGCAGAGGGTGGTCTATAGCAGGCGGCAACAGTGAGAGACTTGTTTTTAGAGAGGTGGATTTTTAAAAGTAGAAGTTCAAATTGTTTGGGTACAGACCTGGATAGGAGGACAGAACTCTGCAGGCTAACACCGCCTCCTTTGGCTGTTCTATCTTGTCTGAAAATGTTGTAGTTAGGGATGGAGATTTCAGAGTTTTTGGTGGTCTTCCTAAGCCATGATTCAGACACGGCTAGGACATCCGGGTTGGCAGAGTGTGCTAAAGCAGTGAATAAAACAAACTTCGGGAGGAGGCATCTAATGTTAACACGCATGAAACCAAGGCTATTACGGTTACAGAAGTCATCAAAAGAGAGCGCCTGGGGAATAGGAGTGGAGCTAGGCACTGCAGGGCCTGGATTCACCTCTACATCACCAGAGGAACAGAGGAGGAGTAGGATAAGGGTACGGCTAAAAGCGATGAGAATTGGTCGTCTAGGACGTCCGGAACAGAGAGTAAGGTTTCTGGGGGCGATAAAATAGCTTCATGTTATAATGTACAGACAAAGGGTATGGTATGATGAGAATACAGTAGAGGTAAACCTAGGCATTGAGTGATGAGAGATATTGTCTCTAGAAACATCATTGAAACCAGGTGATGTCATCGCATGTGTGGGTGGTGGAACTGAAAGGTTGGATAAGGTATAATGAGCAGGGCTAGAGGCTCTACAGTGAAATAAGCCAATACACACTAACCAGAACAGCAATGGACAAGGCATATTGACATTAAGGAGAGGCATGCTTAGCCGAGTGATCATAAGGGTCCAGTGAGTAGTGAGGTTGGTTGGGGTCACAGGGATTCAGACAGCTAGCCGGGCCATGGGTAGCAAGCTGGCAGAGGATGGAGGTTTGTTTTTAGCCACCTCGTGCGTTTCCGTCGGTAGATTAGTGGGGTTCCGTGTGGTAGAGGGGACCAGTCCAATTGGCAAAATAGTTATAGTGGCCCAAGAAAATTGTCCGATAGACCTATTCAGATAGCAGCCGATAAGACAGCTAACGATTAGCGGGCCGCAGATGGGCTTTCAAGTTACGTCGCGACGGAGGGGCCAGTTGGATAACTCCCTTGGGCAGATAACGTCGGTTGTCCAGTCGTGAAGGCCCGGTGGGGGCTCCGCATCGGCAGTAAAATGGGTCCGGATAGGTGATTGTAGCCCAGGAGTGGCTGATGGAACTCTTCAGCTGGCTAGCTCCGGAATAATTGATGTTTGCTCCGGGACCGACGTTAGCCAATAGTCACTCGGATAGCAGCTAGCTAGCTGCAAGATCCAGGTGTAAATGTCCAGAGCTTGCGGTAGAAATCCGGGGATATGGAGAGAAAATAGGTCCGGTATGCTCTGGTCTGAGTCGCGTTGTACAAAACTGGCGATAGCTTTTCGAGCTAAAGGATAGCTGATGACCGCCAACCGTGGTTAGCTGAATACAGTGAACTGGCTAACTTCTTCTATATATATATATATATATATATATATATATTTATTTTTTTAATTGGTGTTTTGAAGTTGAGTTTTTAGAAGAAGAAAAAAAGAAAAAATATATGCGAAGAAAATATGTAAATATATATATATACACGGTACACAACAAGACGAGGACAAAGGACATCTGACTGCTACATTGAGCAACCAGGAAATGGCAAGGCGATTTCTGCATATTAATTGAGAAGTAGGCATTGGTCTGAAGCTTAAAAATAAAGGAAATTCACAAGTACCACAATGCCTACTTTACCAGCAAATAGCTTTGACCTACTACAGTAGCTATGTTAATCTATTGTACTTCAAACAATGTGTAGACAGGTTGTTTAGGATTCAAACCTTCTCAAACAGCCCGATTCATTCTCTTAGAGGTGCTCCCGCAATAAATGTAATTTGTATTGCATACACTCAAAAATATTGGATTCTTCACACCAACACCAATCTCATTCCACTACCTTTTCAATATTTTAGATACGAAAGCAAGCTTTGCTTATATACTTACAAGACCATCAGGCTTGATTGAGTGGGCTGTTTTGTCTTGTAGTAATGTTGTGACTTAAAACTTTCTTTTAGCAATGCATGTCATTGAGAAATAATATATTTCAAAACATCTTTATTTTGGTCAGAAGGTGCACAACATAACAGGTACAACATAACAGGACACATACAGAGGTCTGTAGAGCTTGTCTGCACTCCTGATTTCCGTAATCGTTAGCTTACCTGTGTAATATTGACATAATTTTCTCATAAGCTCAGAACCACATGTTTTGCAAACATGGTCCTATTTTTTTATTACTTTGCTGATCAATGGACAGTTCATTACCTCTGTCAAATGAAGATGTAGTCTAAAGTTGTTAGTATTTGCATAAAAGATGGTGACGCTACAATATACATTTACAATAGGACTATATCTAAAATACGTACAGCTTAATGAGAATACACACACATTACCGTTCAAAAGTTTGGGGTCACTTAGAAATTTCCCTGTTTTTGAGAGAAAAGCTAATTTTTTGGTCCATTAAAATAACATCAAATTGATCAGAAATACGGTGTAGACATTGTTAATGTTGTAAATGACTATTAGCTGGAAACGGGATGGTGGCCTTCTAGGCAGAGTTACATAGAAAAAGCCATATCTCAGACTGGCCAATAAAAAGAAAAGATTAAGATGGGCAAAAGAACAGACACTGGACAGAGGAACTCTGCCTAGAAGGGAAGCATCGCATAGTCGCCTCTTCACTGTTGACGTTGAGACTGGTGTTTTGAAGGTTACTATTTAATGAAGCTGCCAGTTGAGAACTTGTGAGGAGTCTGTTTCTCAAACTAGACACTCTAATGTACCTGTCCTCTTGCTCAGTTGTGCACCGGGGCCTCCCACTCTTTCTATTCTGCTTAGAGCTTGTTTGCGCTGTTCTGTGACAGAGTAGTACACATCGTTGTACCAGATCTTCAGATTCCTGGCAATTTCTCACATGGAATAGCCTTAATTTCTCAGAACAAGAAGAGACTGACGAGTTTCAGAAGAAAGGTATTTGTTTCTGGCCATTTTGAGCCTGTAATCGAACCAGCAAATGCCGATGCTCTAGATATTCAACTAGTTTAAAGAAGGCCGTTTATTGCTTCTTTAAATCAGTTCTGATGTGTTCACTATCATTCTACAATGTAGAAAACAGTGAAAATAAAGAAAAACCCTTGAATGCATAGATCTGTCAACTTTTGACTGGAACTGTGTGTGTGTGGAAGTAGGAAGTTAACAAACACTTAGGTTGGAGTCATTAAAACTCGTTTTTCAACCACTCCACACATTTGTTAATGTGTGTTAACAAACTATAGTTTTGGCAAGTCGGTTAGGACATCTACTGTGTGCATGACACAAGTAATTTTTCCAACAATTGTTTACAGACAGATTATTTTACTTATAATTCACTGTATCACAATTCCAGTTGGTCAGAAGTTTACATACAATAAGTTGACTGTGCCTTTAAACAGCTTGGAAAATTCCAGAAAATGATGTCATGGCTTTAGAAGCTTCTGATAGGCTAATTGACATCATTTGAGTCAATTGGAGGTGTACCTGTGGATGTATTTTAAGGCCTATATGCTTGACATGGGAAAATCAAAAGAAATCAGCCAAGACCTCAGAATTTTGGGGGGGGCCTCCACAAGTCTGGTTCATCCTTGGGAGCAATTTCCAAACGCCTGAATGTACCACGTTCATCTGTACAAACAATAGTACGCAAGTATAAAAACCATGGGACCACGCAGCCGTCATACCGCTCAGGAAGGAGACGCGTTCTGTCTCCTAGAGATGAGCGTACTTTGGTACGAAAAGTGCAAATCAATCCCAGAACAACAGCAAAGGAACTTGTGAAGATGATAGAGGAAACGGGTACAAAAGTATCTATATCCACAGTAAAACGAGTCCTATATCGACATAACCTGAAAGGCCGCTCAGCAAGGAAGAAGCCACTGCTCCAAAACCGCCATAAAAAGCCAGACTACGGTTTGCAACTGCACATGGGGACAAAGATCGTACTTTTTTTTGGGGAGAAATGTCCTTCCAGTCGGATGAAACAAAAATATAACTGTTTGGCCATAATGACCATCGTTATGTTTGGAGGAAAAAGGGGGAGGCATTCTTTGACTAACTAAATGACTGTCATTTGCAGTGCTATTGTAAACTACAATCTGGCCTCTGAGAAAAGGTCAGGACCTTAATGGCACAGGTGGTGTGCTTGCATAACTACAAGGGTTGCTGGTTTAAACCCTGGTCTGCTGCCTCTAAAATCAGTTTGAATAAACTAGATTGCAACAGAGTCTTACATTGTAAAGTATGACTTCCATTCAAATTAAAGTTTTAAATCAAAGCAAAACTGTTTTTAAACTGATTGACTTTTGAAAGTCTTAGCTCAGACTCTGATTGTCAGACTTTTACGGTTTGTTTCTAGCCTAAAGCATTGCAGAGTTATGCATCCTTAAACACTGGTTATCAGGTTATCATTTTCCCAAAGTTTCGTGTTGGCATTGAACTAATTTTTTTGTTGAAGAATGTGGGATATATTCAACATTGAGTTGTGGTGCGCGAATGCCTACACCACTGCTTGGGTATCCTTGGCTAACGTTAGCTAGTTAGCTAACTGGCATTAGGACATGAGCTATCTAAAGTTAGCTGTGTGAAGTAGCTAGCAAGCTAGGTCAGCTGTTGTCTGGCTCTTGTCGCTAGCTAACTAGCTAATGACCGAAGTAATCTGCGTAAAAACCTTCCATAACCAAATGTACCTAGCTAGCCAACGTTAGCCCTCATCTGACTGGCCAGACTGGAGTGTAATCAATAGTCCAAACAGTTGCAACTAAAACAAGGGTTTCTATTGGACAAATTCAGATAGGTTTTGCAACAGAATTGGCGAAATGAATACACCCCTGGTATAACGTTTTGATGCTTCGCTAGTTAGCTACAACTGCTGGCAAGCTACCTAGATAATCAAAACAAAAACCACATTCATTGGCTTATCAAATCTGAAAACAGCCCACTAATAACAACCAAACCATTGTTTCATGACGGACAATTATCTGTATGCTACCGGCATGAATGTAATAAAAGGAATATAGGGTGCCATCGGGACAATGGTTGCAAAGCTACTATAGATTGCCATAGATTTTTTTTTTTACTGAGTGGTAATTTTGGTATATTACCAGTAGCTTTGCAACCATTGTCCCATACCTATTCTTCAAATCAAATCAAATTTGATTTGATTTGATTTGAAAAGGAATATAGGGTGCCATCGGGACAATGGTTGCAAAGCTACTGGTAATATACCAAAATTACCACTCTTCAGTAAAAAAAAAAATCTATGGCAATCTATCATAACTTTGGTAATTTATACTTGAATAACTTAAATGTATTCACATTTAGTATTCATGTTTTATATCTGTGTCCATATAGTCCATGAGTTTCTAGTAGATACACCATAGTTCAAGAGAATAGCCTAATTAATGAAAAAAGCATCTAAATCAACAATTAACTCTGCAACTCTTCCAACTATTGACTTTTCTTCATATTTGCCACCAGTTTGACGGCAAAACATTAACAAATACATAGACATAGTAAAATAAATAAGTGTCTTAAAAAGGATAATTCATGCTGAAACCCTCATATTGAACAGTATATATTAAGGATAATGTTTTACAGCTTTGTCATCCTATTATAATAATAAGTTCATTACCTGAATGCATCTCTATAGCCTAGGCGTTAACAAAATATTCATACAAATATGATTTGGCCTCTCAGACTACGCCTTGTAGAAAGAGAGTTAATCATGTTAGGTCTGCCAAATTTACATTTACATTTAAGTCATTTAGCAGACGCTCTTATCCAGAGCGACTTACAAAATGAATGTATCATTGGGAAAAAAATACATCAATCCAGCCAAAGTATAACCTTTCATCATAAAAAAATGCTGTTTATAACATGCACAATTAGAAGCATCAATATATATAGAGCAAGCGTGACTAAATTCGAGCCCAGTAACTTTGCTCGCAGCATCCTCCTTTGATTGTCTCGTCTGGCTGCCACAAAAAGCCCCCACCTGCCGATCTGCACGAAGTGTGTGCGTGCCACTGGCGATGTACTTCGCTGGACATGCTAGCTGTTCTCGGTGGCGCATCATCACTTCATACGCATTCCGTCGTGGTGTTACCGGTTGGCCTACTACTACCTGGTAGTACTGGTAAAATGTAAGTTATGAATCGCAAATCAACATACAGCTGACACACTTCGATTTCATCAATCATTTTGACTTCAATTTGGTTGTCCAAAATACTATCAGCTTGCACTGCGTCTTTGCTGATGAATGCCCTGATCTCTGGCCAGTCAATTGTTTAAATTACATTGTTTTCCCATCTATTAATCGCTTCTAATACATCAGAAAATGATGCAATAACCATGGATTTAATTTAACTGACTTTGTTTAAAATGAGGGACCTCCCACGTTTAACATGGACACATAAATAGTAAGAATTTACGGTGGTTTCAGCCATGACCATATGAGAGAAATTAATTATCTGCAGGTGCGAGCGTGTGTTTCACTGTCCAATCCGAGGCTCGAAAATGATCTGAGCGCGTGACCTGAGGCTGTTTGGTCTCTTGGGGATCAACTTGGGAAAGCCTCAAGGGAGAGCGGACAGCGCTTTATAAACAAAGAGCTGCACATATTTGCTAAAAAATATCAGATTTAAAAAATATTTGTAGGATGTCTGGAGAAAAGTGAGTCGGGGCATCAGTTAAACAGTAATTCAACTTTGTCCGGCCTCATCTTTAATTATTTAATATATTTTACATGTGATAAGGCCAGAGATAATTAAAGACACCAACATTCTGGTAGTTTACTGGTAAACTTTGAAAGTTTCCAGTAATATACCCTCCATTTGCAACCCTAATTGGGACCAGGGTTGGTTAGGTTCATTTATTAATGTAATCCATTAGTTACCTGTCCAAAATGTAATCAGTAACTTAACCTGATTATCTCCTTAAGAGGTGCAGGTTAGTAGTTGGCACTGCCACAAAGTCATGAAATTAGATTTTTAACCTAACGATCACCTTAACCACACTGCTAACCCTAAGGCCTAACCTTAATTTAAGAACAAAAAGCTCATTTTTACAACAGACTTAAGCCAATTTTGACCCTGTAGCTAGCCCATCTAGCAGAAATCGCTAATTGGGATGAACATTGAGAGTGAGTCACCCGTACATTCAGGCTGATCCACACTATCAGTCCCTGCTTCCTGCCAGGCAGGAGAGATACAGCTGACTTCTTCTCACCAAAGAGTTCACTTTACATCACCACCATGATGGAGAAGCAATGTGTAGAGCGCTGTCATCAGGGGACAAGTGTTTTCAGAGGGGTTGGGAGAGTGAAAGACAGACTACAGAGTTCTGTCAAAGCTTCAATAAGTCCAATAAGTTCCAAAACATGACCCAGGCTCTTGGACCACCTTGGGATGGAGTGGGCCTGCATGGATGACGGGCCCTACATGAGGTGCCCCAGTGAAGGTTAGCAAATTATCTGGTGATGTAACAAGGTCAACAGAGGTTAGCTAAATAAAGAAAACATTTCTGTAATATTTGAAAAATGTGGATGGCAAAGGACATGTTTTATACTTTCTGCACAAGACCTTTGGCCACAATCCACTTACTCTCTAGGTCTTAAAAATGTTTGCAAGTTGAACCCTGTGTACACAAGTGGTTTAGAAATTTGACAAATTGACTTGTTGTAAAGGTGGTATCCTATAACGGTGCCACGTTGAAAGTCACGGAGCTCTTCAGTACGTGCCATTCTACTGCCAATGTTCGTCTATGGCTGTGTGCTCAATTGTGTACACCTGTCAGCAACGGGTGTGGCTGAAATAGCCGAATCCACTCATTAGTCCACATATTTTTGTGTATCACCGTGTTCATGCTGTGTGTGCGTGTACATGTGTGTGGTGCTTGGGTTTTGACTACCTGGAGTGATGATGATGTTTTGTGCGTCTTTGATCATTTCAACAGTTTGGTCCACGTTGACCTCTGTGTGTGTTCCTACGATCTCCATGGGCTTTCCTGACCCAGTGGATGACGTACCGTACCCACCCAGGATCACATTGGCCAGGGAACGGTTCATGGCCTAGCCAGTGGGAGAGAGGAGAAGAAGGGGTGGAAAGAATAAAAAGCTGCTCATTTCTTTTGAGTCAACTGCAGTTTCAATGAACCCAGTTTCCTTCAGGCAGTCAATTATAGCCAGGAAGGCATTTAAGTACAGTTAGAGTTCCTCCTAGTGGAAAATGGTGGAAGCACAGAAAATGCCACTTGCATATTTCAGCATCTTCAAGGTTTACCTGTATAGTCATGGCCTGATGCTCCCTATTTACCTCATACTATCTTATGAGTGACACATCCTACATACAGACAGAAGGAAGGATGATATCCTATAGAATGATGAAAGTATAGAGTGTGTGATACTTCTAAAATACAGAGGATGCTTACTTACCACACACATTATGTACGAGAGAATGGCCCCTGAGGAGCCGATGAGGGCGCCTACGATGGTGAGCAGGTTGTTGTTGAGCAGGAAGCCCTCGGCACATAGAGCCCAGCCGGAGTAGCTGTTAAGCACCGTGATGACCACCGGCATGTCTGCACCACCGATGGCTGCTGTCAGAGTCAGGCCCTATGAGAACAAGACCACCGTTAGACTAAAGGTTCATATGGCATTGGGGTTAATAAAGCAAGACATCAATTCGTCATTTCCTTCATATGTTGCTAAATTTAATATATTGCCCATTCAAAAGAAGGTATACAAAGATCATGTTCCACATGAGAGTAGTAGGCCTGGCCATATATAAACACACATGTAAGCATTTTCCTGAATAATTTTGGCATAAACAGTATTATTGAACAGAAAATAGCAAAATCTGATCAGGTAGTAGAAATGTTGCGTATTTAACCCCTATCAGATTGCAGTGGGCCTCAGTCCACTCATAAGGCATTTGTCAAAACAAGGAGTTTTCATTTCAAGGGCTCTCTATGACATCATCCTAGTGTTACTCTCCAAGATACCGAACTCAGGGAACAGTTATAACCAGAGCCAGCTACCTAACATTATGTAATGATCCACTCCATAAAAAACCCCAGACTTGAACAGTATCAGATTTCCTTTTAAAGACATTCACGCTCAGGCACAGGTGATTGTTTAGCTACACCTTAATATCAGTCAGAATGATGCGATATTGTATACGTAAAAATGAATATCCACTGATTTATCCAACATCAAAATGCCCTTGTTACTGACAAACCACATGGAGGACTGAGCAGCCAACATTCACAACAGTTTTAACCAGAACCACCTTCTCGCAGCGCTGCTTCAAAACCTAATCATCTTAGTTAACCTTCCATCTATCATCATATTATGGATTGATCCTATGTGTAATGCTTCCAATGAACTCTCCTTCAGGGCCAACAGTTGAGCAGGATCAAGAGGAGAGCACATTTTATGGAAGGATAGCTGAATGAACCTAAGCCTACCTTAAAATGGGCTAAAGCACAGGATCCCAATGGCACAAATAGGTAAGGCTTCCATCCTATTTCTAAAGGTTCAGTTCAAAGGCCTTTGTTTAGCACTGGTCAATCCAGGTTGGTGGATATTAGCCGGGCCATAGATATAGAATTAGTAGAACAGGAAATGCCCTCACACCACAACAATTTCACTGCACCATCATGACTTCAAACATTGATTTGAATGGGGGATGTCCATTCCAGTCGTTCTCTTTCTATGTTTAGGGCAGAGACGGCGTGTAGGTCATACCATGACGGCAGAGAGTGCAGACACAGAGCCCAGGCAGGTGATGCCTGTGGTGTAGCTGGGGTCCAGCATGTAGGGGATCATCAGGCCCACACTGGAGGCCATTAGCCCAGCATTCATAGCATGGCGCCCGGGAAGATGGAGAGGGGCGGAGCTCAGCACACCTGGAGAGAGGAACACAGTAGGCATGGAGATATTGAGCTAAATGCATGTCAGGATTTCACTATGTGCTGTCCATCTAATTTATTATGTACTTCGTTTACGAGTATTCAGCCCCCAACCACAAGACACATACTGTATGGGCTAAAAAGGGAGTGGCTTTTTTTAATCCCTGATCTGATTCAGCCCTGGGCAGGCAGGTACAAATATAGCATAGAAATATAGCATAGAAATAAAGTTACCGTTTTGAAATAGATTTTGATTACATTTGAAATGTGTGCCACTGAGGCTGTTTCACGCTAATTTGAAACTGAATGCATGTTGACAATCAAATTAACAAAGCTTGCACCTAGATTCCACCATCTGTGATACAGGCCACATTTTAATGTTTAATTTACTTATTTTGTTTTGAATGCCTTTCAAAAGTCCCCCCCCAGAAAAAAAAAGAAAAAAAGTATAGCATGAAATGGCCACTCTTAATCTTTAATCAGAGCAGGTTTTCCAGGTTCCTGTGAGACTGTGGAGTGGGAACGCTCCCTGGGATAATGCGTTCCAGCTTTCGGGAACAAGTGGAAAATGACTGGGGGTGGAGGGGCTAATTAGTGCCAAACAGAGAGGTTCCGCCTGGCCTAGCTTTGAGCAAGAGGGCCTGGGTGGCACAACTGGGCCAGGGGACTGAGGGGGTGATGCAGAGTGAGTTACAGGCCCTCAGGTATCAACCAGACCACTATTGGTCTACTACTAGTAGTACTGGATCAAACCCCAGCTGCCTGGGATAAGATGTGGTGCCCAAGAGCAGCAAATTCCTAAAACTTCAGTAAAATGTCTGTGTGTAATATATATGAATAATAACATTATGGACAAATTAATCAAACCAATGAACCATGATGTTGAATATGTATGAGAAATATAAGTATGATTTTAACTGCCTCATTTGCTGACAGGAAACTTAGGTAAAATTGGAACCTTAACTCATGGTGTGCTTGGTCTAGGACTGCATAAATTCCTACCCTTTTTCACTAGCAGCTCCCAACAAAAACACCATCCCGCTTCCACCACCCCAATAGCATAGAATTTAAAATGTAATGCATCTTCCCAAATCGCCCTTACTCACCTTGCAGTTTCCCATAAGCTACCAGGGATCCACTAAATGTGACCCCTCCGATGAAGGTGCCCAGGTAGGCGATGATCTTGGTGAGGTTGGCAGACGGGTCGGTAGCAAAGTGAGGGTACTCGATCATGTACTCTGCCACGCAGGTGAGCACTGCAGCCAGACCCACCAGGCTGTGGAAGGCAGCTACCAGCTGGGGGAGGTCGGTGATTTGGATCTTCCTAGCAATACCCAACCCTGGGGGGCAGAGAGGATGACAACCAGTCAACACACACGCAGGGTTTCCACTAAGAAAATTTGGCAGTGGACAATGTGACCGGCAATAATTTGAATTTACCGGACATTCATAATCATTGGGTGCGTAATAATGTTTTTACTTTTGACATTAATTTGACAAAAGCTGGATCCCTTCTAGTCATGACTGGGCCGGCTTGCTCCACTCCCCATTCCTGCTGCGATCAAAATCACAGCAGTGGAAGGGGACACTTGGCGACCACAAAATTAAGAAATTATAAAACTAATGTTGGACAATCAAATTCGATATGTAAATAAACAAAATTAGTTAAGGCTGGTTCATTGAGCGAAAGCTTATTTTACAATGCTCCTGTGAAACGAGGCCCGCACCATGCATTTATGAAAGCACGTTTCCAAAGCTCAAATTATATCTCATTATTTTTACAGTTCTACTGGATGATATTAATAAATGTAATGTTTATTTTTATAGCAATTTGAACTATCGTGGTGTCGTGGCTTATTGATAACTGTTTCCTACTAATAGGCAGTTGGCTGCCTAGTGATTACAACATTGTAACTTTCCGATTTAAATAGTTGACAACAATGTTTCATTTCCAAGAACAACTGAATAAGCTCAACTGACATGAACCAATTGCGCATGATACCAGTGGCGACCCGTCATTCAGGGCTGGTGGGTCAGAGCCCCATCTGTTTTGAGCCCCACCTGTTTAGCTAAAATAAATAAATAAAAATAGCTTTTTTGCCTGTTATTTTGGCATGAATACCTGTCACATATCAGTTTGCAAACAATGTAAAATAATAATAATAATACAATTGAGTTAATAAAGCCGCACACAAACATGGTCTCTGTTGCTTTCTAAGGCAGGTCCATGCAGATTTTTCAGCCTAGCTCAGTGCTTTCTGTGGTGGTGGGGCAAGCCAGCAGAAAATACAGAGTGTAGGGGTTGGTAATGTTCTCTAGTTGCGCCGTGATTGGCTCAGTGTTGTCACTCATGGGAACACTACATCACTGTAAAATCTACAGGGAGACCTTGAAATTCAGGTTGGTTTTTTTTACATTAGAAGTGCCCATCCAAGGCGGCTCAAGGTCATTGGCCACAGATAAAACGACGCCAAATCACATTATATATACACCATAGCTTTGATTGGACTGATCATGCCAACATCATACTTTCAAAATCTTAGCTAGAAATCATGAATCAAGTCGACAATCTACTGGGAAATCCTTCTCAAGCCTTGTCATATATAGACAAATTATAGATAAAACGTATTGGTGTTCATTGGCCATAAACATTACACAACAAGTTGGAAATCACAAATTCAACAATGAGTGGTTTGGAAGGAATAAGTGGCTAACTGCAAGCGTCGCAAAGCAATCACTAGCCTACTATACAGTTGAGAGGGTGTGTGGTCCTTTACAAGCTTAAAAGGATAAACATTCACATGCAACACCATGGGACAGAAAAGGTTGAATACATTGCCCATACTGTTAATCCAGCATGACTTCATTGAGTTCAAGACACCTGGGAACTCGGGGAAAAAAACTAGCCGACTGGGAAAATATGTTTTGAACGGTCATCCAACTCGGAATCTCTGGCCTCTGTCTAGAGCTCCGACCTTAAGATCACTGACGTTATGATTCGACCTTGACATTGACATTTTGTTGCATTACAACCTGTAATTTAAATATATTTTTATTTGGATTTCTGTAATGGACATACACAAAATAGTCCAAATTGGTGAAGTGAAAAAAATAACTTGTTTCAAAAAATTATAAATAAATGTTAAAAAAGTGGTGCATGCATATGTATTCACCCCCTTTGCTATGAAGCCCCTAAATAAGATCTGGTGCAACCAATTACCTTCAGAAGTCGCATAATTAGTTAAATAAAGTCCACCTGTGTGCAATCTAAGTGTCACATGATCTGTCTGTGTGTATATTTATACACACACACACACACACACACACACACACACACACACACACACACACACACACACACCTGTTCTGAAAGGCCCCAGAGTCTGTAACACCACCAAGCAAGCGGCATCATGAAGACGAAGGAGCTCTCCAAACAGGTCAGGGAGAAAGTTGCAGAGCAGTACAGATCAGGGTTGGATTATAAAAAAATATCCGAAACATTGAACATCCATTAAATCCATTATTTAAAAAATTGAAAGAATATGGCACCACAACAAACTTGCCAAGAGAGGGCCGCCCACAAAACTCACAGGCCAGGCAAGGAGGGCATTAATCAAAGAGGCAACAAAGAGACCAAAGATAACCCTAAAAGGAGCTGCAAAGCTCCACCGTGGAGATGGGAGTATCTGTTGCTGGGCTTTACGGAAGAGTGGCAAGAAAAAAAACATTGCTTAAAGAAAAAAATAAGCAAACATGTGGGAGACTCCCCAAACATATGGAAGGTGGTACTCTGGTCAGATGAAACAAAAATGTTGCTTTTGGCCATCAAGGAAAACGCTATGTCTGGTGCAAACACAACACCTCATCACCCTGAGAACACCATCCCCACAGTGAAGCATGGTGGTGGCAGCATCATGCTGTGGGGATGTTTTTCATTGGCAGGGACTGGGAAACTGGTCAGAATTGAAGGAATGCTTGATGGAGCTAAATACAGGGAAATTCTTGAGGGAAACCCGTTTCAGTCTTCCAGAGATTTGAGACTGGGACGGAGGTTCACCTTCCAGCAGGACAATGACCCTAAGCATACTGCTAAAGCAACACTCGAGTGGTTTAAGGGGAAACATTTAAATGTCTTGGAATGGCCTAGTCAAAGCCCAGACCTCAATCCAATTGAGAATCTGTGGTATGACTTAAAGATTGCTGTACCCCAGCGGAAGCCATCCAACTTGAAGGAGCAGTTTTGTCAAACATCCCAGTAGCTAGATGTGCCAAGCTTATAGAGACATACCCCAAGAGACTTGCAGCTGTAATTGCTGCAACAGATGGCTCTACAAAGTATTAATTTGGGGGGGTGAATAGTTATTTACATTTTACATTTACATTTACGTCATTTAGCAGACGCTCTTATCCAGAGCGACTTACAAATTGGAAAGTTCATACATATTCATCCTGGTCCCCCCGTGGGGAATGAACCCACAACCCTGGCGTTGCAAGCGCCATGCTCTACCAACTGAGCCACACGGGACCATGGTTATGTATGCTCAAGTAGTTTTTTTGTCTTATTTGTTGTTTGCTTCACAATAAAAAATATTTTGCATCTTCAAAAGTGGTAGGCATGTTGTGTAAATCAAATGATACAAACCCCCCCCCCAAAAAAAATCTATTTTAATTCCAGGTTGTAAGGCAACAAAATAGGAAAAATGCCGAAGGGGGTGAATACTTTCGCGGCTACTGTATATGCCTCCTTTATTTATCCTACGGTTCTGACTTGGTGTGCAGGGAGAATACTGTAAGAACGGCACATGTTCTGAATTCTGGCGTAGTTCATTTCAAAAGTGCTGACTAAATAGTTATATTGACTACGTCCGTCTTAACTCACTCATTGTCTTCATCGAAAGTACGACAAGCCTCTTATCCGCTCATTGTTCCCTTATGCCAAAAAGTTTGTACAGGTACATCTCAATTGTCAGTAGAAACCACATTTGTTTAAGCAAGACAGCCATATCAGCTATGTTTTTAAAAAAAGGCAGTAAATGAGGCTGAATGAAGTGTTTCGCTGCCAGTCAAGGCTCTGCTGATAGCCGGGTGTAACAGTGGTAAGGATTCACTCCTAGGTGCTGAAAAAAAAGCTCTGCTGTTGGGACAGCTTTATGTAGGCCTTAACAGTTTGTGGGCACAATTTGTCACAGTTATAGTGCAATTAATGTATTGTTTAGTGTTAAAAAAAAAAAAATGAGTTTGCACAACCAAGATTTACATGCTAAAATCACCACTGCAAGATACACATCATTACTCTACTCTAGTCTAGTCTATCAATCCATTAAAAATATTTATAGTATATTTGATTTAGGGGCAGCTTATGTTGATCTTGCCTCAGGCAGCAGCAAATTGCTAGGACCGGGCCTGATGAACACAATAATTTGCCTCTAATTTACTTGCATTTGCAGCAGACCTTGGCCTGCTCAAATTTAAGTCAAAACTGTCCAACTCCCTGGATCAACTTGCGACAGCCTCATTACGTTGTTCTTAATAAAACGCGATCTGAAGGTCATCTTTACTCTGTTTAAGAGAAAGAATCCCCTCTCAGCGGGCACATTAGAAACGTGGATAATCAACTCAATCTTTGCCCAGTTGGGGTACACTTAGCTGTCCTTTATGAGGAGTAAAAATAGAAACACCCGACACTAAGCATTTTGAGGATTTATCCTATGAAGCATATTTGCCTTTGAAGTTGGAGAAAATTGACTGGTATTTCCATCAATGAATAAAAAGTATTATTTTGCAATGCATTTTCCTTCTCCCGGACAATTTGGCCGGCAACAATTTTATTTATCGGCTAAAGGAAACCCTGAACACATGCAGACACACGAGCCAACACACACTAAAGGATTGCTGGGAAATGGGTCGTCCTGAGGCACAGGTGTTGCTGATGAGGGTTGTTTGGGGGAAATTCCTTGTTTGTGAGTGCACCTCCGTGTGTGTGTGTGTGTGTGTGTTCTTCTTGAAGCCCTGCAGACATGGGCGGGGTTAACAGGAGCATCTGGAACAGGGCTAGGGTCTGAATCGATGGTTTAGTCTAGGTTCCAGCTTGATTCCAGGAAAAATGTACCATGAAGATGGACGCAGAGCTCCAGAGGTCTGCTGGGTAATACTGGTGATTCAGACATAATGGTGACCATTACCTTGGCACCACTGTAGTACAGCAGTTTGAAGCAGACCACCACATGAGGACTACAGACCGCCACCTGCTGTTAGACAAGATGTTCAGACAGAACACTCAAACATACAAATGGCAGACACATTTAATTTACTGCCACACACTTACCAGCGGTGCCACCCACAGCCATGGCGGCACTCATCTGTGCCAGGAGTTCCGGGGTGGGCTTCAGGAAGCCCAGGGTGGCAGCGATGCCCCCCGCCACCCCCATCATACCCAGGGCATTACCCAGACGGGCAGTGGACTGGTTAGACAGACCAGCCAGGGCTCCCACACAGCACATACCAGAGCCCAGGTACATCATCTACAGAGAAAGGGATAAACACACAGCTGCATGTTCAGGAGGGCACACTATACTATAGCAACAAGTATTTTGCAATTCTAAAATTGGACAAGTCTAGGTAATGCATGCCTGTTTCACTCAAGTTTTCGGCCTACTTAAAGGTGTACTATGCAGAAATGTAAGAACTGGAAGCTTAGAAATAGCACACAAAGAACAGATATACTGCTTCTTAGACTTGCTTTCAATGAAAAATCTATAACACACATTTCTATGTTTATTTGGTCAGGTCGCCCAGAAAGTTACATATTGCAGCTTTAACAACCTACTGAACACAACTACTAACCCCGCCACTGGTTTGAGGGTTAGGTGATGCTCACCTGTTCAATGTTGTAGCCAGCCTGCATGGCAACTCCATAACCCCCAACGAACACCCCAGTGGGCAGTAAGTAGAGGTAGTTGTATTCTGGAGGGTCAGTGGGACGCTTGAACATGTCCAACATCTTCTTGGTGACCAGGAAACCACCTGAGAGTAAGAGAACAAACCCCGTCAAACTCAACCTGGTAGACAACGGTCTGCACATGCGCTCTTTGCAACCGCTTGGCATCTGACCACAAGGCATTACAGAGGGTAGTGGGTACGAACTCCCTGCCATCCAGGACCTCTATACCACGCAGTGTCAGAGGAAGGCACTAAAAATGGTCAAGGACTCCAGCCACACAAGTCAAAGACTGTAATCTCTGCTACCGCACGGCACCAAGTCTAGAACAAGCAGGACCCTTAACAGCTCTACCCCAAGCCATAAGACTTCTAAATGGTTAGTTAACCAAATAGCTACCCGGACTATCTGCATTGAACCTTTTTTATTGACTCATCACATTCGCTGCTGCTCCAGTTTATTATCGGTTATTATATTCCTAACTATAAAGAGTGTACAAAATATTAAGAACACCTTCCTAATATTAAGTTGCGCACCCCCCTTTTGCCCTCAGAACAGCCTCAATTCATCAGGGCATGGACTCTACAAGGTGTCGAAAGTGTTCCACAGGGATGCTGGCCCATGTTGACTCCCAATGCTTCCCACAGTCGTGTCAAGTTAGCTGGATGTCGATTGGATGGTGGACCTTTCTTGATTCACACAGAAAACGCTTGTGTGAAAAGAACTGCAATGCTGCTGGGTTTGACAAATTCAAACAGGTGCACCTGGAACCCACTACCATACCCCATTCAAAAGGTAGTTAAATATTTTGTCTTGCCCATTCACCCTCTGGCACACACACAATCCATGTGTCAATTGTCTCAAGGCTTGAAAATACTTATTTAACTTGTCTCCTCCCCTTCATCTACATTGATTGAAGTGGATTTAACAAGAGACATCAATAAGGGATCATAGCTTTCAACCTGGTCAGTCTCATGGAAAGAGCAGGTGGTCATGTTTTGTCCACTCTGAACGTACATATCTACCTCAAATACCTTGTACCCCTGCACAATAACCTTTGTATATAACCAAGTTATCGGTACTCATTGTGTATTTACTACTACGTGTTCTACTTTTCTATATTTTCTATCTCTGTATTTTTGGGAAAGGCTTGTTAGTAAGCATTTCACTGTTAGTCGACACCTGTTGTTTACGAAGCACGTGACAAATAAAATTTGACTTGAATGCTTCAGGCATAACAGGGTGAAGACTGCAATAAATAATATTTGAAATATTACGCTCTTATTTGAGTAAGTCATTAAAACTACACACAAAAGGTTAATGTAGTAGTCAGGGGTTTTCTTGGTGGAATCTCTCCCGATATAAACGACCAGACGGAACACTTCATTCTGTTGGGGCGGATCACGTTACGTTCCTTTGAGTTCTCTTCAACCCCACTACACCCAGACAGGTTATCCACTGGCTAACATCTGTCCACTTCAGTTGTATGGGCTAATTTTAGCCCAGCCCAGACCTCAATCACTTAAACACACGAATAATAAAAAAATGCAGACTGAGGCTTAGAGTCAATACATTCAGATTCAAGAATGAAACGGGCAGGTATTTAAGAAAAGCATGCGCAGGATTTTTCCATGCTCCCGCTATAAAAACACATGGAAATACAAAAGACTCTGGCTAGAGCCAGAGGAAGAAAAAACTATTCCTCGACCCCTGTCGTATAAGGAGCAGGTAGTCTATACATTTCAGAGCTAGTTTATGGAAACTAATATTGGAGGGTCATTTTTTGTGTATTCACTTGACAATATAAAACTTGTAGAAGAAGGGGTAGGAAAACAGACGGTGGAATGTCAGTTTTGATGTTAGTTAGGGTTTATGGGTGGCGCGGTAGACCACTAAGAAATGTTGCGTGTGGAATGGAAACCAACTGGACCTTTAAACTGAAATTAAACATCTGCTCTTTAAATAAAACAAATATAAATACATACATACATACATACATACATACATACATACATACATACATATATATATAAAAAGAGGTGGACTTCAAGCACGCTGGAGCACAAAAGAGATCTGAGAGTCATAACTGGTTATTACAGCAAATGGCAAAAATCTCCCATAATGCCCCAGTAACAGGGCTTTAAATCCCTGCCATGACCTTTGACCCTGCTAAGTAATCTGACCTATCAGAGGGCCCTCGCACACACTGAGACCTATGGACCTCTGCAGCTTTTGCCTTCGTGGCTGTCTAGAATCACGCACCAAAGACTTTTCTGAAACTACCGTTAAGTGACATTCCCTCATTTCTTCTCAGCAGAGCCAGACTAAGCCTGGTTTATAGCATGGCCGGTGCTCTTTTGAACATAACTCCGTAAGTTCCAGTTCAGGTATGGAATTCCTTATTTTCCACCTGAAGTGAGTCAGGGAACGTCTGCTCTCACCTGAACCATGACCAATTAAAGGTCACAGGTTAGAAAGAGGGCACAGTGGAGCAATAGCCTTACTTCACCTGCCACGATGCTCTACCAGTTTTATTAATAGATTGTCAAGTGAAATAAAATGGCCCTAAAGGGTCTGATATCCTTGTCTCTATCGTATTCAAAGATCTTATATGGGGACGAAGGGGGTACAATGTTGAGGTAATTGAAGCTCAGTTTGTCTGCTCCATTCACTGTCTGTTTTCACAGTTACTGTCTGGTTTAGTCCAAAGAGTCACTCACCAGCGATGTTGACTGAGGAGATGAAGGCAGCCGCGACAGCCAGGGTCTCGGCAGAGGAGGAGGGGGCGTAGCCACCCCCCATGAGAGACAGACCGCCCACAGCTGTCAAGCCTGTTAAAAAAAACACAGCTTAGATCACATGACAACCCATTCTATTCTGATCTTTTGCACAATTATTGGCAAAAAAAAGGATGTTATTGTTCAAAACACCAATTTTGTGGGAAAAGATCAGAATTGGGCTATCTGTGTAAACAGCCTTACACCCACGTGTTGAACTGATGACAAAATGACAGTACAAAACAAACATAATTATTGCTTACAGTTTACATACACCTTAGACAAATACATTTAAACTCAGTTTTTCACAATTACTGCCATTTTATTCTAGTAAAAATTCCCTGTCTTAGGTCAGTTAGGATCACCACTTTATTTTAAGAATGTGAAAATGTCAGAATAATAGTAGAATGATTTATTTCTTTCATCACATTCCCAGTGTGTCAGAAGTTTACATACACTCAATTAGTATTCGGTAGCATTGCCTTTAAATTGTTTAACTTGGGTTAAACGTTTCGGGTAGCCTCCCACAAGCTTCCCACAATAATTTGGGTGAATTTTGGCCCATTCCTCCTGACAGAGCTGGTGTAACTGAGTCAAGTTTGTAGGCCTCCTTGCTCGCACATGCTTTTTCAGTTCTGCCGACAAATTTTCTATAGGATTGAGGTCAGGGCTTTGTGATGGCCACTTCAATACCTTGACTTTGTTGTCCTTAAGCCCTTTTGCCACAACTTTGGAAGTATGCTTGGGGTCATTGTCCATTTGGAAGACCCATTTGCGACCAAGCTTTAACTTCCTGACTGATGTCTTGAGATGTTGCTGCAATATATCCACAATTTTCCTTTCTCATGATGCCATTTATTTTGTGAAGTGCACCAGTCCCTCCTACAGCAAAGCACCCCCACAACATGATGCTGCCACCCCCGTGCTTCACGGTTGGGATGGTGGTCTTCGGCTTGCAAGCCTCCCCCTTTTTCCTCCAAACATAACGATGGTTATTATGGCCAAACAGTTCTATTTTTGTTTCATCAGACCAGAGGACATTTCTCCAAAAAGTATGATCTTTGTCCCCATGTGCAGTTGCAAATTGTAGTCTGGCTTTTTTATGGCAGTTTTGGAGCAGTGACTTCATCCTTGCTGAGTGGCCTTTCAGGTTATGTCGATATAGGACTTGTTTTACTGTGGATATAGATACTTTTGTACCCGTTTCCTCTAGCATCTTCACAAGGTCCTTTGCTGTTGTTCTGAGATTGATTTGCACTTTTCGTACCAAAGTATGCTCATCTCTAGGAGACAGAACGCGTCTCCTTCCTGAGCGGTATGACGGCTGCGTGGTCCCATGGTGTTTATACTTGCGTACTATTGTTTGTACAGATGAACGTGGTACCTTCAATCGTTTGGAAATTGCTCCCAAGGTTTAACCAGACTTGGAGGTCTACACATTTTTTCCTGAGGTCTTGGCTGAAATGTTTTATTTTCCCATGATGTCAAGCAAAGAGGCACTGAGTTTGAAGGCAGGCCTTGAAATACATCCACACCTCCAATTGACTCAAATTATGTCAATTAGCCTATCAGAAGCTTCTAAATGCATGACAATTTGCTGGAATTTTCCTAGCTGTTTAATGGCACAGTCAACTTAGTGTATGTAAACTTCTGACCCACTGGAATTGTGATACAGTGAATTATAAGTAAAATAATCTGTCTGTAAAGAATTGTTGGGAAAATTACTTGTGTCATGCACAAAGTAGATGTCCTAACCGACTTGAAAAACTATAGTTTGTTTAACAAGAAATTGGTGGCGTGGTTGAAAAACGAGTTTTAATGACTCCAACCTAAGTGTATGTAAACTTCCGACTTCAACTGTATGTACCCAATTGCCTTGTCAGACAAAAACAGCTTAATTACATTTGAAGTGCTGTGAAGACAGGTATGTTTTACACATTAGAGCACAGCTGTACAGCTTAATGTGGAAATTGTCAGAGCACAGAGGGAATCCTGATAACTATCAGCCCTATATTGACTTACAAATGCTGCCTGCTGTACTGTAGTGAACACCACAACAACAGGCTCGTCAGACCGAGCCAACAGGCTCACAGTCATGCATTTGTGTTTCTGAATGACTGGTTGAGATTTTCCTGACTGTCCCTTTCTGGAACTCCACAGTAACAATTAGTCACAGACAGACAGACCAGGGGTTGAATTAAAAGGTGCACTGCACACTACCTCAGTGACACAGGAAATACATACAACAGGCAATTAGGTTAGAAAATTCTATTCACACACTCAAAAAGCGAGACATGCTGTTCACTCACACTATCCTAGACACGTTGCCCACAAGGTGAACTTTGAAACCTTTATGCCATCAGATACCCACCTGAAGTTTTCCTCCCTTGAAAAAGAGGGTGATTTACTCCACCATCAATATGAGGTTACATTTGGAAGGGGCGTCATAATCAGGCCATTGAGATCAGACATAGGCTACCTGACCAAATAGACACCAATACCACCTACCTCCTGCTGACTTATCAAGACAGCTCTTAGATAGTCAGCCAGTGATATCTATATTGATCACATAAACCCACACACAATAGAGATGAGGTCCCATGGGAGTTGCATCACATCTCACCTAGAGCAAGACTTCAGAAAGGACAGACTTTGTGAGTCAATAGTTTCAGGTAGATTAAAGAGACTGTCAAGAGACTGGAGGATGGCGCCATAACTGCCATTGGGCAAAACCAAAGGTTCCCTATCAAAAGTAACCCAACGCTCTAGACGGAGTGACACCCACTTCTCTCTCCCTCATGAAATTCCAAATTCCTTTATGCTTCACTAACGTCTCGGGCTCTTAAAACTTTTTTACATTTGGCACAACAATAAGAATTCCAATGGCTTCAAAGTTTCCACTTCTTTGCATGACCAAAATAAAAGGCATTGTTTAGGTAATGCCAAATATGCGGGGAACACACCCAAGAGAGAATGTGTGAGGATAAAGACTGACTAGGGTGGGGGGGTGTGTGTAGTAGTGATGGGAGGAAAAAAAAAAAAAAAATCATAGCTACATATTGCAATATTCTTTTTCGACAATATAGCGTATTTGACTCCTTTTTTCCCATCCCTAATGTAGGTAGCTTACCTAGCGGTAGTCGGCTGTGCCAAAACTCTGGTATTTTTCATCGTATAGCTTGTTCTCCTTTTTAAAATAGTTATCCAACATGTTCAGTACTTTTATTTCCCTGACTTATCAAAACTATTTCTCATGCTCTCTCGTCTCTCTGCAGCAGACATCAGTGTTGTGTTCGAGACCACCTGAAGCAGAACTGATTTAAGACCAAGACCGGAGCGAATCGAGTCAGAGTCAAGACCGAGGGGGACGAGGAGTCCGAGACAGAGTCAAGACCAGAAAATTGCAAGTCCAATTCAAGATCATGATTGTAATTTTGTCAAGTCACCACCATAATAAGAGTTCAAAATGTCCAGTATTTCTGTGTTCATATTTCAGGAGAACATATGGATTCTTTAGACATTCAGAATGGTGAAACAAATGCATGCTGAGGGCAAATAGAGCCACTTTACAAGTTGTTACTAACCCAAACACAGTGGGGAACAACGAGGGCCTTCTAGCCCTTCAGAGAAGAGCTAAGGATTTAGAAAATAATACAATTATAATATTTTCAACGGTGTTCTGCTTTAATCCCTTCGGTTTTTGTTGGAAAGGGTTAACTAACACTGGAGAAAAAAGATCCAAATCAGGATTTGTTTTGGTGGCCTCTGGGGAGATAAATCTAGCTAGCTATATCAGCCATTGGCTAGGCCATCTGCCATTGAACTGTATTTGGGCAAAATTTTGGAGTGACAGCAGAATCAACCAATCCCATTTTGACTTGTAATGGGTAGGACCGTTTTTACAAAAACCTTCTGCCTTCTCCAAGGCCAACAGGTCACTGCACAATAGTGAGCAGTAGTTTTCTCACGGTCTAGCTAGCTTTTGTTTTAGGCTAGTTTGCAGTTTCAAATGATCATCATCTCATGATGAAAACTATGTTTATTGCAGCTTGGTTGCTGTTGTTAGCCATCTCTTTGAAAATAACTTGTGTGTGAAACATTGTTGCATTTAAACTTTAGATCACCGGTTACATTGTGTGCTGAACATTAATATGTTTTTTGCAAGGGGAAGTAATAGTTGTACATTTTGATTGGGAAATGCTTAGCCTAATGGTTGTGTTTTTGTATTCTTAGGATTGGGACTTACTGGCCTTTTATGTGAGTGAATGACTGCTTATCCTTTAACCTCATGCTGTGTGTGACTGATGTCTTTCTAGCAGCCCTATGTGTCTCACTAAAAGTGCACTCTCCTACATTGAGAGCGCTGGTATTAAGGTCACTGTCCTTTCAGCATCCTTTCACGTGTCACTGTTGGTGATAGTGAGGGCGTTAGGCTACCATAAGTTGCGTAAGCAGTACGATTGTGGTTGTTGGCAGCATTATCTGTGTTCTCTCTGTGTGAGTGGCAGCCTGAAGCTCAAATCAGCCTCAGGGCTGTTTGATTCAGTTGGGGACATTAAGTGATGCTATGTTTCTGTTTGCTACAAGGTGTTGGACAAATTGTTTTCCCCACTGAAGGCCTAGGTCCAATAGCCACAGTTCGCCACTGCACAAAACATGTCTATAATAAATATAAAGACTGTTACAATTCCTCCCAGTCTCCCCTTACTAATAGTGAGCATGCAACTTTTAAACAATTCCCCCCACTCTTCCCTACCAGGGAATCAAGGAAATAATATAGTAATGTTACGAGTAAAGTAGGAGGCCCAAGTTTCAATAGGCGATAAGATGTTTCATGAAGGAGTGTATATATTTGGCCTTGCGCAGCAGTTTTATGCACTGACTGAATGGAAGCTGATAATTACTGTATGATTTTTTTACTGTGCTGGTATCGGGAAGAAATTACGAGTTCTCACTGACCGGTTTAGAGCAATACAACACTGGCAGACATTGTGAGCAATATCTTTGGAACATCAAATCGCAATAGAATTGCAGTAATACATATAGTATTGTGAGAATCACAATACATACCATACCAGCATCTAATTATCATGAACACCTCTACGACACCATTCTGTATACATCTGGCCCTTCTTTGGACACTGTGCTAACAAACCTCCAAACGAGCTTCAATGCCATACAACACTCCTTCCGTGGCCTCCAACTGCTTTTAAATGCTAGTAAAACTAAGTGCATGCTCTTCAACCGATTGCTGCCCGCACCGTCCCGCCCGACCAGCATCACTACTCTGGATGGTTCTGACTTAGAATATGTGGACAACTACAAATATCTAGGTGTCTGGTTAGACTGTAATCTCTCCTTCCAGGCTCACATTAAGCATCTCCAATCCAAAATTAAATCTAGAATCGGCTTCCTATTTCGCAACAAAGCCTCCTTCACTCATGCTGCCAAACAAACCCTCGTAAAACTGACTATCCTACCGATCCTTGACGATGTCATTTAAAAAATAGCCTCCAACACTCTACTCGGCAAACTGGATGTAGTCTATCACAGTGCCATCAGTTTTGTCACCAAAGCCCCATATACTACCCACCACTGCGACCTGTATGCTCTCGTTGGCTGGCCCTCGCTTCATATTTGTCACCAAGCCCACTGGCTCCAGGTCATCTATAAGTCTTTGCTAGGTAAAGCCCCGCCTTATCTCAGCTCACTGGTGACCATAGCAACACCCACCCGTAGCACACGCTCCAGCAGGTATATTTCACTGGTCATCCCCAAAGCCAACACTTCCTTTGGCTGCCTTTCCTTCCAGTTCTCTGCTGCCAATGACTGGAACGAATTGCAAAAATCACTGAAGCTGGAGTCTTATATCTCCCTCTAACTTTAAGCATCAGCTGTCAGAGCAGCTTACCGATCACTGTACCTGTACACAGCCAATCTGTAAATAGTACACCCAACTACCTCACCCCCATATTGTTACTTATCCTCTTGCTCTTTTGCACCCCAGTATCTCTACTTGCACATCATCATCTCCACATCACTCGTGTTAATGCTAAATTTTAATTATTTTGCCTCTATGGCCTATTTATTGCCTACCTCCCTACATCTGCACACACTGTACATAGATTTTTCTATTGTGTTATTGACTGCACGTTTGTTTATGTGTACCTCTGTGTTGTTGTTTTTGGTCGCACTGCTTTGCTTTATCTTGGCCAGGTCGCAGTTGTAAATGAGAACTTGTTCTCAACTGGACTACCTGGTTAAATAAAGGTGAAATAAAATAAAAAATACTATATTATCGTGAGATCCCTGGTAATTCCCAGCAATAACATGTAGAGTGTGGCCTAATAAAGCAGTCGACAGGAACTGTGCAGTAGGTCCAGGGAGATAATTGCTACATTGGATGCCGCCATCACGCCTTCTCTGAAGTTGGCATCTGTGGCGACATGAAGGGGGCTTTAATGTTGGGCCACCATGGTCTCATTAACAACCAAGTCTTTCCTGGTTCCTGGACCCAGACCCCGGTCGTGACCGACTGTCCTACCGCCGAAGGGAAGAACAAGGAAATGCTTAACGAAGTACCAGATACCACAGCCAGCTTGTCACTTCCGCCCGTGTCAAGAATAATCAACATGCTGCAAGCGGACACACACCCTCTCATGTTAATGAAGTAGTTGGAGGGTGAGAAAGAGGGTAAGGGGCAACAAATAACCAGGGATGCAAACTGGGGAAGGCCCAAAAAGGTGACTTTTTGGGGGTTTGCACTGAAATCCCAGCTAGGGGGGAATGCAGGTTAACTAATTAAACAAAGAATAGGATCTACATGATCAGTGTCTGTGTGTAAAATAAGTGCTTCATGTGAACCTAACTCACAGCTAAAAAATGTAAAGAAAGCAATCCAATGTTATTTGTTGCCTAGACCTTACTGCAAAATGACACTCAAGTCTTGAGAAAAAAGCAATACACTAATATTGCAGTTAGCCATGATAGCCTTTATAATAGAAAGCTTGTGACCACACACATAAATATTGCACTTGGGGGGAAAAACATCTTAAAGTCGAAATAGAATGAAACAAACAGGCATTCTATTTTTGCACTATTATATAGTGGCCACTAAAGACATCGATCAAGTGCACAAAAATAACTTTCACTGAGTAAAACAACGTGTGTTACTGTCAAGTTCAACACAACAAAAACATTATCTTTGGGCTACACTGCACATTATTACATTGTACACTTTCTGCCTGTGAACATCGGGTCTACAATGTGCCAGCAAAAGTGAGAAAGAGGGAAAGTGGTGTGGTGTTCCTTTCACCTCTACAGTGGCATCCAGTTCAGCCAGGCCCAGCTCCAGCTACACTTGATCCCTGAATCCACTTTGTTAACAAGCAACACCTCATTTTCACCTAATTCTCTCATTCTGAAAATGAACCACATACTGTAGAGGAAAAACATTAGTTCGTCAGCTAGTTAACATTTCACACAGATTGCCAGGGTCCAGTAAGAAACTAACACGTTATAACTTGAGGAACGGTAAGGAGTCGTATACCAGTTAATACTATAGCAAATTGGTTAGGTTACTAATGTTAGCTCATCTGATGTTGTAAAGTTAGCTGTCTGACTTTATTAGCAAGCAAATTTTCACATCATTAACTTAATTATTTGATCAGATTTGGCTAATGTTGCTCAACATTTCTCTGGCTAGCTACGGAGAATTCGATCAAGCTAGCAAGATAACGTTACTTCTTAAGGATTGGCGTTCTGTCAACGGGACAGTTGTAAATCATGCACCACGTTATCAAGATCGCACATTTTAGAGAAACAACAAATGTCGGTAGATATAAGTGTCTTATATCAGCTGAAAGCTTAAATTCTTGTTAATATAACTGCACTGTCCAATTTACAGTAGTTATTACTGCAAAAAAATGCCATGCTATTGTTTGAGAGCTCCTAACAACAAAACACTTTTTTCTTCGTGATAGGTTTGACAAATCCACCTCTGAAGGTCAAATGTGTACTTACATTCTGAAATCTTGCTCTGATTTATCATCCAAAGGGTTCCAGAGATAAGTGTTGTTTTGTTAGATAAAATCCTTTTTTCATATACTAAAAAGATCCATATAGCACGCACGACCGATTTTGTACTCGTTCAATTTGCAAAGAAAGGAATCTGAAAATCTCAACCTAAACGTTGTTTCAACGAGTCAAATCACGTTCATATCTATTCCTCAGAGAACCTAGAAGGTAACAAGACTTATTTTGTCAGAGAGCGACGCCTTCATGGCACGCCGATGACGCGGGCGGCCATCACTTGAACGACTGTATCTTTGTCAAATAAGCACCAAATCGGGGTCAAACAAAGCTAGCTAGATAGCCAATGAGCTGGCCTTTACGGGAGTATCCATGTATATGTAGTCAAATGTACCTACTACTCTTGTACAACAGCATGCCTTTTCATTTTGGAAAAAATAAGGATATTCAGAGTTATGAAGTTATGAAAACTGGTTGTTTTCTTCTACCAAATCTATTGTGTTATATTCTCCTACATTCAATTCACATTTCCACAAACTTCAAAGTGTTTCCTTTCAAATGGTACCAAGAATATGCATATCCTTGCTTCAGGGCCTGAGCTACAGGCAGTTAGATCTGGGAATGTCATTTAGGCGAAAATTTGAAAAAACGGGACTATCCCTAAGAAGTTTAACAATGCTAATACTTGTTCCACCACACTTTCTCTCTCACCTCAAACTTTCCAAATGCCAGTAGTTTTTCGGTTACAGCTCATGAAGTATGCTTCATCACCTTCTCACCCCCGTCTCCTTGGTCAGGCTTCTCACCTAACGCTATCTCTTCGTTAACTGGCAAGCTGCCTTTCCAGAGTGTGCGCTGATGCTGTAACTAGTAAGTTGGTTGTCTCTTCTTCAATCGCGTGCTGCGCTGCATTCTGTTATGTAAATGATTGGCTGAGCCTTGGATACAGCAGCTAGTATTGCTCCAAATGCACATCACTTGTTTGCTCACAGCCCCCCCCCCAAAAAAAAATTCTCATCCGATCTACACAAATCACATAGGTCACCCATTTTGGATTCAAAACGGCGAATTTCGCTGAAAGGTGACTAGTTTGCGTCCCTGAATAACGCCACAGACATCAGTACGCAAATTAATGTCTTCTTCATCTAGGACAGAGTAATGATCAAATGTCTTGTCGGCATTATCAAAGCATTGAGTTACCATTTTATCAGCCTAATAATCAGTTTCTATTTTATTTACAGACAAAGAAATATTCAATTACAGATTCATCTACTATAATCTATTAGCCTATATTCAGAGTGGAACCTGAGACCTATATTTTTAGTTGCTTGAAGCGGATCTCAACTCTGGAGTAGAAGCGTTTTAAATCATCCAGACTACAAGGATCATGAATAATTTCCTGTTCCCTCCAGGTCTTACTCATCACTGAGAAGAGAGGACCTGCAGGTGTAGAGGTAGAGGTAGATTTAACCTCCACGTCTGTAAAGGAATCTCCTCTGGACAGCATGCTTTTTATGGACTAGTAAATCAAATTAATAACATCTGAGTTTAAAAACTGGATTTATTCTCATTTGAAGCCAAATGAGAATAAAAGTGATGTAATAGGCATATATGCATTTTCATCAGTTGGTTACTAAAATACAAAATAATGACTTGCCTATGTTTAGTCTTGCCTTTCGTGAACTAACACCCAACTTTCATATTTATTTACACTTTTTTTCTAATAGCACTGACTTTGCTGATAGAACACATTTTTCCTCCAAGTAGCTATGACAGATGTGTTGTTGTCCCACCTAGCCATCTTAAGATTAATGCCCTAAGTCGCTCTGGCTAAAGGACTAAAATCTAAATGTAAAATGTAGTCTTCTTTGCACTGTGTCCATTTCATTAATAGGAGTCTTCATAAACACTCACCAGAGATGGCGTTGGTGACGGACATGAGTGGGGAGTGAAGGGCTGGGCTCACCCCCCACACCGTGTGGTAGCCCACAATGGTAGCCAGGCCGAAGATGGTCACCATCTGAGTGAATGCTGCATTGGGCGCAGCTAGGCCCAGGCCTAACATGGTGCCAAGACCTGAGAGGGGGAAAGGGTTAATAAATAACTTAACACTAGCCCATGCTACATATCTAAAGTCCATATGTAATATAGCTAAAGGCTTTTTAACAATTCAAATGCAAGCAATTTTTTTTTAATGATAATCATTGATCGTCATAAGGTGTTGAATTGAATTAGGCCATGTCATAGGAGGCACACTAGACATTATAGAGTAGAAATGCTGACTCTCTAATGTCTACTAATTTTCTTAAGTGAGGACAAGAGACAGACACGTTGCCGTTAGCAATTTATCTAGGCGCAATTACAGACAGCAACCCAAGTATGGTGGTGGTACACGACGCGCCGACCACAGCCAACCTAGAACGAGCTGCTTGGGGGTACGTGTGAACGGGGTTTACAGGCCTGCTGTCTCCAGTCGCCACTACCAGAGCAAGTGTCTGTGGGAAACAGCTACAGCACTACTTCAGACAGACACAGCAGGCGGAGGGAGGGCTCGACATCCCACATTTTATTAGTCCCAGTTTCCTGGCACTAAGGGGCTGCTGGTGGTGGTTTGGGCTGGTTAGGGTTGAGAGGGAGGGAGGGAGGGGGCATGTTTGGTTAGATTGAGCTCTAATTAGGTGACCAATCCTAATTTCAAAGGGAATCTCCTCCTCTCTGGCTTCTCGCATGGTTGATCCGGTGGTCGGGACATCACGATGGTCCAGCAGCACCTTCCTTGGCTTCAGCAGGGAGATATGGAGCAAACTCACTCAAGAAAGAACAGGAAGATGAATGTGCCGTTTGTTAATTTCAGGGTGTTTATTTACGTGTAAACTCAGTTGTGGCTCATTTATCTGACTGTTGGGGAAGGAGGACATGTTCTCTGGATCTCTTTGATGTGATTCCAGAACAGAACAGAGACGACAGTTACTGCCTGCCTCGTCTGTAACCAATAGAAATAATCTGCAGGGATTTCTGTTCAGAGTAGCTTTTATGTCTGATCACGACTGTTGCTGCTCTCAGAATGGGGTCACAGCTCACCTTTCCCACATAAGTCAGATATGCAGAAGACTTGTGTGTGTGTTAGTAGAGAACGTAACTATGTAATGAATGTGGTAATAAAACATTAACAGGCTGCTTTTAACCCCCCCGCCATAGTCCTGTTAACCCAGGTCGGGGTGAGGAGAGCGAGACCACCATAGGAGCTCAGAGAGACTCATGACATGGCTCAGTTTAGGGGCCATTATCCTGACAGCCAGGGTTGTTCTGCATCCTCTGCTTTCTGCGATGTCAGCCATTTTAATCCCCTTACATTATAATTAAGTAAACGACTGACTTAATTTACATAAGTTTTCACATCCCTGAGTCAACACATCGTTGGCAGTGATTACAGCTGTGAGTCTTTCTGGGTAAGTCTCTAAGAGCTTTGCACCCTTGGATTGTACAATATTTTCCCAAAATTTTTCAAGCTTCAAGCTTCAAGCAAAATTCTTCAAGCTCTGTCAAATTGGTTGTTGATCATTGCTAGACAACCATTTTCAAATTTTGCCATAGATGTTCTAGCAGATTTAAGTAAAATCTGTAACTCGGCCACTAAGGAACATTCACTGTCATCTTGGTAAGCAATTCCAGTGTAGAATTGGCCTTGTGTTTTAAGGTTATTGTCCTGCTTTAAAGGTGAATAAATCTCCCGGTGTCTGGTGGAAAGCAGACAACCAGGTTTTCCTCTAGCATTTTGCCTGTGCTTTGCTCCATTACGTTTCTTTTTTATCCTGAAAAACTCCCCAGTCCTTAATGATTACAAGCAGTTCTTATCCATAACATGATGCAGCCACCACTATGCTTAAATATGGAGAGTAGAACTCAGTAATGTGTTGTATTGGATTTGCCCCAAACATAACACTTTGTATTCAGGACAAAAAGTTAAATTGCTTTGCCACATTTTTTGCAGTATTACTTTAGTGCCAAACAGGATGCATGTTTTGGAATATATTTTTATTCTGTACAGGCTTCCTTCTTTTCACTCTGTCAGTTAGCTTAGTATTGTGGAGTAACTACAGTTTACTATCACAGCCATTAAACTCTAACGGCTTTAAAGTCACCATTGCATTGGCCTAATGGTTAAATCCCTGAGCGGTTTCCTTCCTCTCCGGCAACTGAGTTAGTAAGGATGCATGCATCTTTGTAGTAACTGAGTGTATTGATACACCATCCAAAGTTTAATTAATAACTTCAACATGCTCAAACAGATATTCAATGTCTGCTTTTTATTTTTACCCATCTACCAATAGGTGCCCTTTGCGAGGCATTAGAAAACCTCCCTGATGTTCGTGGTTGAATCTGTGTTTGAAACTCACTGCACGACAGAGACCTTACAGATAATGTGTGGGGGATAGGTAGTCAGACAATAGGTAGTCATTCTAAAATATATGTTCAACACTATTATTGAGTCCATGTAACTTATTGTGTGACTTGTTAAGCAAATGTTAACTCATGAAATAATTTAGGATTGTCCTAACAAAGGTATTGAATACTTACTGACTCATGACATTTCAGCCTTTCATTTGTAAACATTTTGAAAAACATAATCCTACTTTGACATTATTGAGTATTGTGTGTAGGCCAGTGACCAAAAAATCTAAATGTAATCCATTTTAAATGCAGGCTGTAACGCAACAAAATGTGGAACAATTCAAGGGGTGTGAATACTTTCTAAAGGCACTGTAAGTATAAATGAATGAAGTGTCTAGGCAGTCAGTAATGGTGTGTCTCACCTCCAGTGTACATGCCAGCGGTGGTCAGGGTAGCCTTGAAGGGGGACACGGCAGCAGCCTTCTCCTTAGCCAGCTCCTGCTTGCTCTTGGGTTTGGGAGGGGCTGCCACTGGGATGTTATCGGGCAGAGGAGCTGGGAAGAGGTTGGTTCCATTCTGCACCAGATAGAAAGGTGGAAATCATAGAGAACGCCAAACAAACAAAAGTCAACCATGCATGGATGTACATTTCAGATCGAAGTTTCATTTTCACCAAACACTATCAAGACACTTCATTATCATTATTACCAAACAAACCAATCAACAAAGACTATTTTAATTTGTCAACTGTAGAACTAGAGAGTATAGCGTAACCATTATCTAATTAACCAGTCTTCCCTTGTGCTAAAAACAGATAACCAAGGAAACCAAACACATTTAACCCAGATGATTCACCTGCATGACAACAGATCCTCTGATGACATGGTCCATGGTGCCGTAGTTAAACTTCTCCTTGACCTCATAGTTGAAGTTCTCAGTAGAAGGGCTGATGGCACGGATGAGTTTGGTCAGGTTGTTTGAGTACAGGGTGCTGGACTGGGTGGGCAGGCGGCTGGGAAGGTCGGTGAAGCCAATGTGGGTCACACCCTAAGAACAAATCACATAACCAATTATTTTATTGAAAACCAAAATTGTGCATTCTCACTTTGAACGGTTAAAATGGGACTGAATTACAATACTGCAACAAGGTGACCTGGTGGTATGATTTAAGTGCTAGGAAAACCAAACACAGAAGCTAACAAAATGGCTGACAATAAGGAGCCGGGTTCACCACAACTTCACAAGGGAAAACAGTGATAATGAAATTGAAGGTAATAATAATAAGCAACTGTGGACAGGCCCATCTGACCTTGTGTACAGACAGTTCTCCAGGCACCGTGGTCTCGATGTTTCCTCCAGCCTCAGCAGCCAGGTCCACCACCACAGAGCCATCCTTCATGCTCTCCACCATATCCTTGGTGATCAGGATGGGAGCCTTGCGACCTGGCGACAGGACACATCACCCTGGTGACAAAGGGGTCTTGTCTGCTGTACCAGCAGGGTGCTCTATCAGCAGCTGACCTCTATTCAGCCTTCTGTACAACAAAGTCTTCAAATATGGATTTAAACGACAATAAATCGAACCCTGGAAAATAAACAAATTGCAGTTTGTTGTTCTCGGTTTACGCTAGGCAATGTTTTCAGGTCTCTTCTGATGTTTACACTAGCTTTCAAGTAAACAGATCTCATGAGAACACAGAGAAACTCTTTCAAAATCATGTTGAACTGGTCAGAACAGAAGACATAAGTACTGATCAGGTTAGGGTAGGCTGGTGTCAACCAGACAAAAGGAGTCGGTCTCTCCAACCAACAGAACAGTAGCATTAGTATAGGGGACAGGACAACATGCCCTAGGGCTGGAACCATTACACAACATCAATGACTTTGGTACCAGTTCAACCACATGAAGTCAGTGGAGAGGAGAATGTCATTCATAACTACAGTGGCTTGCGAAAGTATTCACCCCCCTCTGCATTTTTCCTATTTTGTTGCCTTACAACCTGGAATTAAAATGGATTTTTTGGGGGAGGGTTGTATCATTTGATTTACACAATATGCCGACCACTTTGAAGATGCAAAAATATTTTTTCTTGTGAAACAAAGAAAAAAAAAACTGAACTTGAGCATGCATAACTATTCACCCCCACCAAAGTCAATACTTTGTAGAGCCACCTTTTGCAATTGCAGCTGCAAGTCTTTTGGGGTATGTCTCTATAAGCTTGGCACATCTAGCTACTGGGATTTTTGCCCATTCTTCAAGACAAAACTGCTCCTTCAAGTTGGATGGCTTCCGCTGATGTACAGCAATCTTTAAGTCATACCACAGATTCTCAATTGGATTGAGGTCTGGGCTCTGACTAGGTCATTCCAAGCAATTTAAATGTTTCCCCTTAAACCACTCGAGTGTTGATTTAGCAGTATGCTTAGGGTCATTGTCCTGCTGGAAGGTGAACCTCCGTCCCAGTCTCAAATCTCTGGAAGACTGAAACGGGTTTCCCTCAAGAATTTCCCTGTATTTAGCACCATCCATCATTTCTTCAATTCTGACCAGTTTCCCAGTCCCTGCCGATGGAAAAACATCCCCACGGCATGATGCTGCCACCACCATGCTTCACTGTGGGTATGGTGTTCTCTGGGTGGTGAGAGGTGTTGGGATTGTGCCAGACACAGCATTTTCCTTGATGGCACAAAAGCTCGTCTGACCAGAGTACCTTCTTCCATATGTTTGGGGAGTCTCCCACATGTCTTTTGGCAAACACCAAACATGTTTGCTTATTTTTTTCTTTAAGCAATGGCTTTTTTTCTGGCCACTCTTCCGTAAAGCCCAGCTCTGTGGAGTGTACAGCTTAAAGTGGTCCTATGGACAGATACGCCAATCTCCGCTGTGGAGCTTTGCAGCTCCTTCAGGGTTATCGTTGGTCTCTTTGTTGCCTCTGATTAATGCCCTCCTTGCCTGGTCTGTGAGTTTTAGTGGGCGGCCATCTTTTGGCAGGTTTGTTGTGATGCCATATTCTTTCTATTTTTTAGTAATGGATTTAAGTGGTGCTCAGTGGGATGTTCAAAGTTTCGGATATGTTTTTATAACCCAACCCTGATCTGTACTTCACAACTTTGTCTATGACCTGTTTGGAGAGCTCCTTGGTCTTCATGGTGCCACTTGCTAGGTGGTGCCCCTTGCTTAGTGGTGTTGCAGACTCTGGGGCCTTTTGGAACAGGTGTATATATACTGAGATCATGTGACAAATAGTCCACCTGTGAGCAATCTAACTAATTATGTGACTTCTTAAGGTAATTGGTTGCACCAGATCTTATTTAGGAGCTTCATAGCAAAGGGGGTGAATACATATGCACACACCAATTTTCAACAAAAAAATGTAAGTATTTTTTTTTGTTTCACTTCAACAATTAGGACTATTTTGTGTATGTCCATCACATGAAATCCAAATAATAATCCATTTAAATTACAGGTTGTAATGCAACAAAAAAAGGAAAAAACACCAAGGGGGATGAATACTTTTGCAATGCACTGTAAGGCTGCATATCTTATCACAGCCGTCAACCAATGTAAACAAGGGATGAGAATGTAGAGTTTTGCTTTTCCTTGTGTGCTTTTTAGTCGTTGAGTTTTTACTGCTATTCTTTTGTTTTTATATCATGTTTTTTTAAAGCACATTGAGATGCATTCCATGTCTGAAATGTGCTGTATACAAAGCTTGATTTGAGCATAGCAATATCTCTATGGTGTCTCTGTGGTCTGTTATAGGCTGCTACAGGAACGGAATAATATCAACTCAGCCTTGAGGGGCAGAGTTAACCAGATGGATAGGACCTAAACACTACCTTAACTACACTAGGTAACTGAGCTGATGGAGCCTTAAAGCAGCTTAGTGCCTGAGAGGATTGGACAGATGAGAGCTGACCATAGCAATACATGCATTTCATACATGATTGAGGTAGAACAAAACAAATGGGTGAAATCAGGGGTGACAATAGCCTGGTTGCCAGATCTCCTGCTCTGAAGCCAAACTGTTTGATGACAATGGTGTGAGTAGGCCAGAACACAAACAGATCAGACTAGGAGGACTGCAATGCAGCTTAAAATGTAAAGGGAAAGTAAAGCCAGTAGATTAAGAGGACAAAGAGATAGGGGTAGTGAGGGGCATCTCCCTGAGGGAGGGGATAGATAGGGGTAGTGAGGGACGTCACCCTGAGGGAGAGGATAGATCGGGGTAGTGAGGGACGTCACCCTGAGGGAGAGGATAGATCGGGGTAGTGAGGGACGTCACCCTGAGGGAGGGGATAGATAGGGGTAGTGAGGGACGTCACCCTGAGGGAGGGGATAGATAGGGGTAGTGAGGGACGTCACCCTGAGGGAGGGGATAGATAGGGGAGTGAGGGACGTCACCCTGAGGGAGGGGATAGATAGGGGTAGTGAGGGACGTCACCCTGAGGGAGGGGGTAGATAGGGGTAGTGAGGGACGTCACCCTGAGGGAGGGGATAGATAGGGGTAGTGAGGGACGTCACCCTGCGGGGGGGGATAGATAGGGGTAGTGAGGGACGTCACCTGAGGGAGGGGATAGATAGGGGTAGTGAGGGACGTCTCCCTGAGGGAGGGGATAGATAGGGGTAGTGAGGGACGTCACCCTGAGGGAGGGGATAGATAGGGGTAGTGAGGGACGTCACCCTGAGGGAGGGGATAGATAGGGGTAGTGAGGGACGTCACCCTGAGGGAGGGGATAGATAGGGGTAGTGAGGGACGTCACCCTGAGGGAGGGGATAGATAGGGGTAGTGAGGGACGTCACCCTGAGGGAGGGGATAGATAGGGGTAGTGAGGGACGTCACCCTGAGGGAGGGGATAGATAGGGGTAGTGAGGGACGTCTCCCTGAGGGAGGGGATAGATAGGGGTAGTGAGGGACGTCACCCTGAGGGAGGGGATAGATAGGGGTAGTGAGGGACGTTTCCCTGAGGGAGGGGATAGATAGGGGTAGTGAGGGACGTTTCCCTGAGGGAGGGGATAGATAGGGGTAGTGAGGGACGTTTCCCTGAGGGAGGGGATAGATAGGGAAACGTCCCTCACTACCCCTATCTATCCCCTCCCTCAGGGAAACGTCGCCTCACTACCCCTGAGGGAGGGGATAGATAGGGGTAGTGAGGGACGTCACCCTGAGGGAGGGGATAGATAGGGGTAGTGAGGGACGTCACCCTGAGGGAGGGGATAGATAGGGGTAGTGAGGGACGTCTCCCTGAGGGAGGGGATAGATAGGGGTAGTGAGGGACGTTTCCCTGAGGGAGAGGATAGATAGGGGTAGTGAGGGGCGTCACCCTGCGGGAGGGGATAGATAGGGGTAGTGAGGGACGTCAGCCTGAGGGAGGGGATAGATCGGCGTAGTGAGGGACGTTTCCCTGAGGGAGGGGATAGATAGGGGTAGTGAGGGACGTCACCCTGAGGGAGGGGATAGATAGGGGTAGTGAGGGACGTCACCCTGAGGGAGGGGATAGATCGGCGTAGTGAGGGACATTTCCCTGAGGGAGGGGATAGATAAGGGTAGTGAGGGACGTCACCCTGAGGGAGGGGATAGATAGGGGTAGTGAGGGGCGTCTCCCTGCGGGAGAACAGATGTAGCCCTTGGTTCACTCCAGACCTGACTGCCCTCGACCAGCACAAAAACATCCTGTGGCGGACTGCAATAGCATCGAATAGTCCCCGCGATATGCAACTGTTCAGGGAAGTCAGGAACCAATACACGCAGTCAGTTTGAAAAAGCTAGCTTTTGCTTTCCTAACAGAAATTTGCATCCTGTAGCTCAAACTCCAGAGTTTTGGGACACTGTAAAGTCCATGGAGAACAAGAGCACCTCCTAACAGCTTCTCACTGCACTGAGGCTAGGTAACACTGTCACCACCGATAAATCCACAATAAGCATTTCTCTATGGCTGGCCATGCTTTCCTCCTGGCTACCCCAACAGCACCGCACCCCCCACAGCTACTTGCCCAAGCCTCCCCAGCTTCTCCTTCACCCAAATCCAGATAGCAGATGTTCTGAAAGAGCTGCAAAATCTGGACCCGTAAAAATCAGCTGCGCTAGACAACCTGTACCCTTGCTTTCTAAAATGATCCGCCACTATTGTTGCAGCCCCTATTACCAGTCTGTTCAACCTCTCTTTCGTATCGTCCGAGATCCCTAAAGATTGGAAAGCTGCCGCGGTCATCCCCCTCTTCAAAGGGGGAGACACTCTAGACCCAAACTGTTATAGACCTATATCTATCCTGCCCTGCCTTTCTAAAGTCTTCGAAAGCCAAGTTAATAAACAGATCACCGACCATTTCGAATCCCACCGTACCTTCTCCGCTGTGCAATCTGGTTTCCGATCTGGTCATGGGTGCACCTCAGCCACGCTCAAGGTACTAAACGATATCATAACCGCCATCGATAAAAGATTGTACTGTGCAGCCGTCTCCATCGACCTGGCCAAGGCTTTCGACTCTGTCAATCACTGCATTCTTATCGGCAGACTCAACAGCCTTGGTTTCTCAAATGACTGCCTCGCCTGGTTCACCAACTACTTCTCAGACAGAGTTGGTCCCGTGTGGCTCAGTTGGTAGAGCATGGCGCTTGCAACGCCAGGGTTGTGGGTTCATTCCCCACGGGGGGACCAGGATGAATATGTATGAACTTTCCAATTTGTAAGTCGCTCTGGATAAGAGCGTCTGCTAAATGACTTAAATGTAAAATGTAATGTAAATGAGTTCAGTGTGTCAAATCGGAGGGCCTGTTGTCCGGACCTCTGGCAGTCTCTATGGGGGTATCACAGGGTTCAATTCTCGGGCCGACTCTTTTCTCTGTATATACCAACGATGTCGCTCTTGCTGCTTGTGATTCCCTGATCCACCTCTACACAGATGACACCATTCTGTATACATCTGGCCCTTCTTTGGACACTGTGTTAACAAACCTCCAGACGAGCTTCAATGCCATACAACACTCCTTCCATGGCCTTCAACTGCTCTTAAACGCTAGTAAAACTAAATGCATGCTTTTCAACCGTTCGCTGCCCGCACCCTCCCGCATCACTACTCTGGACGGTTCTGACTTAGAATGTGGACAACTACAAACACCTAGGTGTCTGGCTAGACTGTAAACTCTCCTTCCAGGCTCACATTAAGCATCTCCAATCCAAAATTAAATCTAGAGTTGGCTTCCTATTTCGCAACAAAGCCTCCTTCACTCAGGCCGCCAAACATACCCTCGTAAAACTGACTATCCTACAGATCCTCGACTTCGGCGATATCATTTACAAAATAGCCTCCAACACAATACTCAGCAAATTGAATGCAGTCTATCACAGTGCCATCCGTTTTGTCACCAAAGCCCCATATACCACCCACCACTGCGACCTGTATGCTCTAGTCGGCTGGCCCTCGCTACATATTCGTCGCCAGACCCACTGGCTCCAGGTCATCTATAAGTCTTTGCTAGGTAAAGCTCACTATCTCAGCTCACTGGTCACGATAACAACACCCACCCGTAGCACGCGTTCCAGCAGGTATATCTCACTGGTCATCCCCAAAGCCAACACTTCCTTTGGCCGCCTTTCCTTCCAGATCTCTGCTCCCAGTGACTGGAACAAATTGCAAAAATCGCTGAAGCTGGAGACTTATATTTCCCTCACTAACTTTAAACATCAGCTATCTGAGCAGCTAACAGATCGCTGCAGCTGTACATAGCCAATCTGTAAATAGCCCATCCAATCTACCTACCTCATCCCCATATTGTTTTTATTTACTTTTCTGCTCTTTTGCACACCAGTATTTCTACTTGCACATCATCTGCACATCTATCACTCCAGTGTTAATTTGCTAAATTGTAATTACTTGCTACTATGGCCTATTTATTGCCTTACCTCCTCACACCATTTGCACACACTGTATATATACTTTCCTTTTTCTATTGTGTTATTGACTGTAAGCTTGTTTATTCCATGTGTAACTCTGTGTTTGTGTCGCACTGCTTTGCTTTATCTTGGCCAGGTCGCAGTTGTAAATGAGAACTTGTTCTCAACTAGCCTACCTCCCTGCGGGAGGGGATAGATAGGGGTAGTGAGGTGTGGTTGCTTAGATCACTGTACAAACCGGGGATGAGTGCCGTGCTGATGAGGATGTCTACTTCCAGACACTGCTTAGCAAACAGCTTCATCTCAGCCTCGATGAACTCCTTGGACATCTCCTTGGCGTAGCCGCCCTGGCCGTCGCCGGCCTCCTTAATGTCCACCTCCAGAGTCTCAGCTCCCAGAGACTTGAACTGCTCTAAGGCTGCCGCTCTGGGGAGGGAACACAGGGAATGTCATGGAAGGCACTGGCAAGAGGGACGGGGCGCTTAATGAAAGCCCCTGATACATTCAACAGCATCACTGCAAGAGCTTAGGCTATGTCTATGATTGTTGTAAAATCTCCAAGTAGTAAACAATGTTACACAATGGTCGGGGTGGTGAGATTCAAATCTTTTAATCTGGAGAGTAAAAACAGTAAAGAAACAGCATTTTATCCCATTATTCCACCCTTTAAAGTAAGTGGAAGCAATCTGCAGTTTTCTAAAGACAATGAGCTGCAAATTGTCATATGTAATGCAGCTACTACCACCAACTGGAGAATTAGCAACATCACACTTTCAAATCCACTAAAGAGACTTAGACAGCAGCCAATCTGGGGTGAGTTAGTTGAAAAAAAAAGCAAAGGTGAAGGCATCTGTGGTCAGAAATCATTTGTAACATTTTATCAGGGTTTTAAAAAAACAGCTTGTACCCACAAGCCATAAATAGTTAACCAAATAGCTACCCGGACTATCTGCACTTACCCTTCAAATACCAACTCTTTTGACTCTGCTGTTACTGTTTATCATCTATCCTGTTGCCTAGTCACTTTATCCCTACATGTACCCCTGCACTCGGTCCTGGTACCACGTGTATATAACCAAGTTATCGTTACTCATTGTGTATTTATTCTTCGTGTTATTATTTTCCTATTATTTCTTTATTTTTATCTCTGCTTTGTTGGGATGGACCCATAAGTAAGCATTTCACTGTTAGTCCACACCTGTTGTTTACGAAGCATGTAATAACAAATCAAATTTGATTAGATTTTTTTTTTATTTATCTCAAAACAAATATGGGGGCAGCTCTATAATGTGATAATGAACCAACCAATGAGTCCCAGTGATTTCATTGGTAAAGTAATAACTGAATATCCAGGGTTGGGTGGTCCCACTCACCGAGTGTCAAAGCCCCTGACGATAGCACCCATGGCTCTGGCAGTACCAGCAGCAGCCAGACCTGCTACTCCTCCTCCAATGATCAGCACCTTAGCAGGTGGGACCTTCCCAGCAGCAGTGATCTGTCCAGTGAAGAAGCGCCCGAAGCTGTTGGCTGCCAGCACCACAGCTTTGTATCTGGAAACACAGGAACAGAAAAATGGCCAATTACAAATACTGTCAGAGCACGTCTACCCAGCCTCAAAATACATCACAAGCAATTTACTCTGCCAAGTGGACCACACACCGAGAGACACACACACACACACGCACACACACACACACACACAGCAGAGCCAAGATGATGCAGCTGGACACACAGTAGTGAGCTGACCAAGAGAAGTGCATTCAACAAGCAAATGTTTTCCATTTACTGACACGACAACCTCCCTCATTAAAACAAACTGCCTCAGACACAGGCTCGTTCATTCTAGTTGCATTTCAAAATACTTGTCTTGGACATAAACTTGTACCTTTGAAGATTCAGCTTTTACTTGTCTCTCTAGTCTTCCAGCATTGTCTCACCATTTAGCCATTTGTAATTGTAAGCTACACAAATAAAGCACATTAGCAAGAAAAAGGCCAGTGACACAGCTCTGGGAGTGCACCCTCCCCTCCCTCACATCACTCGTCCCGTCCTCACCCTGCAATGTTAGCCATGGAGCTGAGAGCGTCGTAGCCCTGTGCGATGGTGACGCGGGGCACCTGGTCCATGGCCAGCACAGTGGCCTTCCTCTGGGACAGCATGTCCATCAGCTCAGGGTTCTGGGCCGGGTAGATGAAGCTGAACAGAGTGGCTGCCTCCTTCATCAGCTCCACCTCATGGGCTCCTAGCTCAGGGTTGAAGACGGGAGCACGCACCTGAGAGAGACAGACAAACACAGAGACAAGCAATAGAGACGTTTGATGTAAAATCCCTTGCGCGATACAATAGTTACCATGGCAGCAAATGAGGGTTGAATGACTATCCACCCTATTTTCATCACTTCCACAGCCTCTTCCCTTACCTTGACCAGCACATCAGAGGCCAGGACATCTTTGACGTCTTTGATGGTGGCTCCAGCCTGGATGTAGTGTTGATCGGGGAACTTGGAGGGCTCTCCTGCCCCAGACTCCACCACCACGTTGAAGCCCTGTTTGATAAGGGCCTGCACTCCGGCCGGGGACAGAGCCACACGACGCTCATTCTGGAAGATCTCCTTCGGTACACCCACCGTCAGCTGCTTATAGGGAATACCTGGAAGAACAGTAACACAATTCTAAGGTAAGTTTTATTCATTCAGCAAAGAGTAATCTGCAAAGATATGTTGAAGAAAACTAGGTAAATCTTTAACACATCCGCATTCGGAAAACTAGAAGTACCATATTAAGAAGCTGTGTTGCCATTTTGATATGTTGACATGTATTGTAATAAATGTACCGATTTGCTGAAGATGATATCAAGTTGGATCATTGCGTTTCAAAACGTATTATGTACAGCATTCAACATTCATAAAACAGTTGACCCATTTAAAACTAAATATCTACTACTAGTGATGGGGGGGGAATACATAGTTACATATTGGGATATTATTTGATGATATATCGTATCGTATAGTTTACACAACGTCGCACCAAAACTCAGCTTGTTGTCCATTTTTAATTAGGGAGCCAATTTGTTTTGAGCACTTTTATTTCCACGATTGATCAAAAACTCGTTCTCATGGCTCCATCTTGTCCCTTTGCAGCAGACATATGGTGAGAAATGTTTGGTATATCGAATTGCAATACATATAGAATCGTGAGAATCGTAATACATATCGTATCGGCACCTAAGTATTGCGATAATATTGTATAGTGAGGTCCCTGGCAATTCCCAGCCCTATCAGTTACTCTGCACTCATGAATGAGGTGGAATTGGGAGGGTAGGATATATGATAAACAGTAGTTAACAACAATCACTGCGAATCAGAGGGACATTTTACACTACTTTGGAGACCTTTGAGACTTGTGTACAATAAACCACTCAACTGTCTGTGATAAATCCTCCTTATAAGACATAAGCTTCCTCCTCTACCATCTGAACTGTGTGGCCATGTTTGGATACTGGTAAATGCATTCTGCTATCAGTGCAAAACATAAAAGGATGACTCAAGGAGAAAGACCCATTGCTTACGGAAAAAAAATGTATATAATACATAATAGGGCACTAGTCAAAAACACTTTCACCTTTTTATAGGCTACAATTTGTCAATTCTACCAAGAGTGAGTTTACTGTGACGGTGTCTACTGCCTTCATTGTAAGAAAGATCACATGCCCCCTTCGGAAATTTCCACTCTTGGTCTATAGATAAACAGCATTGGAATGTCTGGCTGTCACCACCCTATACTGACTCAGAGCAGAGTGAACCACAAGACTGACCCCAAGAACAGCAGTTTTAGCTGTAATTGTTCTTCTGAAAGCATATGACGATTTGCTGGCAGTAATGTGCATTCCAGTATAGATAATGTATACATATTCATACCTTGACTTGGAGCTCAATCAGGCATTGAAGTATCAAATATAAGCAGTGCTGCTACTGGTTAATGAGGCAGAGATATAAGGCTGATGTGGTTCACCAATAGGTGAAAGCGACAGTTATGGAGACAACGATGTAAAGATGTGTTTAGCAGACGTGTCTTCTCAGATAGCTGCTACAGCCTGGCCCCTTCAGTTGATACTCTGCCAGGAAAAGCATCTGCCAGCTGTCAAAGTGCCAAGAACGTCAACCATGACAGGCCTGTCTCAAAAAGACGTGCAGAGTCCAGCTACAACCACACCACCAAACGAACACATCAGCGCATAATTACACATACAGGATCACTAAGGCATGCAAAGGAGGCTCCTCCAAAGAGGAAGGGGAGGACCATCCTAGGTGAATTTGATAAAAATTGAAACATTTTAGTTCTCATTTTTAGATAAAACTATACTAAATACATTCACGTCACCAAATAATTGATTAAAACACACCGTTTTGCAATAAAGGTCTACAGTAGCCTCAACGGCACTCTGTAGGGTATCTGAATGCAACTAGCTAGTTTAGCCTACTCAAACAAAGAGGGATGCTATGTTAGCTAGGTGGCTATGGCTGTCCAACACTGGAACTATTTCAAGGCAAGGTAAGCTTTTGGTTTTATTAATTTATTGCCACCGGGGCCTGCCGGTATAACTGCTAAACTGCTTTCTGACTACACTGTACCATGTGGTTGTAGCAATTTACTAACACGTTAGTTCTAGTAGCTACAGTGCTTTCGGAAAGTATTCAGACCCCTTTACTTTTTCCACATTTTGTTACAACCTTATTCTAAAAATGTATTAAATCGTTTCCCCCCCCCTCATCAATACCCCATAATGACAAAGCAAAAACAGGATTTTAGAAATGTTAGCAAATTTATTAAAAAATCCAAACTGAAATTTCACATTTACATAAGTATTCAGGCCCTTTACTTAGTACTTTGTTGAAGCACCTTTGGCAGTGATTACAGCCTCAAGTCTTCTTGGGTATGATGCTACAAGCTTGGCACACCTGTATTTGTGGAGTTTCTCCCATTCTTCTCTGCAGATCCTCTCAAGCTCTGTCAGGTTGTATGGGGAGCGTCGCTGCGCAGCTATTTTCAGGTCTCTCCAGAGATGTTCGATTGGGTTCAAGTCCGGGCTCTGGCTGGGCCACTCAAGAACATTGAGACTTTTCCCGAAGCCACTCCTACATTGTCTTGGCTGTGTGCTTAGGGTCGTTGTACTGTTGGGAGGTGAACCTTTGCCCCAGTCTGACGTCCTGAGTGCTCCGAAGCAGGTTTTCTTCAAGGACCTCTCCACACATCTATCCAGACTAGCCTCCCAGTCCCTGCCGCTGAAAAACATCCCCACAGCATGATGCTGCCACCACGCTTCACCGTAGGGATGGTGCCAGGTTTCCTCCAGACATGACGCTTGGCATTCAGGCCAAAGAGTTGAATTTTGATATCATCAGACCAGAGAATCTTGTTTCTCATGGTCTGAGTCCTTTGGGTGCCTTTATGCAAACTCCAAGTGGGCTGTCATGTGCCTTTTACTGAGGAGTGGCTTCCATCTGGCCACTCTACCATAAAGGCCTGATTGGTGGGGTGCTGCAGAGATGGTTGTCCTTCTGGAAGGTTCACCCATTTCAACAAAGTAACTATGGAGCTCTGTCAGAGTGAGGCCCGTCTCCCCCGATTGCTCAGTTTGGCAGAGCAGCCCGCTCTAGGAAGAGTATTGGTGGTTCTTCCGTTTAAGAATGGAGGCCACTGTGTTCTTTGGGACCGTCAATGCTGCAGACATTTGTTGGTACCCTTCCCCAGATCTGTGCCTCGACACAATCCTGTCTCATAGCTCTACGGACGATTCCTTCAACCTCATGGCTTGTTTATTGCTCTGACATGCACCGTCAACTGTGGGACCTTATATCGACAGGTGTTTGCCCTTCCAAATAATTTCAATGTTAACAGGATGCACCTTAACTCAATTTCAAATATCATAGCGAAGGGTCTGAATACTTAAGTAAATAAGGTAGATTAGCTAAGGCGAATTGCTAGTTAGCTAGCGAGCTAATAAATGAGTCAGGCCAAATGTAGCTAGCTAATACCAGTGTTGGTGTAGGCCTAAATCAGCATGTTTGTGCAACAGTATCTTCTAAATCAAAGAGGAATAGGCTAAGCATTAATATATGTTGGCTACTTGAAGAAACATTTAAATGTAGCCAAAGATTATATGGTCCTCTAGGAAACACTGACCATCACTTTGGTTCCTACCCTGTCACAATAACCCCACCCTAGCATTTTCACTAGTTGTCATGTCAAATAACACTGTATTCAAAGTGCCCACTATTATTTATAGTCTAACAATATAATTAAAATAAACATATTTCCATGATTCAGACAGTTCACCCAAGTATTTTGATCTAAATAGCAAGTCAAATCGCAATTGCAATATTTGGTTAAAAATAAGGACTAGAGTTTTTGCCCATATAGCGCAGCCCTACATGACAGTTTCGGAATTATCTCAAATGAGTGCAGGAAATGCAGAAATTTATGAAATGCAGGAAATTATTTTAGGCTGAAGTTGAATTGAACAGTATAAAACAATCAGAATGGAGAAAGACCCTTTGAACAGTTGAAGTCGGAAGTTTACATACACCTTAGACAAATAGATTTAAACTCTGTTTCACAATTCCTGACATTTAATCCTAGTAAAAATCCCCCATCTTAGGTCAGTTAAGATCACCACTTTATTTTAAGAATGTGAAATGTCAGAATAATAGTAGAGAGAATGATTTATTTCAGCTTTTATTTCTTTCATCACATTCCCAGTTGGTCAGAAGTTTACATACGCTCAATTAGTATTTGGTAGCATTGCCTTTAAATTGTTTAACTTGGGTCAAACGTTTTGGGTAGCCTTCCACAAGCTTCCAACAATAAGTTGGGTGAATTTTGGCCCATTCCTCCTGACAGAGCAGGTGTAACTGAGTCAGGTTAGTAAGGCCTCCTTGCTCGCACTCGCTTTTTCAGTTCTGCCCACAAATTTTCTATAGGATTGACGTCACGGCTTTGTGATGGCCCTCCAATACCTTGACTTTGTTTTCCTTAAGCCATTTTCCCACAACTTTGGAAGTATGCTTGGGGTCATTGTCCATTTGGAAGCCCATTTGCGACCAAGCTTTAATTTCCTGACTGATGTCTTGAGATGTTGCTTCAATATATCCACATAATTTTTCTCATGATGCCATCTATTTTGTGAAGTGCACCAGTCCCTCCTGCAGCAAAGCACCCCCACAACATGATGCTGCCACCCCCATGCTTCATGGTTGGGATGGTGTTCTTCAGCTTGCAAGCCTCCCCCTTTTTCCTCCAAACATAACAATGGTCATTATGGCCAAACTGTTTTATTTTTGTTTCATCAGACCAGAGGACATTTCTCCAAAAAGTATGATCTTTGTCTCCATGTGCAGTCTGGCTTTTTTATGGCAGTTTTGGAGCAGTGGCTTCTTCCTTGCTGAGCGGCCTTTCAGGTTATATCAATATAGGACTCGTTTTACTGTGGATATAGATACTTTTGTACCCGTTTCCACCAGCATCTTCACAAGGTCCTTTGCTGTTGTTCTGGGATTGATTTGCACTTTTCGCACCAATGTACGTTCATCTCTAGGAGACAGACCGCGTCTCCTTCCTGAGAGGTATGACGGCTGCATGGTCCCATGGTGTATATACTTGCGTACTATTGTTTGTACAGATGAACGTGGTACCTTCAGGCGTTTGGAAATTGCTCCCAAGGATGAACCAGACTTGTGGAGGTCTACAATTGTTTTTCTGAGGTCTGGCTGATTTCTTTTGATTTTCACATGATGTCAAGCAAAGAGGCACTGAGTTTGAAGGTAGGCCTTGCAATACATCCACAGGTACACCTCCAATTGACTCAAATTATGTCAATTAGCCTATCAGAAGCTTCTAAAGCCATGACATCATTTTCTGGAATTTTCCTAGCTGTTTAAAGGCACAGTCAACTTAGTGTATGGAAACTTCTGACCCACTGGAATTGTGATACAGTGAATTATAAGTGAAATAATATGTCTGCAAACAATTGTTGGAAAAGTTACTTGTGTCATGCACGAAATAGATGTCCTAACCAACTTGCCAAAATATAGTTTGTTAACAAGAAATGTGTGGAGTGGTTGAAAAACAAGTTTTAATGACTCCAACCTAAGTGTATGTAAACTTCCGACATCAACTGTATGTTTTGCCACTGTAGGGTCACGCATTACTTTTATTATTCAAAAACATAAAACACAGCCAAATAGCATATATACAGTATATCACAAAAGTGAGTACACCCCTCACATTTAAAAAAAAATATTTGAGTATATCTTTTCATGTGACAACACTGAAGAAATGACACTTTACTACAATGTAAAGTAGTGAGTGTACAGCTTGTATAACAGTGTACATTTGCTGTCCCCTCAAAATAACTCAACACAGAGCCATTAATGTCTAAACCGCTGGCAACAAAAGTGAGTACACCCCTAAGTGAAAATGTCCAAATTGGGCCCAAAGTGTCAATATTTTGTGTGGCCACCATCATTTTCCAGCACTGGCTTAACCCTCTTGGGCATGGAGTTCACCAGAGCTTCACAGGTTGCCACTGGAGTCCTCTTCCACTCCTCCATGACGACATCACGGAGCTGGTGGATGTTAGAGACCTTGCACTTCACCTTCCGTTTGAGGATGCCCCACGGATGCTCAATAGGGTTTAGGTCTGGAGGCATGCTTGGCCAGTCCATCACCTTTACCCTCAGCTTCTTTAGCAAGGCAGTGGTCGTCTTGGAGGTGTGTTTGGGGTCTTTATCATGTTGGAATACTGCCCTGCGGCCCAGTCCCTGAAGGGAGGGGATCATGCTCTGCTTCAGTATGTCACAGTACATGTTGGCATTCATGGTTCCCTCAATGAACTGTAGCTCCCCAGTGCCGGCAGCACTCATGCAGCCCCAGACCATGACACTCCCACCACCATGCTTGACTGTAGACAAGACACACTTGTCTTTGTACTCCTCACCTGGTTGCCGCCACACACGCTTGACACCATCTGAACCAAATAAGTTTATCTTGGTCTCATCAGACCACAGGACATGGTTCCAGTAATCCATGTCCTTAGTCTGCTTGTCTTCAGCAAACTGTTTGCGGGCTTTCTTGAGCATCATCTTTAGAAGAGGCTTCCTTCTGGGACGACAGCCATGCAGACCAATTTGATGCAGTGTACGGCGTATGTCTGAGCACTGACAGGCTGACCCCCCACCCCTTCAACCTCTGCAGCAATGCTGGCAGCACTCATACGTCTATTTCCCAAAGACAACCTCTGGATATGATGCTGAGCACGTGCACTCAACTTCTTTGGTCGACCATGGCGAGGCCTGTTCTGAGTGGAACCTGTCCAGTTAAACAGCTGTATGGTCTTGGCCACCGTGCTGCAGCTCAGTTTCAGGGTCTTGGCAATCTTCTTATAGCCCAGGCCATCTTTATGTAGAGCAACAATTCTTTTTTTCAGATCCTCAGAGAGTTCTTTGCCATGAGGTGCCATGTTGAACTTCCAGTGACCAGTCAGTATGAGGGAGTGTGAGAGCAATGACACCAAATTTAACACACCTGCTCCCCATTCACACCTGAGACCTTGTAACACTAACGAGTCACATGACACCGAGGAGGGAAAATGACTAATTGGGCCCAATTTGGACATTTTCACTTAGGGGTGTACTCACTTTTGTTGCCAGCGGTTTAGACATTAATGGCTCTGTGTTGAGTTATTTTGAGGGGACAGCAAATGTACACTGTTATACAAGCTGTACACTCACTACTTTACATTGTAGCAAAGTGTCATTTCTTCAGTGTTGTCACATGAAAAGATATACTCAAATATTTAGAAAAATGTGAGGGGTGTACTCACTTTTGTGATATACTGTATATATATATATATATATATATGATATTTTGGCCATATCGCCGAGCCCTAGCTGGAACATGCAAACAGCCAGCAGATTCTGGCTATACAGACACACACCTCATTACATTTCTAACTCTAGTTGCAGGTTTTGCTGGTCGCACACATCCAAGAGAGAAGGGGGTGGGAAGGGGAAGACCTGTGAGTGTACGCTGTAGTATCTATAATATGACCTTGGTTGGTTGCAACAAAGGCAAAAAAAGAGGTGGCGGCAAAAGAAATGGCCCCTGCCATGCTTCCTCTTCGGACAACTACCAAGACATGCATTGTCTGAGTAAACAGGTGACTGTGGATGATAGGCTACATGTTTGTCCAAAATCTATGGATAACATTTTGATCAATGATCAACTAAGCATAAGAGAAGGCAATCCTATGTTTTACATTGGTGTGTATGTGTATTGTAATTATTATTGTGCTCAAGCTGTTACCTGGGTTACTGTAGCATAGTGCTGGGTGCTGTCGGAGGGAGAGTAGTTATGCTAGTTACCTGGACTGGCGCAGCGGTTGAGAGCTTGCTGAGTCCTGAAGAAGCGCAGGCATGGCGTCTTCACTGACCGGGCACTAGCCTGCAGCCGAACACAGGCCACCACACTGAACAGTGGAGCAGAGCAGCTGGTAGCCACCACACGCAGAAGGCTCGACGCCATCGCAGACACACAAGGAGGAGCTGTGCAGCAGGATCGACCCTCCTCCTATAAACACCCACACACCACAACATGGGAAAGAGAAGAGGGGGGCAAGACGGTGAGAGAGTGAACTGTGAACAGTAGAGAAACCGACTGACCTATCGTGGCATGCCCAACTCCGTTCCTAAACACAAGCCCCTATACCACTGCCTCAGCTGGTCTATCTTTACACACGACTCTGTAGTTAATACAATAAGAATGTACCCCAGTATGCTATACACAGACATGCCCATTTAACCTAAAAGCATGCAGCAACAGGAAAATATTTCTCCTTATACTGCAAGTAAATCATTGCTAGCGTCACTAATATACCCGTTTAACTGTTTTCAGCATGTGTCAGTTCAATTAGTAAATCAAATAGGCTTTCATATTGAAAGGCAGTCAAGGACACTCCAAATATAATGTCCACAAACGTCCGGTGACCCTGTGTAGCTGTGTGTAATATGTTTAGCTTAGTCACTTCAGAGGCCTGATGTGTCGAGATAAGAGCTGTTACCAGAGTGAACCTCTTGACTGGAAGACTCTGGTGTGGTTCAGGTCCTAGGGGGTTCCAGGCAGTATCGATTAGATAGTACACCATTACAGAAAACAGAGTCAGCTCAGCAGAGTTGTATGGGCATTCATAATAATGATACCAGATATTTAGTGCCTTTCTATCCAATATAATATTCAGTGCTTTCAGAAAGAATTCAGACCCCTTGACTTTTTCCACATTGTTACCTTACAGCCTTATTCTAAAATTTATAAAATTTTTATTTTTTCCTCAATCTATACACAATGCCCCATAATGACAAAGCAAAAACAGGTTAAGAATTTGTTATATTTATTTATTTAAAAATATGGAGTAATCAGACCCTTTACTCAGTAATTTGTTGAAGCACCTTTGGCAGCATTGAGTCTTCTTGGGTATGACGCTACAAGCTTGGCACACCTGTATTTGGAGAGTTTCTCTTTCTCTGTGCTCTGTTCATCTTTGCCTCGATCCTGACTAGTCTCCCAGTCCCTGCCGCTGAAAAACATCCCCACAGCAGGATGCTGCCACCACCATGCTTCACCGTAGGGATGGCGCCAGGTTTCCTCCAGACGTGACACTTGGCATTCAGGCCAGAGTTTTCAATCTTGGTTACATCAGAGAATTTTGTTTCTCATGGTCTTAGAGTCTTTAGGTGCATTTTGGCAAACTGCAAGCGGACGGTCATGTGCCTTTTACTGAGGAGTGACTTCCATCAGGCCACGACCATAAAGGCCTGATAGGTCAAGTGCCGCACAGACGGTTGTCCTTCTGGAAGGTTCTCCCATCTCCACAAAGGAACTCTAGAGCTCTGTCAGAGTGACCATCGAGTTCTTGGTCACCTTATTGACCAAGGCCCTTCTCCCCCGATTGCTCAGTTTGGCCATGCGGCCAGCTCTAGGAAGTCTTGGTGGTTCAAAACTTCTTCCATTTAAGAATGTTTGAGGCCACCGTGTTCTTGGAGACCTTCAATGCTGCAGAACTGTTTGGGTACCCTTCCCCAGATCTGTGCCTCGACACAACCCTGTCTTGGGTTGTGGCTTGGTTTCTGCTCTGACATGCACTGTCAACTGTGGGACCTTATATAGACAGGTGTGTGCCTTTCCAAATTATGTCCAATCAATTTAATTTACCACAGGTGGACTCTAATCAAATTGTACAAACATCTCAAGGATGATCAATGGAAACAGGATGCAGTTGAGCTCAATTTCGAGTCTCATAGCAAAGGGTCTGAATACTTAGATAAGGTATCTGATAGATATACACACACTTTTTTAAATTTGAAAAACACTTTTTTCGAATTGGGTATTGTGTGCAGATTGAGTCAAATGTTTTATTTAATCCATGTTAGAATAAGGCTGTAACAATGTTACAAAATGTGGAAAAATGGAAGGGGTCTGAATACTTCCCGAATGCACTGTAAATGTCAGATATTGTGAAACCATGAACTTGAGAGAGTGCGTTTACTATATAGGCTTCAATTCATTGGGCCTCGCTTACCAACCAGTTTCAGTGCTAGGAGGAACGCATTTGCTAATGCTACAAATTCTGTCCTGACATAGCTAGTTAGCTACTGAATAAAGGCAGACATGTTTCCTGCAGATTCAACTATAATTTAATTCTCTATATGCTGATCAAGCAGATTTCATAGAAACAGTGGGTTTCCTTTCCACACTGTAAGCTTCAACTTGTGTGTGACCTCATTTCTTCAGAATACCTCAATTAACGTGCTAAAAAAATTTTTTAACTCTAGCTAGCTACCGAAATACATACCACGTCAGCAATATGATTCGCCTGGCAGGCTTAATTAACCAAAACCGTCTACTGACCATTGTTGTTCAGCTATCTAGCTAGCTAGTCCAGCCAGTTATCTTTGGTCTAACGTTAACTACCTATGTCTCTTTTGGTGTGATTAAGTGTTATGACATGTACGTTAAATCGGCATTTATTTGTTTATATTGCCAATATAATTATGCAAACATACGTGCATAGCCATCAAAAGCGAATGACGAACCGAATCAAATTCATTCATTCATTGCAACAGCACCAATTTGCCATCTGGGTTATGATAGTTAGCATATACTGATTATTTGCTGTGTAAAAATGCATGACATTATTTGTAGTTTTCGCCTCAAAATACTGTGCATTAGCTGGACAGATAGCGAGCCATCTGTTCAGAACGGATTTAGAGCAGTTGCCGACCATCACTTCCCTTTTTTTATTGAATGAAAGGTCTCGGCAGCAAAACTAGCAGAGCTAACGCGAATGCTAACAAACAAAAACTAAGCTTTTTTGCATCAAACTGGAGGCCATCAAGGCTTTCACTTTCCCCAACACAGCTGTTTGTGTGTAAAAATAAACCAACAGGTCAACAACTAAAAAAGAAGCTTTCTTTAAATAACACAACTGACCTTTGCAGACTGTCTTGATTTTGTGAACCACAGCACAGTCGAAAATTCATTCCAACCGGAAGAAATTACATGAATTGGACAGAACCGCCCACTTCATACAGTCAACAACAGTACAGCATATACCTACCAGGGTATTGAAATAGATCATTTTGAACAGACATTTAAGCGTTTTTGAGGTAGTCACCCTAATGATCAATAGAAGGATGTACTCCATACTTATTTGTCAAAGTGATGCTCAAGAATAAAACGTTGAATTGTGGGTTTATCTTTTTTGATCATATTGGGAACATAATGTAAATCATATTAATTGTTCCCCATATTGGGAACAATTAAATCATGGTTGCATGAACATATAACATGAAATAAATGTGGCTTATCTTGAGAGTGAGTAATTAAAAAAGAATACAAAAATATAGACGTTTGTATTTCTGACGTCTGTGGATGTTTGGCGTAAGATGTTGATGTCTACAGCAGATGGTACTGTTGGACACTTTTAAGTAGGCCAAGCCCTCCAAACTGGGCCAGTCATTTGCCCATGTGGAGGCTGCAACAGTGGATATTTACGATTTGAATGGGAGACATGAAATACAAATGAATTTAATATGCCAAAAATGTAGAATCCTGCAGTTTCTCTCCATATACTTTGTTTTATTGCATTGGAAATATATAAACTGAGCATACAAAACATTAAGGACACCTGCTCTTTCCATGACATAGACTGACCAGGTGAATTCAGGTGAAACCTATGATCCCTTATTGATGTCACTTGTTAAATCTCTTACATGTCACGCCCTGACCTTAGAGATCCTTTTTATGTCTCTATTTTGGTTTGGTCAGGGCGTGAGTTGGGGTGGGCATTCTATGTTTTGTGTTCTATGTTTTTTATTTCTGTGTGTTTGGCCGGGTGTGGTTCTCAATCAGAGGCAGCTGTCTATCGTTGTCTCTGATTGAGAACCATACTTAGGTAGCCTTTTCCCACCTGTGTTTTGTGGGTAGTTGTTTTCTGTCTTTGTGTCAGTACCAGACAGAACTGTTTCGTGTTGTTCTATCTTTGTTTATCTCTTTGTTATTTTTGTCATAGTGTTCACTTTTCTAATAAAGGCATGAACACTTACCACGCTGCGTTTTGGTCTCCTCCCTTAGACGATTGTTACATTACAACAAAAGTAATATAGGAATCCTGCAGGAAAACGAATATCCCAAAGGATTTTCCCACTTCCTTGTGGGACAATTTCTGCAGGAATCCTGCAGAGTCCAGCAGGAATCCTAAAGGTAGTCCTTCAGGAGAAAAATCATGCATGAATCTTGCAGATAGTCCTAAAATAAATCCTGCTGGATTTTTTCCTGAATGACTACGATAAGGAAGGGTCTTATCTACAGGATATCCCACAGGATTTTGGGCCCATTTTGCTGTAGGAGTCCTGTAGGTTCATAGAGAAGTTACTGTAGGACAATACACATTTTCAAAAGAATGGACAAAGCACAATATATCAGATTCCATTGCAATTGTATTATTCAATGGAGCAACAAAGGATGATTTTGATTGTCCATTTCAGCTCCAGCGCTGTATAAAAGATGATTCCTAGAAAAATCACCTGCATGGCTGTCCAGTGCTGCATCCTGTGTTAGTCAGTCTCACTGTTGTTCATAGGCTCGGTCTTAAGTGGAGAGGAGAGAGATAAGAGGGGCAGAGTTCATAGGATTTAACGGCAGAATCTGTGTGTGTGTGAATGTTTGGCTCCATTTTAACAGTTGTTATAGAAATTCACCACTAATGACTCAAACTCAATGTAAATGAATCAATCTTTATTATCACGGTCAGAGAGGTTCACAAACTCAATCCAAGCTTGATGAAAACTCTTATAAGGGTGTTCCCTTTCAGTCCTTATATACTGCTACACAAACAAGTCATATAAACATGATTTACATTATTCATTATTGTTGGTTTCTGCACGTGACTGACATGGCTTCTTTCTCTCAAAGCTGGGACCTTGAAACTGACATACTCCTTTTGGATCCCAGAGTAATGTTCTGGATTCCTCCCATGTACAATCAATCAGATTGTACAGTCAATCAGTCACTCGCATAAACTCAACAGAGTTGGTTATTAAAAAAGAAGCATTGATCTGATACACACGAACAGAAAATGTCAGTATAACAGCTGAAACAAGTATAACAGCTGAAACAGTGTGTTGTGTTACCTTCGCCTGCATGTGTGTCCAGGGCTGCGAACCTGTGTTAGTCAGTTTCACTGTTGTTCATAGGCTCGGTCATAACTGGGGAGGAGAGGAGAGAGATGAGGGCCAGAGTTCATAGGATATAACAGAAGAAACTCTGTGTGTGTGTGTGTGTGTGTGTGTGTGTGTGTGTGTGTGTGTGTGTGTGTGTGTGTGTGTGTGTGTGTGTGTGTGTGTGTGTGTGTGTGTGTGTGTGTGCGTGCGTGCGTGCGTGCGTGCGTGCGTGCGTGCGTGCGTGCGTGCGTGCGTGCGTGCGTGCGTGCGTGCGTGCGTGCGTGCGTGCGTGCGTGCGTGCGTGCGTGTGTCATGAGGGATAGTGACAAAGGAAATAACAAGTAACAATTAGGTCATACTTACCAGAAAAGTACTTACTGTAATAAATCTAAATCAATGAATGGTGTCATCTTAGAACAGCAACAAACTTGATTGTTGTTAAACATCGTTATCAATCAATCAATCAATCAAATGTATTTATAAAGGCCTTCTTACATCACCTGATGTCACTAAGTGCTGTACAGAAACCCAGCCTAAAACCCCAAACAGCCAGCAATGCAGGTGTAGAAGCACAGTGGCTAGGAATTAAGGCCATTAAGTTGTATTACCAATAGGCTGTCAACTCAGTCACATGGGTAATGATTAGCCTATGTAATTATATACAATTAAACATGTTACAAAAGAACACCGAAGACAACTTCGTTTTTACTTGTATTAAATATTGATATTATCTTTCTATGTTGAAAAAAAAAAAGAAGCACAACACAATGGTCCAAACCATGCAAATAGCCTCATTGTGACAACAATACAAAGCTCAGGTGTTGTGGTGTGCCCGATCACTGCACATAATGTGGTTGCCTCCCTGGGGATATGCCATCTCTTGTGAAGAGGGGATCAGTTTTCATGAACTTGTCAGTCAAAAATCAACTAGAGGAAAAGTTATCAGAGCCCAAATTCTGGAAAGCATTAGAATATAAGTATTCTAGGTCCAGCCCAGATACACAGTGTAGATGACATTTATGATGGTGCACTATACAAGTCAATAGAGGCCCTTTACGACACTGATTTGTTCATTAATTAACCTTTCACTCTCATGGAATGTGAATGGCGATCCAATATTCAAGTCCTCTCCCTTTCACATCTGGCCCCTACAAGTTACAGTTAGTGAACTTCGCCCAAACCGAATAGAGAACCACATCATTCTCCTTTAGTGTTCTCCTTTAGTGTTCCTTTAGTGTTCCTTACCATTTTCAACATGATTGCAGTGTTTGCTTTTGATTACAGGCACAGCATCTTACATGGTATATATCGGCAAATGACTACATTGTGGTTTGAGTCCAAATATCACCCTGAGTCCTGGTACACTGGAATAGAAATAGAACGCACTAACAAAAGACTACTTGCCATAAAACCATCTGTAAATGTAACCAGAATGCAGAATTGATTTACTCAAATATTAGAAAGCCACAGAGTTCTGACACATCCTACTTTTTTATAGCTTCCCCTGTTTAAATGGGATTTTACCCAGGCTGTCACGCCCTGACCTTAGAGAGCCGTTTTATTTATCTATTTGGTTAGGTCAGGGTGTGATTTGGGGTGGGCATTCTATGTTTTCTATTTCTTTGTTTTTGGCCGAGTGTGGTTCCCAATCAGAGGCAGCTGTCTATCGTTGTCTCTGATTGGGAATCATACTTAGGCAGCCTTTTTCCCACCTGTGTTTTGTGGGTAGTTTTTTCTGTTTAGTATCTGTTTACCTGACAGAACTGTTCGCTTTCGTTTTGTTACTTTGTTCGAGTGTTTCTTTGATCAATAAAATCATGAACACTTTCCACGCTGCGCTTTGGTCCACTCTTCCTTACGACGACGAGCGTTACAGAACTACCCACCACCAAAGGACCAAGCAGCGTGGTCAGGAGGACTGGACCTGGGAGGAAATCCTAGATGGGAAAGGACCCTGGAGGCAGGCCGGGGAGTATCGCCGTCCGAAGGAGGAGATAGAAGCAGCGAGAGCAGAATGGCGACGTTACGAGGCGTTAAACCATCGAGGCAAGCACGAGAGGCAGCCCCCCAATTTTTTTTGGGGGGGGGTACACGGGGTGATTGGCAGTGTCAGGGTTTAGACCTGAGCCAACTCCCCGTGCTTACCGTGAGGAGCGTGTGACTGGTCAGGTACCGTGTTATGCGGTGATGCGCATGGTGTTTCCAGTGAGCATTCACAGGCCGGTGCGCTCTGTGCCAGCGCCCCGCATTTGCCGGGCAGAAGTGGGCATCCAGCCAGGAAGGGTTGTGCCAGCTCTACGCTCGAGACCTCCAGTGCTCCACCACGACCCAGTGTATCCGGTGCCTGTTCCACGCACCAGGTTTCCAGTGCATCTCCCCAGTCCGGTGAGACCTGTTCCGGTTCCACGTACCAGGCCTCCAGTATGTCTCCCCAGCCTGGTAAGCCCTGTGGCAGCTCCACGCACCAGGCCTCCAGTACGTCTCCTCAGTCCTGTGAGACCTGTTCCGGCTCCACGTACGAAGCCTCTAGTGATGATCCATGGCACGAAGCCTCTAGTGATGATCCATGGCACAAAGCCTCCAGTGATGATCCATGGCCCAGAGCCTGTAGTGATGATCCATGGCACGAAGCCTGTAGTGATGATCCATGGCCTGGAGCCTGTAGTGATGATCCATGGCCCGAAGCCTCCAATGATAATCCATGGCACGAAGCCTCCAGTGATGATCCATGGCCCGGAGCCTGTAGTGATGATCCATGGCACGAAGCCTCCAGTGATGATCCATGGCCCGGAGCCTGTAGTGATGATCCATGGCACGAAGCTTCCAGTGATGATCCATGGCCCGGAGCCTGCAGTGATAATCCAGGGCAAGGAGCCTCCAGCGACGGTCCCCGGTACGGAGCCTCCAGCGACGGTCCGGAGCCTCCAGCGACGATCCGCAGTCCGGAGCCTCCAGCGACGATCCGCAGTCCGGAGCCTCCAGCAGGGGTTCCCAGTCCGGAGCCTCCAGCGGTGGTTCCCAGTTCGGAGCCTCCGGCGACGATCCGCGGTCCGGTTCCACAGAAGCGGAGGGATCAGCGTAGGGAGCGGGGGCTACGTACCAAACCGGAGCCGCCACCGAGGGTAGATGCCCACCCGGACCCTCCCCTATAGGTTCAGGTTTGCGGCCAGGAGTCCGCACCTTTGGGGGGGGGGGGGGGGGGTACTGTCACGCCCTGACCTTAGAGAGCCGTTTTATTTCTCTATTTGGTTAGGTCAGGGTGTGATTTGGGGTGGGCACTTATTATTGATGCACGTATTGATGAAGCCAATGACTGATGTGATGTGCTCCAAAATGCAATCGAAGGAATCACGGAGCATATTCCAGTCTGCGATAGCAAAACAGTCCTGTAGCTTATCATTGTAATATTTGTGTTGTGGAGAAATGACCAGGCAGGGGACGGGAGTACAGTTAGTTTCGTTTAGTCAAAACCTCTTGTGCTCTACAGCCCCTGGGCCCAATAGTGAGCATGTACATTTCCTATTAGGTGTAGTAACGTAACACTGCCGTAATACATTACTGCTTAGTAACAGCATAGTAACTAATATCAACAGATGTCAACATATAGATCACAGATACTACACTCCTCCCCCATAGTGTTTAACTCCCAGAGAACAAGGTACATACATTTGGGAACTATTAATGCAATATCTGAACAATGTATTCTTAAACATTTTTCAACTACTGGGATGAAGCAGACTTTTCAGAGCCCAGCACAAATCCAGGGGATTATTCTGCCCCGAAGGTGGAATTTGTGTCCTAATAACTAACCTAGGTAATGTCCTTTTTCTTTCCTTTTATCTAGGACATATTAAAGTGTTTGTTTGTTTTACTGTCTGTTACCTCCTGAAACAGCTCAACTCACAGGTCAAGCTTTTTAGGTGCCCTTCGCTGTCGAATAGGATATCTCCGGTCCTCCTGAGCTTCCGGTGGTGGGCCAGGTTCGGGTGGAAGGTCAGGCTCTGTCTCTCCCGTACGTCCACAGTCAGGAGAATAGTCCTGGGGGTCATTATTGTTCTTGTTCTCTCGGCATGTCTCTGCTGGGTCTTTGGACCGTAGCAGATGATCCACATGAACGCTGACATGGCGATGACCAATTTGGACTTGGTAAGTAAAAGGTACTCTGCATTGCAAGATCACACCTGAGTTCCATAGGCGCTTGGGGTGTCTGAAATCACGCACCATCACCCTCTCTCCCTCTTTGAATTCTCTGACAGTCTTTGAGTGTTTGTCAGGAGCTTTCTTCTGCTGTAGCTGGTGCTTTGCCACAGTGCTTGATAAGTCTGTGCCAAAGATAAGTTTCAACAATGTCAGGCGGGTACGTGGTTGGTGTTTCAGAAACAGTTCAGCTGGTGTACGTTCCGTTACTGTGTGTGGTGTGTTACTGTAAGTAAACGGGGAAGCCTTTGGTGGATTGGCACAGACTGAACCTTAAGTCTAATCCAGGCCTTCTTAAAGGTTTGCACAGCTCTTTCCGCTGCTCCATTTGATGCCGGATGGTAAGGTGGTGACAGGATGTGCCTTACTCTGTTGTTCTTGAGAAACATTTCAAAGTTGTTTGAGGTGAAAGGAGAGCCATTGTCCGATACGAACTCCTTGACTAGTCCAAAGGACCAATTGATGGTCTTCTCAGCTGTGGTCAGTTGAGTAGGGAACACTTCCATCTGCTTGGAATGGACATCGCGGACAACAAGGGAATGTTGCTTGTCAATCTCGGCGCATTCCCATGGTGTGGCAGCCCAGGACAGTGGATGAAGAGGTGCAGCAGCAGGCTTGTGATGAACAGCTTCACAAGGTGAGCAGTGGTCTACATGCTGTTGAATGTCCAGATCCAGTCCATGCCACCACAGATAACTGCGGGCAAGTGCTTTCATTCGAGTGATCCCTGGATGTCCCTCATGCAGGTCAGATAGCAGTCTCCCCTGAAATGTTTGAGTTACCACCACCCTTGATCCCCACAGAACACATCCTTGATCAGTAGACAATTGGTCTATCTTGTCAATGAATGGACGAAGGTTATCGTCATTTACGAAGGTTGGCCAACCGCCTAATGTTAAGTCCAAGACTTTGGAAAGCACTGGGTCTTTCCTCGTTTCCTCTGCTATGTCTGAAGCAGATATGGGTAGTTTTTTGATGAGAGAGATCTGGAAGACTGCTCTATCATCTTCACTGTCGGAGTCACTATTGCATGGTAGTCTTGATAGTGCATCTGCATTTGCGTGATCACTGGATCGTCTGTACTCAATCTCGCAGTCATAGGCTAGCAATATCAGAGCCCAACGTTGCATTCTAAGTGCAGCAAGGGTTGGTATGGCTGATTTTGGTCCAAGGATGGCCAACAGAGGCTTGTGATCTGTCAGCAGTTGAAACCTCCTTCAGTATAGGTATTTGTGAAACTTCTTCACTCCGAATATTATGCTCAGGGCTTCCTTCTCAATTTGAGCATAACTTTTCTCACTTGGTGACAGAGTCCGTGATGCAAATGCAATAGAGTGTTCTTCACCTGACGGTAGAACATGTGAAATGAGGGTTCCTACTCCGTATGGAGATGCATCACACGCGAGTCTCAGCTTCATCTCTGTGTCGTAGTGGGCAAGCCACTTGCTCTTTAGCAGATGCTGTTTACAAGTCTTGAATGCTTCTTCGCATTGTGGGGACCAATTCCATCTTGCATCGGCCTTCAGCAGTTGGTGAAGCGAATGCAACAATGTGGACAAGTTTGCCACAAACTTTCCGTAATAGTTCAGGAGCCCCAAAAATGATCTCAGATTTGAGATATTTGTGGGTGCTGGTGCGTTTATGATTGCTTCCACCTTGCTGTTGGTTCGGTGCAGGCCTCGTGCATCAATCTTGTATCCGAATACTCCACTGAGTCCTAGAGGTACTCACACTTGCTGCGTTTCATTCTCACTCCATATTTCTCAAGTCTTGACATCACTTTGTCCAGCACTACAAGTTGCTCTCCAATGGAGGGTGCTGACACAAGGATGTCGTCCATGAAGCACACAACATTGTCTATACAGTCCAAGATCTGATCCATTGTGTGTTGGAATATCGCTGGAGCTGTCGAGATTCCATTGGCCAAGTGATTGAATCTGAATAGCCCCTTGTGTGTATTGATGGTCAGATACTGTTCTGACTCCGGATCTAGCTTCAGTTGCTGATAAGCGAATGGCAGGTCCAGCTTACTGAAACCTTCCCACCAGCTAGAGTGGCAAACAGATCTTCAGCATTTGGTAGTGGATATTCCTCTGGTAGTATGCAGCGATTTACTGTGACCTTGTAGTCTCCGCACATTCTGACGGTCTTGTCTTTCTTTGGGACTACAAAGATTGGAGCGGCCCAGTCGCTCCTCTCTACTTTCGTAATGATGTTATTCTTCTGTAGGCGGTCCAGTTCCTTCTCTACTGCTTCCTTAAGAGCATAGGGAAATGGATGTGATTTGTGAAAGATAGGCTTGGTTCCTTCTTGCACTCTGACTTTGCTGTGAAGTCTTATATTTCGCCGTAGCCATATTTGAAAAGTTATTTGTGCTTCTCCAGCATGTTAGTGAGTGTAGCCTGACTCACTGGTTTGTCATTTCTCAGACTGAAGATTTCTCCCCAGTTCAACTTGAACTTTTGTAGCCAGTTTCTGCCTAGCAAGGCTGATTTTTCTCCTTTAACAATGACAAGCGGTAGAGTCCACTCCTTCCCCTCATACCGGACTGGTACCTGGATCTGCCCTAAAACAGGAATAGTGTCACCAGTGTAAGAAGAAAGGCGGATGAACGCTGGCTGAAGAGGACACTCTTTCAGTTTTTCTTTGTAGAGTCTCTCTGGATCCAGAGATACAGATGCTCCCTTGTCCAGCTGCATTTCTACTGGTTTTCCCGCTAACTCCATGCTGAGATAGATTCCATCTTTTTGTTGTTGAGCTGTGTACACTGTGAACAGTTCCAATACTGTTTCACCTTGTGTGCTCTTGCTGTGCGTTTTGGAGCTTTACACACTCTCTGTAAATGTCCAACCTTTCCACAATTGTGGAACTTTTCATTTTGGAATCGACATTCACTGTGTTGATGATTATCTCCCCCACATCTGTTGCAACTTGGCTTAGACTGTCACGAATTCCACACTAGTCATTTCCTCTCCTTGTTCGGGTGGTGTTCACCGGCCTTCTAGCCATTATCGATCCACTTTTTATTTTCCATTTTTTTTGTCTTGTTTTCCTACACACCTGGTTTCCATTTCCCTCATTAAGTGTTGTGTATTTAACCCTCTGTTCCCCCCATGTCCTTGTGTGGAATTGTTGGTTTGTACGTGCTTGTGCACTATGTTACTGGTGCGTGTCGGGTTTTTTACCCATGTAGGTTAATTTTTTTATTGCCGTTGGTTTTGAAATTAAACTGCTCCGGCTATTACCTATTTCTACTCTCCTGCGTTTGACTTCACTGCCACCAGTTCCGCAACCCTTACATAGACCTTTGTGATTTGAGCTGCTTTGTTCTTGTGTAACCTTGAGGACGGGACTGAGAAAAGTGTGTCTTTTGTGAGCCTTTTCCACCACGTGCATCACTGACCTTGTGAACACCTTTCTGACACTCCACTGCTTTTAGTTGGTTCAATGAGACCTTTCAGCAATCCATACTCAGTTGGACTCAAAACACTGAGAAATACGTCTGCTTTCTTTTCATCTTTGATTTAATTTGCAGCCAGCCAACACTCAAAACGCTCTAAAAAGGAATCAAAATCCTCTTTTGTAGCCTCAAACTCTGGTACTCGGCCAATGGTTGCCATTTTCACAGTTAATTGTTCAGTTTCCTCATTCCTTGTATTCCTTAATTTTCTGAATTTTCATGTAATTCTTCACTTTCTTCATTTCAGAAGTTTCTGCAATTACTTAATTCACTGTACTCATTTGTAATAATGTACACACTGTTTCTTCCTTCTTTTTTTTACAATATTTCTCCACTGAGATTGCCTAATTTCAATGGGTTCAATGACAGTTTTTAATTTAACCACCAGAGGGCAGTGTCACTATTCTGGACTCCAATAGGCTTGCTACTTGGCAGCTCCTGAACACTGTACCTACTAGCAGTGCTTAGCCTTTTCTACTGGCAAAAAAAATGCATAAATAACTGACGATTTACATAATCATTTTGAGTTTCATTACTCACGCAACATTCTTCCCTTCAAGCAATGTCGCCACTGTAATATTTGTGTTGTGGAGAAATGACCAGGCAGGAGACAGGAGTACAGTTAGTTTCGTTTAGTCAAAACCTCTCGTGCTCTACAGCCCCTGGGCCCAATAGTGCGCATGTGCATTTCCTATTAGGTGTAGTAACGTAACACTGCCGTAATACAACACTGTATGTTGATAATGTCGTTGTTCAGCCACGACTCTGTGAAGCATAACATGTTACAGTTTTTAATGTCCCGTTGGTAGTTTAATCTTCCGCGTAGCTCGTCGATTTTATTCTCCAAAGATTGCATATTTGCTAGCAAAATGGAAGGCAGAGGGGGTTTATTCGATCGCCTACAAATTCTCAGAAGGCAGCCCGCCCTCCGGTATTTTTCTACCACCATCTTTGCAAGAGAAATGCAAGAGAAAGGTCCCAGTTCTAGCCATCACTCTGGTTGTAATTCCGATGGTGACCACAAGATGGCAGCAGTGTATGTGCATGATATCTTGAAGCATGAGCGAACTACATGACATTTAGTGTGAAGTCATCAAGGTATATTTGGGCAAATCGTGAAGGAGACAATTGCATTCATATTAGAATATGGTGAAATCTGTATACTTGGACTTTGATTTAGCTTTTCCAGTATTAGTAGCCATATTATAAGTTCAACATTTGCAAAACAACCAGTTTTCAGAACTTCATAACTCTGAATATTCTTATAATTTTTGTCCAAAAGGAAAAGGCGTGCTGCCGCAAAATGTTAGTAGCTGCATTTTACAACATATACAGGGTTTGTTTGACCCCGATTGGTGCTTATTTGACAAAGTTAGAGTTGTTGAAGTGAAGACCGCCCGCGTCATTGGTGTGCCATGAAGGCATCGCTCTCTGACCAAATATGGGGCCCTATAGGATATATTACACGCCTAATGATATAGTGAAGTCTGGTTACGTTCTAGGATCTCTGAGGAATACATACGAACGTGATTTGGCCGATTGAAACAACGTTTAGGGTTAGATTTTCACAGATTCCTTTCTTTGCAAATTGAACAGGTGGAAATTCAAAATCGATCGTGCATGCTATATGGACCTTTTTAGGATATGAAAAAGGATTTTATCTAACAAAACGACACTTCATGTTATCTCTGGGACCCTTTGGATGATAAAACAGAGCAAGGTTTCAGAATGTAAGTACACATTTCACCTTCAGAGAAGAATTTATCAAACCTATCGCGGTGAAAAAAAGTGTTTTGTTGTTAGGAGCTCTCCTCAAACAATAGCATGGCATTTTATTCAAGGTAATAGCTACTGTAAATTGTACAGTGCAGTTATATTAACAAGAATTTAAACTTTCGGCCGATATAAGACACTTATATGTACCGACATTTGTTGTTTCTCTAAAATCTGCGATCGTGACACAAGGTGCTGCATGATTTACAACTGTCCAGTTGACGGGACGCCGATCCCTAAGAAAATGCATATTATTATTTTTTTTTATCCCATTTTCTCCCCAATTTTCGTGGTATCCAATCGCTAGTAATTACTATCTTGTCTCATCGCTAAAACTCCCGTACGGGCTCGGGAGAGACGAAGGTCGAAAGCCATGCGTCCTCCGACGCACAACCCAACCAAGCCGCACTGCTTCTTAACACAGCGCGCCTCCAACCCGGAAGCCAGCCGCACCAATGTGTCGGAGGAAACACCGTGTACCTGGCCCCCTTGGTTAGCGCGCACTGCGCCCGGCCCGCCACAGGAGTCGCTGGAGCGCGATGAGACAAGGATATCCCTACCGGCCAAACCCTCCCTAACCCGGACGACGCTATGCCAATTGTGCGTCGCACCACGGACCTCTCGGTCGCGGCCGGCTGCGACAGAGCCTGGGCGCGAACCCAGAGACTCTGGTGGCGCAGCTAGCACTGCGATGCAGTGCCCTAGACCACTGCGCCACCCGGGAGGCCCAGAAAATGCATTTTAAGGGGCAGACGAGCTGCCCTGTTCTGAACCAATCGTAATTTTCTGAGGTCCCTCTTTTTGGCACCTGACCACACGACTGAACAGTAGTCCAGATGTGACAAAACTAGGTAGGACCTGCCTTGTTGATAGTGCTGTTAGAAGGTGGAGCAGCACTTTAAAATACTTTTTTTCACATTTCTTAGGGATCGGCGTCCCGTCAACGCCATCATCACTACTTGTTTAGGTAAGAAGTGTTGACAAGCTGAATGCACCGAGCTGTCTGTTTAAACTACTAACACACAGCTCGGACACCCATGCATACCCCACAAGTCCAGAACAGACTATGGGAGGTGCACAGTACTACATAGAGCCATGATTACATGGAACTCTATTCTGCATCAGGTAATGGATGCAAGTAGTAGAATCTTAAAAAAACAGATAAAAATACACCTTATGGAACAGCGGGGACTGTGAATGGACACACACAGAGGTACAAACACAGGCATACACACATAAACACTAGCACACTCACTCTACACACGCATACATTGTAATATTGTTGTATGGTGGTATTATACATTTTGTATTGTAGATATGTAGTGATGTAATAATGTAATTTGTTTTTATGTGCAATGTAAGTGCCTTAATGTGTTTGGACCCCAGGAAGAATAACTGCTGCCTTGGAAGCAGCTAAGGGGGATCCCTAATAAATTCAAATAAGTACATTGACTGAACTGTGGGCCTACTGAACTGTGGGCCTACTATCAATTGTTTTGGTATCTATCAAATAAAAGTAGCATACACTATATTTATTGCATGTAGACATTATCCAGTATCAATGCTGCAATTTTCTATGTGCCCTACAGATCTTCTCCAGATCCTTCAGGTTTCGGGGCTGTCGCTGGGCAATACGGACTTTCAGCTCCCTCCAAAGATTTTCTATTGGGTTCAGGTCTGGAGACTGGCTAGGCCACTCCAGGACCTTGAGATGCTTCTTACGGAGCCACTCCTTAGTTGCCATGGCTGTGTGCTTCGTGTCGTTGTCATGCTGGAAGACCCAGCCACGACCCATCTTCAATGCTCTTACTGAGGGAAGGAGGTTGTTGGCCAAGATCTCGCGATACATGGCCCCATCCATCCTCCCCTCAATACGGTGCAGTCGTCCTGTCCCCTTTGCAGAAAAGCATCCCCAAAGAATGATGTTTCCACCTCCATGCTTCACGGTTGGGATGGTGTTCTTGGGGTTGTACTCATACTTCTTCTTCCTCCAAACACGGCGAGTGGAGTTAGACCAAAAAGCTCTATTTTTGTCTCATCAGACCACATGACCTTCTCCCATTCCTCCTCTGGATCATCCAGATGGTCATTGGCAAACTTCAGACGGGCCTGGACATGCACTGGCTTAAGCAGGGGGACCTTGCGTGCGCTGCAGGATTTTAATCCATGACGGCGTAGTGTGTTACTAATGGTTTTCTTTGAGACTGTGGTCCCAGCTCTCTTCAGGTCATTGACCAGGTCCTGCCGTGTAGTTCTGGGCTGATCCCTCACCTTCCTCATGATCATTGATGCCCCACGAGGTGAAATCTTGCATGGAGCCCCAGACCGAGGGTGATTGACCGTCATCTTGAACTTCTTCCATTTTCTAATAATTGCGCCAACAGTTGTTTCCTTCTCACCAAGCTGCTTGCCTATTGTCCTGTAGCCCATCCCAGCCTTGTGCAGGTCTACAATTTTATCCCTGATGTCCTTACACAGCTCTCTGGTCTTGGCCATTGTGGAGAGGTTGGAATCTGTTTGATTGTGTGTGGACAGGTGTCTTTTATACAGGTAACGAGTTCAAACAGGTGCAGTTAATACAGGTAATGAGTGGAGAACAGGAGGGCTTCTTAAAGAAAAACTAACAGGTCTGTGAGAGCCGGAATTCTTACTGGTTGGTAGGTGATCAAATACTTATGTCATGCAATAAAATGCAAATTAATTATTTAAAAATCATACAATGTGATTTTCTGGATTTTTGTTTTAGATTCCGTCTCTCACAGTTGAAGTGTACCTATGATAAAAATTACAGACCTCTACATGCTTTGTAAGTAGGAAAACCTGCAAAATCGGCAGTGTATCAAATACTTGTTCTCCCCACTGTATATGTACCGACATTTGTTGTTTCTCTAAAATCTGCGATCGTGACACAAGGTGCTGCATGATTTACAACTGTCCAGTTGACGGGACGCCGATCCCTAAGAAAATGTTTTTTTTTATTTTTTTTATCCCATTTTCTCCCCAATTTTCGTGGTATCCAATCGCTAGTAATTACTATCTTGTCTCATCGCTACAACTCCCGTACGGGCTCGGGAGAGACGAAGGTCGAAAGCCATGCGTCCTCCGACGCACAACCCAACCAAGCCGCACTGCTTCTTAACACAGCGCGCCTCCAACCCGGAAGCCAGCCGCACCAATGTGTCGGAGGAAACACCGTGTACCTGGCCCCCTTGGTTAGCGCGCACTGCGCCCGGCCCGCCACAGGAGTCGCTGGAGCGCGATGAGACAAGGATATCCCTAACCCTTCAACATCAGTGAAGTAGAAGGGATAGCACCCCTGTAAAGATTGAGCATGGAAAGGATTTTGCCAGCTATAATCTGGACAACAACTGCTTTAGTGTGTGGTGTGAGTGTCAAACCTCAAACCTCATGAGTGGGATGGTGAATTAGTAAAAACAATACTTTAAAGAGCAAGTTTACCTTTAAAAACATAGATCAAGACGAAAACATGGGATTAAGCTACCTGTTGCTATTTATCACCTATAAAATCAGCACTTGAATATCTGACAGATGCTGGGATCAAAACTGTCAAATAAAGCCATTCTCTAAATCTCAGCAATAATGTGAATCATATTCTATTCATAGCGTTCTCTCTCCCTCAGCTTGGGTCTGCTGTGCTGGGATCTTGTCCACTCATGGAGTCCAGGCACTGTGGGGTGTATTGTGTAATAATGGGCCCCAGATGTGGCAGCCTTTAAGGCATGAAGCACCAAACAAGCCTCGTGTCTGTCTCTCAAACGTCTCTGGATCGCAATACGATCCCAAGTAAGTTTGTTCACGACAATGGAAGAAAATATGTTTTACTGTGCACTGCATGATGTTTACGTTTAATGTTCTAATTTCAATAAATATATCCTATGTTTAATTTAGATGTACAATACAGATGAATGCTTGTTTATGTTCCTGTTTTTATGTTGGAATCTGTAAAAGCTCAGGTTTCAGTACCCCCTCCGCTCTCACCCTTTCTTTCCTCCACTCTGTTATTCTATAGCTCAGCATCGAACACATTGAAGGCAGTCTCAGTCTGAAGAGGAGCTCCCACCAAGCATGCTGCTTAAGAGAGTATGCTTTGAAGTTGAAAAAATTCCAGGAGTTTCCTGTAACAACGTTGGACTATAATGTGAACCAGGAGCCGTGGAGTATTCCTCCTTATCCCCAGTCAAGCCAATCTGCTTGGGAGAGACATCATCACTTCAGCTGTGTGCTGTGTCTGCTTCAAGGCAGTTTCCCTGTGGATTATAAAGTGACCACCACCCCACTGAGGATGTCTAGGTTGCTCTGTGCTCTGCTTGTCCTTATGTCTCTGTGGAGTCACAGCCTAGGGGTTTCTGCCTCACAGCCAGGGAAGGGAAGACATAAGACCAGACCTCAGTATAAAGAACCTGCTGGTCTCCTGGCTCCGGAGGATGATCATGGAGGAGAGGGAGACCACGAGACCAGGAAAGTCCTTGACCCAGAACAGGAATTCCTGGATGATTTTGCAGGTAAGAAGCGTTTGTGGGTAATCACGGCCCCGTCGCACAGCGACAACTACCTCCGCATGATGGAGAAACAGATTCAGGACATGGAGCAGGAGGGGCTGAACTGCCGCCTGGCCGAGAGGGACACCTTCATCGTCACCATCATCCAGAACGCCATGATGGAAGGCAGGATCCAGAAGACCACCTTCCAAGGAGAGGCCACCATGGAGAGCATTGACTCAGACATGGTCACCAAGCTGCTGCATTACCTTGAGCTGGGGGATCAAGGCTTCTCCATGCTAGTCATGAAGAAGAACCTTAGGGTGAGTGAGCGGTTCCCCTACCCTGTCCGTGTGGAGGCCATCCTAGAGGTCATTGATCAGTTCCCCTTGCGCAAGTTGGAAAAACTCACCAGGAAGGGCTCCCCTCTGAAATGTAAAATCACCAAGAAGAAGCTGTTGAAGAAAAAGATTCCTGTGAAAAAGAAGGTGTTCAGTCCCTATATGCAGGGAAACGTTACCTCTGTCACCCAGAGGAATACCGTGGCCAAGAAGGCTGCACTGAAGAGCAAAATTCAGGACATTCTCAGCGGTCGCTCCAGGTTCATCATTCGAAAGACGACCACTGATTCAAAACGAACACAAGTATTCATCGCAGGGAAGGCAAACTCCAAAGATGTGGGAAAGGACAACCAAAAGAAGAATGGAAATGTTTTTACAGAAATAAACACATATCCTTCGACTGTAGAGAAAAGAGAAAAAAAGACTGTAGCCAACTCTAGAGATAATAAACCAGAGAACGTTGGTGGGGGAGAAGAAACCTTGGAGAAAAATAAATCCCCCAAAAAAGGCAAGGGAAAGAAAGATGGGAAGAAAGGGAAAGGGAGAGGGAGACGAAGGAAAAATCACAGAGAAGTGAATGAGAACAATAAGAAAGCACTGATGGACTTTGTAGAGCATTTGAAGGGGAAGAAAAGACTTATGGTATGTGATTTTATAAGTTACGTTTAAGTGTATCAATTAATCTGTTTGTGTGTTTGTGATAGATGTGTTCGTCCATTTGTGATACAGGTGATAGCCACGCCCAGTGCCAGCACACCTCAGTATGTCCAGCAGAGGGAGGAGAACGAGCTTCATTTCTGTGACCTTGCCCTGAGAAAAGTTACAATGGCAACCATCCTGAGCTCAGGGCCTGACACTACCCTCACCCTACACCACTACCAACTTGGTACTACTATGTGTGTGTCTGTGTCTACTGACTCCATCTCCTTTAGATAGATCCTACATTGATCCTATATCTTATTCTCTTCAGGATTATAGTGTTATTATAGTATTATAGAGATTATCCGGTACTTTTTTATACTTTTTAGCCAGTAGTTCTGAAAGTAGCCCTCACGAGCCAAAAGTGGAACCCGAAATTGCATAATACATCACATATGTGCAGATATCTATATGTGCACCATTTCATTACTCTCTCTTTCTCGCTCTGCTGTGTGAGCATATTTCTAGCTGTCACTCAAATGGCGAGAGGCTGAAGCTCATTGGCTAGAACTTGAATTTCTAGGGGGTTGGCCCATGTGGGAAAATGTAGGGGAAAGGGCGTAGCACAGCTTCCAGAAAAACAGTCGCTTTCAAACTAGGGATTTTGTAGATAGTTGAGGTAAGACAGTAATAGTGCTCATAGATTATGCATGTATGAACTACACATTGACACATTCAGCCCAAAGTGGGAGGTTTAAAAAATACTTGGCAGCCGCCAAAGTTGCGGATCATGTCTTTAACAAATAATCGGGTTCCTCTTTGGGCTTTAATACAGTAAAACTCTGCATTTCTATATTCCAGATTCTGAGGCGCCATTCACCTCACTACCAGAGAAGTTCACTGACCCAGATCTCATCTCTCAACTGATGAAGCAGTATGGGATGTCCTCTAAGGTTTTCTCTATGACTATGACTGACTATGACCTGAAACCCAATGTAAGCATAATCTCTATCTTGCCAGTGATCATTTGATAACACAGATCACTTTCCTCAGAAAAGTGTATACATTTTTCTTGTACTTAACGGGCCAATTATAAATGCAGTATGTGGTATTTGTATCCTAATGATTTATATCCCTTTTAGAAAGTATTTGATGTACCTTCACCCTCATCTGCGTTGATGGAATATGTTGACACCTTTCCATCGCGACGATCTGAAATGGAGAGAGAGAGAAAAACTCCACTGGCCTGCTCCAAATCCCAAGACCAGGGCGGGGCATTGTTGAGGTATGTGATTAAGACTACACAGTATCTGTAATGACACCATAGTACTTAAATACTTTAAAGCTGCAAAAAATTATTATAATACTTGACAGCATGTAGCCTAGTGTTTAAGAGCGTTGGGCCAATAACCCGAAAGGTCGTTGGTTTGAATCCCCGAGCCGACTAGGTAAAGAATCTGCCGATGTGCCCTTGAGCAAGGCACTTAACTCCAATTGTTCTGGATTAAATTGTCAACTAAAATGTAAATGAAGGGGTTATAGTGCTTTATAATGCAGTGCACAGATAATAATGTTTAAAGTGTAGGGCACAGATAATAATGTTAAAAGTGTAGGGCACAGATAATAATGTTTAAAGTGTAGGGCACAGATAATAATGTTTAAAGTGTAGGGCACAGATAATAATGTTTAAAGTGTAGGGCACAGATAATAATGTTTAAAACCTCTTGTTAATAGGGGGCGCTGTTTTCACTTTGGGAAAAAATCGTGCCCAAATTAAACGGCCTCGTACTCTGTTCTAGATTATACAATATGCATATTATTATTACTATTGGATAGAAAACACTCTGAAGTTTCTAAAACTGTTTGAATTATATCTGTGAATAAAACAGAACTCATTTGGCAGCAAACTTCCAAACAGGAAGTGAAAATTCTGAAAATGGGGCTCTGTGTCAGGGCTTGCCTATTCAATTGCCTTATATTTATGGATCTGTATGCACTTCATACGCCTTCCACTAGATGTCAATAGGCAGAAGAATGTTGAATGGGGTGTCTAGCTTGATGTGAGACCGAATGAGAGCTTTTGGAGTGACAGGTCCGCCCTATTGGCAGTATTCAACTGCGCACCAGGGAACCCCACATTGTCTTCTGAAATGCGTTAGGTATACACGACGAAATGCTCCGTCTCGGACTTTATTGGATACATATGAGAAAAACATCATAAAGATGGATTTTCAACCGAGTTTGACCAGTTTATTCGACGTTTATTGTGACTTTTGGAATTTTTCGTTCCATGTGCCAAGAGATGATGGACACGTGTGCGCCACAATGCTAGCCAAAGTTGCTAATTCGACAGAAGAAATGGACATTCTAAAACAAAACAACGATTTATTGTGGAAATAGGACTCCTTGCACTACATTCTGATGGAAGATCATCAAAGGTAAGAGAATATTTATGATGTTATTTCGTATTTTTGTGGTATATGTTGGCTCCAACAAGGCGGAGAATTGCTGGGCGCTGTCTCACAATATTGCATGCTGTACTTTGTACTAAAGTTATTTTTTTAAATCTAACACAGCGGTTGCATTAAGAACCAGTGTATCTTTCATTTGCTGTACAACATGTATTTTTTAGTAAAGTTTATGATGAGTTTTTTGGTTAGATTACGTGACTGTCCAAAATTTCTCCGGACAATTTAGTGCATTATGGCGACGTATTCACAATGTAAAACCACGATTTGTAGCTATAAATATGCACATTTTCGAACAAAACATAAATGTATTGTATACCATGATGTTATAAGACTGTCATCTGATGAAGTTGTTCAAAGGTTAGTGATCCATTTTATCTCTATTTGTGGGTTTTGTGAAAGCTACCTTTGCGGTGGAAAAATGGCATTGTGTTTTTGGATATTGTGGTGAGCTAACATAAATATATGTTGTGTTTTCGCTGTAAAACACTTAAAAATTTTGAAATATTGGCTGGATTCACAAGATGTTTATCTTTCATTTGCTGTACAACATGTATTTTTCACAAATGTTTTATGATGAGTATTTATGTATTTCACGTTGCTCTCTGTAATTATTCTGGCTGTTTTGGTGCTATTTGTGACGGTGGCTGCAATGTAAAACTACGATTTATACCTATAAATATGCACATTTTCGAACAAAACATAAATGTATTGTATAATATGATATTATAAGACTGTCATCTGATGAAGTTGTTCAAAGGTTAGTGATTAATTTTATCTGTATTTGTGAGTTTTGTGAAAGCTACCTTTGCGGTGGAAACATGGCGTTGTGTGTTTGGCTATTGTGGTGAGCTAACATAAATATATATTGTGTTTTCGCAGTAAAACATTAAAAAAATCGGAAATGTTGGCTGGATTCACAAGATGTTTATCTTTCATTTGCTGTATTGGACTTGTGATTTCATGAAATTATATTATATGAATATTAAAGTGTAGGGCACAGATAATAATAGAGCCATTTATCCCCACCAGGTTCATGTCTAAAAGGAGACTGCTGATCATCTCTACTCCATCTGAGGACGACTACTCCTTCCAACAGCAGCTCCAGGGGCTGAGAGGACAGGCCTGTCCCATGGGTCAGTATTAGGCTCCCTGTTAAACATCTCCAACCAGACTAGTCTAAAAGTTATTGTGGGTTAACCTCAGCAACGTTATGCTATTATCACAATAGTTCTCACTCACAAGTAATGGAAGAATAATGACTAAATACTTACATTTCATTGTTGGTCTTTCCAACAGGCGTCCGTCATTTTGCCTTGTTGAAGTTGATCGGAACAGGACCAACAGCCTCAGGCTCTGTGGAACTGTTTCCACTCAATGGTGAGTTTGTTTGTTTTCTCTAAAGATAATACTGTGTACTGACACAATGTCAACAGTTAATGTCAACATGTCGTGCATTCTGTGTTGTTGGGCATGAAATGGAATCCAACTCCCTTGAATGATCTAACCATTCCTATACACAGACCTTTTCCAAGAGATATGCTACAGAAAAACAAGCTGTCTATGCTGCCCTACCAAGCAAAAAGGCAGTAACTGCTCATTTTGTCAAAAATTAGTTAATGTCATTTTTGATACATGAAATACATGCTTAATCATGTGGACAAGTATCATGCCTCTATTGTATTCTGTTCTGGAGAAAATGTGGGTTATGCTAGCAGTAGTTGCATAAAGTTACTGTGAAACAAAGGTAAATAAAAGCCTTTTTTTCCCCAGTTCCACGCTGTGAGCAGTTTCTGCCTTTTTGCTTGGTAGGGCAGTATGTTCTTCTGTCATGTCCCACACTGATTCATACTCACTCTAATATATCTACTCTGGATTGTTAATTTGACCAGTTCTGTCATTTCTTGATTTCTTGTTTAGATTGATTTATTATTTGTATTGTATTTGATAGACATTCTCCTTCACTGTTGGAGCTAGTAGCATAAGCATTTAGCTGCACCTGCTATAACACCTGCAAATCTTTGTACGTGACCAATCAACTATGATTTGATTTATTAACAGTCAAATGGTGATGGCAATAATGGGGAAATAGCATGACAAACACCTTTCCTTTATCCTTGACAGGAAAGAGCCAAACGGAGAACGAGCCTTTGTCACGGGACGTGGTCACTGGTCTCCAGGACCAGCTGAAGATCAACCGGGAGTACTTCAGTATGCTGGTGGTGGGGAAGGACGGGGATGTGAAAGCCTGGTTCCCCTCCCCCATGTGGTCTCTGGCCAACATCTATGACCTGGTGGACTCCATGGAGCTACGGCAGCAAGAAGAGAAGCTGCAGAGGACTTTAGGTATTCACTGCCCTGAGGACACTGGCGGTAGTTACCAAGGTTATGATGAGGAAGCAGATGAGAGCTACCTTTACCACAGGTCAGAGGAGTAAAGGAGAGTAAACAGCCCAAAGGCCTCAAAAACCCCATGGCAGCCAGCTCAAATGAATGGTTGTGGGTAAAAGTTTGACATAATAACAGATTGAACCATGAAAGGCTTTTTATTTTAAATGTTTTTGCAAACATTTATTAGAGGCGTGGCATTTGTAGTTAGAAATGGCCGACATTACAAAAAATGATCTACAATTGAAGAGTTTCATTCCAAAACACTGTATATCCATTAAATGAGCTTTTATTGTTTAAAGAACTTATGAAAGAGATTGATGTGTGTTTTCAATATCAAATCATGACATGGAGTTGTTCAAAAACAGATTTGTTTAAAATCTATCACTTGATGGATTCCTTTCAGAGAGACAAGTAAATCATGTTTTTTCACAAAACGCTACATACCGGCCTCACTCTCAGAGAAATAAGTAGTACTGCTAGGTTTTACACAGTGAAATGTTACAAATAACTACATATGTAATAAAGAACAGTACACATTATACATTTATTTGAAAAAAAAAATTAAAAATAATTCACTACGGTAATATGAGATCTGTATGTAAAACATTTACATTTGACATTTTAGTCATTTAGCAGATGCTCTTATCCAGAGTGACTTAGAGTTAGTGCATTAAGATTAAAATATCTAGGTGAGACATCCACATACCACAGTCAGTTAGTTATACAGGATACAAACATTCCATTCCAGCTAAATAATGGATATATACTGTTTTGTCCCCCCAATTTTTTTATTCACATCAAAAATCTATAAATCAAAATCAGAGAACAGTAATATTTTACACACAACATGAAGGTATCCATAAGCAATCATTGCTGATGAAAAAACACAAATGTAAAAATATTATGAATTTAACGTTTTGGAAATAAACTCTTCAAATAACTAACATGTTTCTTGAAATTAAAGGTTTGTTTTTATAATTGTGATGTTGACATCTGGTTTCTTTCAAAATTACAGATGTGGACAGCTGTAAAAAAGAAAGTCATGAAAAACTATGCCTGAAGGTGTGCTTCAAAAACTCCCCTATTTGGCCACATCAATCACATGTCTACATTGTCATGGAAAATAACTCCAACTCTTACAGTTTGTTATAGACTAACGTTAACATCCAGGTAGTAGGATAGGAATTGGTTTGACAACAGAAGGTCAGGTCATTAGCTGTAAACTAATAGGAATATGTGTTTCATGCTAACCTACAGATGTAGGATCTTAATTTAATCACCCTGTTGCATGTGAACTTTCCTGCAATGCAGGAAATGGAAAGGAAATAGAAATGGGGAGAAACTTATAAATGTATTCAAGGTTTAAAAAGGCTTCTGAAATGTGTAATTTCCAATGATTTTCCCTTGTGAAAAATGTATCCACCTCTACAAAAATGTCTAAGACATTTCATAATTTCTTTAATCCGGAAAATTTCTCGAACTTTGAAAGTTTCTTCAAGTGCAGTCGCAAAAACCATCAAGCGCTATGATGAAACTGGCTCTCATGAGGACCACCACAGGAATGGAAGACCCAGAGTTCATTAGAGTTACTAACCTCAGAAATGGCAACTCAAATAAATGCTTCACAGAGTTCAAGTAACAGACACCTCAACATCAACTGTTCAGAGGAGACTGTGTGAATCAGGCCTTCATGGTCAAATTGCTGCAAAGAAACCACTTTCTCAAGGACACCAATAAGAAGAAGAGACTTGCTTGGGCCAAGAAACATGAGCAATGGACATTAGACAGGTGGAAATTTGGCCTTTGGTCTGGAGTCCAAATTGGAGATTTTTGGTTCCAACCACCGTGTCTTTGTGAGACGCGTTGTGGGTAAACGGATTATCTCTGCATGTGTTTTTCCCATTGTAAAGCATAGAGGAGGTATTATGATGTGGGGAAACTTTGTTGGTGACACTGTTTGTGATTTATTTAGAATTCAAGGCAAGCTTAACCAGCATGGCTACCACAGCATTCTGCAGCGATACTCCATCCCATCTGGTTTTGGCTTAGTGGGACAATCATTTGTTTTTCAACAGGACAATGACCCAACACACCTCTAGGCTGTGTAAGGGCTATTTTACCAAGAAAGAGAGTGATGGAGTGATGTATCAGATGACCAGGCTGCCACAATCCCCCGACCTCAATCAAATTGAGATGGTTTGGGATGAGTGAAGGAGAAGCACTCCACAGAGTGAAGGAAAAGCAGCCACCAAGTGCTCAGCACATGTGGGAACTCCTTCAAGACTGTTGGAAAAGCATTCCAGGTGAAGCTGGTTGAGATAATGCCAAGAGTGTGAAAAGCTGTCATCAAAGAAAAGGGTGGCTACTTTGAAGAATCTCAAATATAAAATATATTTTGATTTGTTTAACACTTTTGGTTACTACATGATTCCATATGTGTTATTTCATAGTTTTGATGTCTTCACTACTTTTCTACAATGTAGAAAATAGTAAAAATAAAGAAAAACCCTTGAATTAGTAGGTGTTCTAAAACCTTTGACCGGTAGTCCAGAGGAGGAGAGAGGCCGTATTTCACATGACAAACATTACAGTAGACGTGTGACACTGGTGGTTCAGTGGAGATGGAAACAGCAGTGGGGCTGCTTGGAATAGGCAAATACAGGAGATGGATAGAATGTAGTAAGGCGTACTTATGACTCAACAGGAGTCCCTCTGCAGAGAGGGGAAGTTGTTAAAAGCACACAGACACTGAGATCACAAATGCTTACACACACACACACACACACACACACACACACACACACACACACAAACACAAACACAAACACACGATCACTCTCTCTCTCGCACGCACGCACGCACGCACACGCACACACACACACAGAGGAACTCATTCACATGCACAAACAAAGACTCTCCCATACCCAAGGACCACCAGCCCACGTACAGACTGGATAGATTCCCTGGGCGCTGACGGTTCCCACTATGGTGAGTACCAGCCTTACAATCATATCATCGTGAGTTGAGACCCTGAGAAGTAAATGGTACTGTATCTTTATTAGCTACTGTATAACTAGCTTCATGTTTCAAGTTTCAAAGTTGATTTGCCACGTGCACAGGATACAACAGGTGTAAAACAGTACAGTGAACATGAGGCTGCTGAGGGGAGAACGGCTCATAATATTGGCCGGAACGGAGCAAATGGAATGGCATCAAACACCTGGAAACCATGTGTTTAATGTATTTGACACCATGCCACTCATTCCACTCTAGTCATTACCATGAGCCCATTCTCCACAATTAAGGTGCCAACATCCTCCTGTGGTACAGTAAAATTCTAACCTTGAGAGATCTTTCCAACAGCGCAATGATAATCATAACTTAGATAACATAGATAAAAATAATTAAAAGTCTGATTAAAAACCACACAAGAACTGCAATGAGAGTTAAAGAAACATGAGAATGCAAGTATATGCAGGTCAGTGCCAGGTGGGTTTATACATAAAAAGTGAATGGTAGTAGGATATACATGTAACAGGGCAGAACATTTCACTTGGGAAAGCTTTACTGTTTGTTTACAGTCCTTGTTGTACAACGTAGTGTAGTGGCAGGTAGGAGCAGGTGGTAGCCTGTTGATTTATTACTATAGTTTTGTAAATATATACTATTCTATTTTCATTTTCTTTGTTATACGGTGCCCTTTTTTCTTTGCACATTTTTCTTTGAGGTTTTATGAAAGCGCTATGAGACGGAGATTAGAAGAGTTTGTAGGTGTCTTTTTGTTTTTTCTTATTAGAGTAGCTCTTAAGCTCTGCATTAGAGAAGTACTTGTACCAAGCAGTTTTGCTCAACAGGGTTGTTGCAGTCTGGATTGTGTAATACAGCCTTTTCAACTTGAAACCTTTGCTTCCTCTTTGCTTTTACTCAAGACATGTTATCTTTTATTGAGCTGTAAGAACAACATCTAAGACACTGACCTCTTCTTAGCGTGTCAGGAGGTTAGTTATTTCGTTGGAAAAATCATTAATACTAAGTCATCTTAATTACAACAGCCTACTTTTTTTTCACCCATGGATTTTATGTAACTGCTCCAGGCCATGTCATACCATAATCATCCCCAGCTCACAGACAACTAATCTCATGTATCAAAAAAGTAAATGTGTTGCTGTAGAACCTCTGTTATTGGCTGTAATTTACTCCTGCTAGACATGCAGCACATCTCTGGTGAGGTGACTATAGACAGGAGGATCCTTCAGTCCAGAGGCGTCCTTCAGTCCAGAGGCGTCCTTCAGTCCAGAGGCGTCCCTCAGTCCTGTGGGCTCGGTTATTAGGGTTCCCAGGCCAGTGTCGGCGGCGAGGGTCGCCGTTCCTAGGAGGCCACAGAAGCGGACTAAGACCACAGAAGCGGACTAAGACACGTCCAAATGCCCGCCCAGACCCTCCCCTATAGGTTCAGGTTTTGCGGCCGGAATCCGCACCTTGGGGGGGGGGGGTACTGTCACGTTCTGACCATAGTTCTTTTTTATTTTCTTTGTTTTAGTGTGGTTAGGGCGTGAGTTGGGTGGGTAATCTATGTTTTGTGTTTCTGTGTTGTATTTCTGTGTTTGGCCTGATATGGTTCTCAATCAGAGGCAGCTGTCAATCGTTGTCCCTGATTGGGAACCATATTTAGGTAGCCTGTTTTCTGTTGGGTTTTGTGGGTGGTTGTCTTCAGTCTTTGTGTGTCTGCACCAGATAGAACTGTTTCGGTTTTCACATTTGTTGTTTTTGTATTTGAAGTGTTTAGTTTTTGGTTTATTATTAAATTAAGATGAACACTAACCACGCTGCGCTTTGGTCCTCTCCTTCCACCGACGAAAGCCGTTACACAAGAGGAAAGCCATCCATCACTTATCCCTTATTGTCAACAACATGGAGCATACAGTAGTCTTTTACTGCAGCTATCACTAGTGCAGATTATAACAGATGCATGTTCAAAACCTCACACCAGAGTAGAGTTCCCAGAACCTATGGTACCTGTTCACACAGACAGAACACAAATAAATGCTCATCTTGAGCATAGAAATACAGGATTAACAAGAGACTACAGCTACAACAACAATGTAGGCGGAGATAGAAGTTAAAGAACTCTTTCACCATAGAGTGGTAATCTGATTATTTGGGCCATCTTAAGTCATCGTAATTATATTTTTAACAACCAGCCATTCAATATATTGTTTTTGTCAAATAGTAAGTAGCAGAACCATTATCGTTAAACCAACTATATTGACTATGAAAAACAAAGCAGAGCATGGGTTAATCAAGTAATGTGAGCACAAAACACCTATGTGTCCACTTCCTGTTTAGCACCATGACTTTGTTGCATTTCCTGTGTGATCTGTCACACACTGGGTCCTGAGGGTCTAAGTGCTCTTAGTACCTCAAGACACGAAGAGGTAAGTGAATCATTGTTGGCTTACTTCAGTGAGATTGAAGTGGCTAAAAATACCAACATGGTGCAAACGCAGTATAGTTTACTCAGGGTTCGGTCGTAAGGCTTAGGATCCTTTTTAGAGTCCGTCCTTTGATGAAACTCAATCTGAGCTGTAAAATCACAGAGCAACCTTTCTCTTAGATGTTGTGATTGGTTTGGTATGAGCAACTGTACGTGTGGAAGTTGGAGTAATTTCTAAATGTCAGTTATTGAACAATTGTTACAACCTCCAGCTTTCTCCCTCCTGTCTCTCTCCGTCTCTCTCCCTCTCTCTCCCTTTCTCTCCCTCTCTTCTTTCTCTAGCTCCCTCGTTAAATGTGCCTGTGTTTGTATAGTATAGATATTTTCAATGGTGGTTAATGAATCGATAATGCAATATTGATGTGAATGACATTAAATGTTTCCGTCTTCCTCAAATTCATATTTATTAGGGGAAACTCCTGAGAGTGTATACATAAAGCACACTTCCTCCTCAGTAGTCTTCTCTGTTTCCTGCCAGCAGGACAACAAGTCTGATGTGAAGGCCATCATGGCTCGCTTCAACACGGGGGGAAATGCCACAGAGAGTATCTCCTCAGAATGTCCAAAAGCTGCAGTGCATCCCACCCTGTCCTCAGGACCCCCCATCCAGCCTAAGAAACCTGCCCTGGAGACTAGCACCTCAGGCAGCGCAGCCTCCACCGCGCCCAAACCCAACTTCCTCAAGGGCACCATGTCCACCAAGAGCGCTCCAGAAGTCAGGGACTTGCCCAAAATCAAAGTGATCCCTAGTAAGTTTGGAAACGCCCAAGAGGACAGCAAACCCTCCTTTGTCAAACAGTACCCCTTTAAACTCAAACCACCTGGCCCAGAGATATGCCAGGATGCTGAGGTTAAAAGCCCTTTGCCCAAACTCCCTCTCCAGAAGCCCTCTCTGAGCTTGACCTCGTCTGACACCAAGTCTGCCTTTCCCAAACCACCCCTGGGTGTGGCCAAACCCTCCTGGGCCAAAGACAGCAGCTCCAAACCTGACGATAGTGGGGGTACCTCTAACTCCATCCCACCCAAAATACCCCCTTCCAAAAAAAACATAATCTCCATTGCAAAGATGAGTCTACAGACAGAGGATAGTGTGGATGCAGCAGTGGATTCTACAACCAAACCGCTGGGAGCAGCTTCTATCCTCAAACCCTCCAACTTTAGGACTGCACAGAACGTGTTCAATAGAGGAGACACCCTATCTGAGAATGGGGTAAAGGAAATAGCCAAACTTCCCCTCACTTCCAGCGACTCTTGTCTTCCTAAACCTACAGCCAGTAAGAAACCCAGCTTCATTAAGAAGCCCCTGGATCCCACCTCCCCGGTCGTGGGGGTGAGCAACAGTAGCCCGCCCCCCCCCAAAATGAACCCCATGCCCAATTTCCTGGCATTAGGGACTGCGCCAGCCAAACCCAACCGGCCTCCTAGGGTCACCTTGGAAAAGTTCAAGAAGGGCACAGAGGCTAGTCCCGGTGGTAAGTGTTCTGTCTCAAACGTAACTAATAAGTCACGTAAGGCCAAATCCATCAATAGCGAAGATGCTTCTGCTGTGGTTTTCTAAACATGCTGCAGTTGTTCAGACTTTCCGTCTTGCACCCAGACCAGAGGGGTTTATGTGGTTGTATGCTCCACTGATCAGAACCCCCAGAGACGGGTAGTAGAGCACACACACACACACACGCGCGCGCGCACATGCATGCACACGTACAGTACACACTCACTCACACACTCGGCTGCATCATAGGTCTTCATCACAAGACAGAATCTGACAACTGAGAGACAGATTAAAGCTGTTGAATTTGCTTTACAGTACAGTGTGTTGCTTTATATAAGCTTTGTTACATAAAGAATAAGTGAAGTTAAACACGCAGCTGCGCTGTAATTTAATGTCAAAATGTAAAACCAAAGATGCAGAAATGAATGCTTCTCCTAAATAAGTTCCCTCTCTAGTTTCTCTTTTTTCTTCCTCCTTTCTACAGTGGATGTTTGCACCCTAACTGGGAAGTTCTTCTTTAAACAGGCACATATTCAAGTGAAAGGATTCAGGTTCGGATCCACATGGGGATATGGTTTTGACTAAAGACAGATTTCAGCATGGTTTGCATACATTACTGTTAGTCAGCAGAGAAAACAATCCAATGTGAATTCCACACTCCCCCTGGTGAGAATGTAGGCCAAAGCTCTTACAGACACTATTTATTGATTTGAGTAATGATTGTTGTCTACATGCAGGATGAAATTCACCATATTCAGTAACCAGGTATCCAAGAGTACAAGGGTCATCTCAAACTCTGCTATTCTCCCTTTCAACTACAGAATAACATCCACAGAAAAAGCAGGACTGATGCTTTATTCAAATTAAATTATATTTTATTTGTCACATACAGACAGTGGCGTTTCTAGCTTGTATGGATCCCTGGGCAACCCCCCCCCCCCCCCCCCCAAGAACCAAATTCTGACATTTGGAACAACCCAAATAAATAATGAGAACATTTAAAACTATATACATATAAAAACATATACAAAAATAAGACTCATAAATATAAAAAAATAAGTAACAAAGACAAATAGAAACTAATTTGTGTTGATTTGGCACTCGAGCATCAATACATTACCCATTCCCCAACACTGTCAACCAAGAGTCATGACTAAACTAATTCACCTTGGTGGTGTTCAGACTGGTTTTATATTATTCTTAACGATTTCGCACAAACCAGAAAAAAATGCAACAATATGTCTGTGAAACTATATATACTATATATTCACAGTATTATGAATGAATTGTGGTTTATTTGGTAGCATTTTGTAGTGTGACTGATTTTACTAATTGCATTAGTACTGTACAAAGTTAGAGGTGCGCAATTTGATAGATTCCCCCGCTTCCCCTAGCTCAGGCTTCCAGTGGGGAGACCTGAGGTCAACCTACCCCCGCCCCCCTCCCCATCTTGTACCTGTGAGTGGGAGACCTTCCCAGGCAGTAGCCTGCCTAGCTCACAAACTAGAATCAGTGCGCCCACTCCGACAAGGTTAATTGACCAAAAAGTCCCACACGGTGACATGATATCATTGATGTGACGTGCAAATTATCGATAGAAAACCGATCGCGCAAATGTCACCATTCCGCCCATGTCACTTATACCTAAATCAGCCACTGCATACACATGTTTATCAGATGTTATTGCGGGTGTAGCAAAATGCTTGTATTCAATCACTATATGCAGCTGATTTGAAAATGAACATGTTCATGCAATTTCCTTCTACACTGTATGCGTGAGGAGGTCATCTAAAGGCCTGTATTGTCTCCCCTGAAGGTCCTGCTGGGTTAAAAAAGGGATCTGTTCCCCCAACCCCTTTCTCTCACCCCAGTAACCATATGGCCCCACCCTTGCCCTCTCACCCCATGGCCCCTAGCCTGCCCCTGCGACCACCAGAAGCCATGTGAGTACCGGACTCTGATAATCAGAGGAGAGTCGTGTGAAATCCGGACGATATTAGAAAATACCACTACTGGCATTGAAGTACATCACAGGAGGCTGCTGAGGGGAGGACGGCTCATAGTAATGGCCAGAACAGAGCTAATGGAATGGAATCAAACCCATGGAAACCATGTTTGATGTATTTGATACTATTCCACTCCAGCCATTACCACGAGCCCGTCCTCCCCAATTAAGTTGTCACCAACCTCCTGTGAAGTACATACATAATTAAAATGCACATAAGCCTGTAGACACACACTGTACTTGCTTCAGAGCATAGAAACAGCACACCTTCCCTTTCACAAAACCCTGTTTTTTTGTTTATATCCTACTATTCATTATTTCCTTCAGTAACTTTCACAGTAGAATCCCACTTGGCACACGCTGGTTGAATCAACGTTGTTTCCACATAATTTCAATGAAATTACAATGAACCAACATGGAATCGACGTTGAACTGACGTCTATGCCCAGTGGCATACTTGTCCACTGACTTTATTTCCATTGTGATGTGGTGGGTCATTTTGGCCAGTTGACTGACTTTGTGTCTCTGCTTCCAGAATCCAACCTGACTCAGATGAGAACTATGATGATGTGGGGTTAATGAACAATCCTCCACCCCCTCCCTCTGGAGGACATCCTAGTCAAAAGACTAAGGTGAATTTTTTCCCTAATTCCTAATTTGTCCAATTTAGGCCTATTAAATACCACCATACAGGCTTACACTATTCTGACTGCATCTTTTTCATCCAAAAGGACAGTGAAAGTGATGAAATGTATGAAGATCTTGATGAAAGATGGTGAGAAAGATTCCCTCCAAGTTCTATTCAACTTTTTGTACTGTACCAATCTGTGAAATTGGAAACAGGTTTAAGACATAGAGACAGAGGACTCTATAGTGCCCAAAAGCTGATGAGATGTCTGAGACAAGTCTATAGTTTTATATGAACACTGTACTTTAATGAGCATTAACACCACTGACACTTATTTATAATCAGGGGGGCAGTGGAATCAAAGGAGCAAGAGAAGAAGAAAGAGAGGGAGGAGAAAAAACGACAGGTGGAAAAGAAAGAACAGAAAGAACGTGAGAGGAAAGAACAAGAGGCCAAAAAGAAATTCAAAGTAAGTGTACCCAAAAGCTTGTTGTTCGGTAGTTCCCCTAGATCTTGCTGTATTGTAGAGTCCATCCGGTATACTATTTATGAAGTGAATGTGTTTAAGCTGCATCTTCTATCATGTATTTATGTTTCCTTTTGTGTCAGCTGACTGGTCCACTGAAGGTCATCCACAGGGTCCAGGCCAGAGTGGACAGTAAAGGGAGTAAGACGGACCTGGGGCTAAAGCAGGGAGAGTCTATTGACATCATGCGTGTTTTGGACAACCCAGAGGGACGCTGGCTAGGGAGGTCACAGGACGGCTCCTGTAAGTGACAGCTGTCTCCCCCTCCCCCTCCTCCTCACTCCTATTCCAGATTACTTTTCTCCCTCACATCCTTTTGACTGTTCTTCATGTGCAAGACTAACATGTGCTCTGTATATTTGCAGATGGCTATGTGAAGACTGAGTCTGTTGAGATTGACTTTGACACCCTGAAGCGTCAGGGTGTGTCTATATCCAGTCATATGGAACATGAACCGGAGGTATACGATGATGTGGCCTTTCAGAATGACCTCAGCAGGTAAAATGGCTCTCGATCCTGCTGACACTGTAAAAAACATTTGAGACAAATAACCATTGGAAAGACATGAATACCTTATTATAGTAATGTAAAGCATGAATTTATTTCTGTCTTTTGATTGTGTAATTATGTGATCCAATGAAATTATGTCCTCCTCATTCCAGTGGGATCAAGAGTGGAGGAGGTAAGTTTCAAATGACCAAAACGTAATATTGAAACTGAACAACACAATATGGCACTGTGGTCACAAATGACTTTAGTTAAATCTAGATTACATTTTTATCTTGGTCATTCCTAGTGGTTCTTCCTCCACCTCCTGATGAGGATAGTGACATATATGATGATCTTGACGATTCAAGCTTCGACGTCAGGTGAGAAAATCATGTTGCACTATGATGGTGTAGATTCATTGGTGTGCATTCATCTGTGAGTGTATACTTTCTATGCATGTGTGTGTAAGTATGTGAATAAGTCTGTATGTGCAGCCCTAGCCCCTCGGACTCCAGATCCCCTCCTAAACCTCGCTCTTGGATGTTTATTAAGGTCTTCGACCAGTGGAGGAAAAGCCCAGGCAGCAAAATTGAGTAATACCATAAGATGGATCAGGAAATACACTGTAATTACCTCCTAACCCGATAACCCCAAATATCAAAGCACTAATCAGGAGGGACTGAAGGGATTCATTACTTCACTACTGAATAATTTAATGAAATCATACTTAAATAATCCGTGCTTGACTTGGACTGAAATAGGTGCTAGTACTCATGTTGGGTCCCGGTACCGTTAATATTTAGGTGCAGAAGTTCCACAATACCAGGAGCTCAAGCAGTAGAAAGTTTGGGGTAACGGTACTTAGCTCTGGTGAGCTCCTGCCCAAGTCAAGCACTGTAAATCATTAAATAAAATACTTATTTTACATCCTTTAATGAATGAACAACCTTCCCCATTTCTGTCTATACATCTACTGCAGATGCACTCACTTACAATGTTCTATGTACAGGTGTGAAAAAATTATTCTAATCATAGTTCAATTAGTTGTGATTTGTTGACCTGTTTTTTGTTTTATTATTGCTAGATTCTCTGTATTGATTTGTGTCCTTTTGATTACAATGAACCCACAATCAATAAAATCAACTTGCACCAGCCATAACATGGACTAATATTTTTATTCTGTTTTTGTCATTTTCAGAGTATCCCCACCTTCCCAGTTTGACCAGACAGGAAATACTGGTAACTTAATATGATTAATATGCAGAGTGACTATGTGTGTTCTGTGTCGGTGGCATTACAACAACTGAAGAATAGAAGTTTGAGAACTATTGTTAACTTCCCTTCCGTTTCAATGTGTTATTGATGTTATTTCTCTGCATCTTTTGTTGTTCTAAAAAAATCTTCTGAAGTCAGTGATTCAGATATTTATGATGATGTTGACACCACTAACCTCCATCTGCCTCCACCTATCAGCAGGTAATGACAGAGAGAATATTTTTTACCCGTGTTTAAACAAAGTCGCTGTAATTACATAAGAATGTCCTTATCATCCACTGGGAAGCATTTTGATAATGTCCCGTTTTTCTCTCTTCAGTCTCCCACTAAATAAAACCAAGGGTAAGGCTGAGGACAAAGATCCTAAAAAGCTAAAGAAATTTGAAAAGGAAGAGAAGGAATTCAGAAAGAAGTTCAAGGTAATTTGGCTATTATCACAATTTACGTTTATAATTTTAAAAATTTTGTACATTCGTTCGACCCTCAAACCTGACCTCTCATACCTATAGTATGATGGGGAGATCCAGGTACTCTATCAGGTGACCATCATTTCCACCTTGGCCAATAAGAAGTGGAGCAGTAAAGATCTGCTTTTGAGACCTGGGGAAACTCTGGATGTTATCGTTAACCCTGTAGACAACAAAGTCATCTGCAGAAATGAGGAGGGCAAGTGTGAGTAACAATGAATCCTCAGTATGATACATAGGCGTTCTGCAATAAAACAAACCTGCAAGGGGACTAACTTCAATGATCTCTTCCCATCTCTCTCTCCTTCAGTTGGCTACGTCTTGACCAGCCATATTGTAGTAGAGTAAGTACAACACAAAAACAGATAATACAAAATCACATCCATAAATACAAGTAATATACTGTATAGCATGTAATTAACAGTTTACTAAACTGCAGAGAAAAATGCTTGGATATGAAATACCCAGAATTTGATACCAATCATCTGTTTTGCTTTTACAGAGATGCGGATATCTATGATGACATTGGTGATGGTATGTTTCAGACCTGACATGCAATGGCATTTAATAATGAATATCATAATATATGCTAAATCAGAAGATCAAGCGATCAATGCTATCAATTTTATTCTTACAATATGGTGCTGATATGTTTTTCTTGTCTGAGAATTTTTTTTCACAAATGTCAGTCATCTCTAGTAATAGCTGTCATTTCTTTGCAGATTGCATCTATGACAACAACTGAACACTGTCTACAAAGTGATGCGATATTTGTATTTTGGGGGTTTCTTGTTTATATCAACAACCTTTATCTAATTTACTGTGATTATTTTGAGGTGAAGTGGTTTTCATTCAAGAACACAGTCCACAGACACTTCCTCCCTTTATGAATAACTGTGACTTTGCATTGAATAGGCCGAAATGACATACAATTTTACGTTTTTATATTGAAAGTGTATTTCAATGCTTATATTCTATATTCAACAAGAGATATTAAAATTCTGATTGAAAATAAAGGTGCAATGATGATACATTTTCATCAAAAGAATTATTTACCATTTGCTGCCAAATATAGCATGTCAGATCAGTTGTCATATGGTTGGCTGGTTCTCACCTGACAGGTGAGTTATGTCATATTGTAGGCCTACTGAAAGTAAGAGTCCATTAGTGATGTGGAGTTCGCAAACGATTTGTTCTTTTTTAACTACTATTTTTACTGACTCGAGAATCATAATTAGTTTGACTGAGTGACTTGTTCATTTTAGTTCTTTGCTTGACCTGCTAGTGCTGGCAGCAATGTATCCTACCACTGAGATATAATAGAGGCCCACAGTGGAGGCGTCATGATACCCAGCTGTCAAACAGAGAAATGGTTCCAATCGCTTCTCCACCAGTATTTTTTCCCATAGGGAATTTTAGAAACACTTAAAATAAGGGCGTGACATTTTGATAACCATGTAAATCTCTAACAAGGTGACTTTCATCAATATATTTGGCTCTATTTACTCAGATTCAAAAATGATCATTAGCATCTGTCACGATCGTGTGGAGGAGAGACGGACCAAAACGCAGCATGTGAAAAATAAGACATCTTCTTTTTATTTTAAGAAGGAAAAACGAAACAAAACACTTTACAAACTAACAAAACAACAAACGACCGTGAAGCTACAAAACGAAAGTGCACACACAAGCTACTAACGTTTAGACATAGACAATTACCCACAAACACCTAAAGCCTATGGCTACCTTAAATATGGCTCCCAATCAGAGACAACAATAACCAGCTGTCTCTGATTGAGAACCAAATCAGGCAACCATAGACTTTCCTAAACACCTACACTCAACCATAGACATACCTAGACACATACACTCAACACAAACCCATACACTGCAACCAACACCCCCTATACCATATAATCACCCAAAACACACATACCCCATGTCACACCCTGACCTAACTAAAATAATAAAGAAAACAAATAATACTAAGGCCAGGGCGTGACAGTACCCCCCCCTAAAAGGTGCGGACTCCGGCCGCAAAACCTGACATATAAAGGGAGGGTCCGGGGTGGGCCCTAATATGGCGGCGGCTCGGGTGCGGGACGTGGCCCCCACTCCAGCATTGTCAATATCCGCTTCGGTGTCTCTGGTAGATCCTGGCTGACTGGCGGATTCAGCCGATCCCGGCTGACTGGCGACTCTGGCCGCCCATGGCTGGCGGGCGACTCTGGCCGCCCATGGCAGGCTGACGGCTCTGGACGCTCATGGCAGGCTGACGGCTCTGGACGCTCATGGCAGGCTGACGGCTCTGGACGCTCATGGCAGGCTGACGGCTCTGGACGCTCATGGCAGGCTGACGGCTCTGGACGCTCATGGCAGGCTGGCGGCTCTGGACGCTCATGGCAGGCTGGCGGCTCTGGACGCTCATGGCTGGTTGGCGGTTCTGGCAGATCCTGTCTGGTTGGCGGTTCTGGCAGATCCTGTCTGGTTGGCGGCTCTGGCAGATCCTGTCTGGTTGGCGGCTCTGGCAGATCCTGTCTGGTTGGCGGCTCTGGCAGATCCTGTCTGGTTGGCGGCTCTGGCAGATCCTGTCTGGTTGGCGGCTCTGGCAGATCCTGTCTGGTTTGCGGCTCTGGCAGATCCTGTCTGACGAATGGCTCTAGCAGCTCCTGACTGACGAACGGCTCTGACGGCTCGGGACAGACGGGCGGCTCTAATGGCTCGGGACAGACGGATGGCTCAGACGGCACTGGGCAGACGGATGGCTCAGACGGCGCTGGGCAGACGGATGGCTCAGACGGCGCTGGGCAGACGGATGGCTCAGACGGCGCTGGGGAGACGGATGGCTCAGACGGCGCTGGGGAGACGGATGGCTCAGACGGCGCTGGGGAGACGGATGGCTCAGACGGCGCTGGGGAGACAGATGGCTCAGATGGCGCTGGGGAGACGGATGGCTCAGATGGCGCTGGGGAGACGGATGGCTCAGATGGCGCTGGGGAGACGGATGGCTCAGATGGCGCTGGGGAGACGGATGGCTCTGGCCGGATGAGGCGCACTGTAGGCCTGGTGCATGGTGCCGGAACTGGTGGTACCGGGCTGGAGACACGCATCTCAAGGCTAGTGCGGGGAGAAGGAACAGGGCATACTGGACCCTGGATACGCACATTAGGCCTAGTGCGTGGTGTAGGCACTGGTGGAACTGGACTGGGGCGGGGAGGTGGCGCCGGAAATACCGGACCGTGCAGGCTTACTGACTCCCTTGAGCACCGAGCCTGCCCAACCTTACCTGGTTGAATGGTCCCCGTCGCCCGCCCAGTGCGGGGAGGTGGAATAACCCGCACCGGGCTATGTAGGCGAACCGGGGACACCATGCGTAAGGCTGGTGCCATGTAAGCCGGCCCGAGGAGACGCACTGGAGACCAGAGGCGTTGAGCCGGCTTCATGGCACCTGGCTCAATGCCCAATCTAGCCCTACCAGTGCGGGGAGGTGGAATAACCCGCACCGGGCTATGAACACGTACAGGAGACACCGTGCGCTCTACTGCGTAACACGGTGTCCGCCCGTACTCCCGCTATCTACGGTTAGCCTGGGAAGTGGGCGCAGGTCTCCTACCTGCCCTCGGCCCACTACCTCTAAGCCCCCCCCCAATAAATTTTGGGGTTGTACTTGCGGGCTTCCAGCCTTGCCTCCGTGCTGCCTCCTCATATCGCCTCCTCTCGGCTTTCGCTGCCTCCAGCTCTTCACGAGGGAGGCAATATTCTCCCGGTTGTGCCCAAGGTCCCTTACCATCCAATATCTCCTCCCATGTCCATGAATCCTTTGTTCCTTGCTCCTGTTGCCACTGATCACGCTGCTTGATCCTTGTTTGGTGGGTAATTCTGTCACGATCGTGTGGACGGACCAAAACGCAGCATGTGAAAAATAAGACATCTTCTTTTTATTTTAAGAAGGAAAAACGAAACCAAACACTTTACAAACTAACAAAACAACAAACGACCGTGAAGCTACAAAACGAAAGTGCACACACAAGCTACTAACGTTTAGACATAGACAATTACCCACAAACACCTAAAGCCTATGGCTACCTTAAATATGGCTCCCAATCAGAGACAACAATAACCAGCTGTCTCTGATTGAGAACCAAATCAGGCAACCATAGACTTTCCTAAACACCTACACTCAACCATAGACATACCTAGACACATACACTCAACACAAACCCATACACTGCAACCAACACCCCCTATACCATATAATCACCCAAAACACACATACCCCATGTCACACCCTGACCTAACTAAAATAATAAAGAAAACAAATAATACTAAGGCCAGGGCGTGACAGCATCAAACTATGCATCACGCAAGACTACAAAACCCTCTTGCACGTCATCTTTAACTGATACCTTTGCTAACAGGTATTGATTCAATTTAAAACCTGCACAAGACAGTTCACAGAATTGTCAATTCAAAGAAATGTAGCCAATTTATTTATTTATTACTACATTTAGCTAACATTAGATAGTTAATCCAGAGATTCTTACCTATGTCTCGAGTCGGCAGTCTCGTCCAGATCATAATGGCATTTGTAGTTCTTTATGATAGCTACATTAACATCTAATTAGCATTTCATTTTGGGGGGGAAATACAGGTGAAAGTAATGAGAGAGAGATTTACATGGTTATCAAAACATCACGCCACGGTAAGCCTACACGAAACACAGTCCTTATTTGAAGTGTTTATAAAATCCCATATGGGAAAAACGAATGGTGGAAAAAAGATTGGAACCATTTCCTCCTTCTTCTTCATCTTCTTCTTCTTCTTCTTCTATGATATCATGGCAGTCCGGAAACAATCGTTTAAGTGCATTCCGCCCCCCGACTGTGCTGGAATGTACAATCAATCATGATCTGCACAAATCTGTACTACCATTAAAATACAATTCAAAACCAAATTAAATCCATTTACATTACATTTTAGTCATTTAGCAGACGCTCTTATCCAGAGCGACTTACAGTAGAGTGCATACATTTTATGACATTATTTTTATTTATTTTTTTACATACTGAGACAAGGATATCCCTACCGGCCAAACCCTCCCTAACCCGGACGACGCTATGCCAATTGTGCGTCGCCCCACGGACCTCCCGGTTGCGGCCGGCTGCGACAGAGCCTGGGCGCGAACCCAGCCCAGCCTGGGCGCGAACCCAGAGACTCTGGTGGCGCAGCTAGCACTGCGATGCAGTGCCCTAGACCACTGCGCCACCCGGGAGGTCGCTACTAACTTCTAGCACCCCCCCCCCCCCCTCAATCCCATTAATCTTGATCTATATCATGCTGAAACACTCCACCCTTAGGATTGTTCAGTATGTCAACAACCATTTGTAACATATGCCGTCTCCACAACAACATTCAACCTGCTTTCCACAACCTGAGTCATATTGATAACCTTATCAATAACAGCTATGAAGTCAACTTCATTCATTATCAAAGTGTCCTTTGACACCGCACATTCATGAGCACAAGATTTCTGAACAGGCCTCCAAACCATGCCAGGACCAGCAGAAGCACCAGACCCGACAGTAGGTCCACTTACTACAGGTACATCCATGTAAGCTCCATCAGTCCACACTGTAGTTCCACCAGCCTGTTTTACGGACTCTGCATATGATACATCATGACTGATCTTATATCTCTGAGCCTCTCTAGCCTCTCTCTGTAGCTGACATCCACCAAATGCTGCACTGTGTTCTCCCCCACAATTACAGCACTTAACCATCACATTGCTTCCACATTCACCATAATCATGTGCCCCTCCACACTTGGCACATCTTTTCTTTCCTTTACACTGAGCAGCTACATGTCCCATTCTTTGGCATTTAAAACACTGCAGTGCATACGGGACAAATTCTCTAACATTGACACTAAGGAATCCTATCTGTACTTTTCCCGGCAAGACTTTCTCAAACCTCAGCATCACTGATAAGCTTTCACTTCTTTGGCCCTCTTTCCTACTGATCAACCTTTTGGCCCCAATAAGTCTGTCTCCATTCACATTTTAATATCATCTGTGGACATAGATATTGGGACCCCAGGGACATGGCTTTTAATCTTCTTCCCATTAGGCTTTTCCATTTTCTAAATCTTCTCTTGGTGAGCCTGGCTACCACACAATATTAACAATCTGCCATTTCCAATGAACCAAGCTAATTTCATTTCACCTACCTCTTTCTCTAAAGCATTAGTTAGTCGGATAGGGTGTAAGTGAGGCCCTGTGGTCTCATCAAACACTATCACCACTTTCCACTCCAACACATCACTACTCTTGATTCAAACCTTGGCCCTCTTTATGCTTTCTTTACTAGACGCTCCACTGCTTTCTGTATCATGATCTCTCTTCTTCCTGTCTTTCCACTACTGACCATTCTGGTCCTTGACCCTCATCATCCCATTCCATACAATCAGAACTGATACCCATATTGTTCGTATTCCAGCACAGCTGTTGATTCACCAACTTTTTCTCCATTTAGCCCGCACTACTCGATGCCATTTCCCATTCCCCGAACTATGGATCAACTCTACATGCTTCACCAATCAAGGAACCTCATGCGGACAACCTGCAGGCAGCAACCTGGTCAGAGCAATTTCCTTGTTTGAATGCTAGGTTTTATGGGTATTATGACTCATACTGTGGTACTCTATAAGAATGAGGCCTACAGCAGGATAAATACATGTTCCTCCAGCTCAGTGCCTCCAGAGATGTACCCCAACCACCAACTAAAATAACTGTCTGGCATATGTGCAATCATGAGTATAGAGAAGAAAAATACAAGTTTAGAACTTTGTTGTTGTTGTTTGCATGGTGCAAGAATGAACGCAATTAATTGATTATTTAATGTTATGATGGTCACAGCTTTGTAGAAACAAAACATACACAGCCTCTGCTCAACAAACTAGAACATGAATAATTCGGGGGTCTGCAGTTCGCGAACGACACAGTGCTTATAGTTTGGTTTACACCAGCTCTCGAAGTTCTAGTAGTCCCATGGGTCGCATCAGTAACAATGCATTCCGCCAAGTCATTCACAATCTAGTCCGTTTGAGGTCACAACTAGACCTCGTTTCAAATATAGGTCTATCAAGAAATAATCTTATTTGTATGCCTAACAATTAACCAATGTACATTATTTAGAGCACATGTTTATAAGTCACAGTCAAAAATGACAGCTCCAATAAGCCCCTTATGGTGAACGAGAGGCTTGTAGAATCATGAGTCTTTCGAGTTCTGTTCGCCAGTAGAGGGTCCAGTGTGCTCTGTATGTTACGTACCTCTGGGCATTACTGACTCAAATGAACGAAATGAGTCGAAATATTAGTTTCTTTGACTGAATGAATCGTAAAGATACGAGTCAGTAAAATGAGCCGAACTTCCCATCACTAGTCCATGACCACTTTACATTGTATGACATAGCCCTAACCTTTTTGGTTGAAAGCGCGAGGGAACAAATGTCTTGATTTTATAAAAAGCCCATGCCATAGAAATAACGTTGAATCACATAATAACAAATAAATAATAGTAAGAATTACTGTTCCGAATAATCGACTTGATCTGCTATCAACACTCCTCCCTGGCATGCGCACTTCCTCAATTTTACAACAGCAATATGGTACCTCCAGTTGTAGTGTCGCCTGTGATCAAGGTAAATCTATATTTATTAAATTGAGTTGTATAACTAACTCCATTGAAATCATATGATGAATACAAAATTGTTATGTCATGTTAAAATCAGACGTCTGGCCCGTTAGAAGGCTTACTTACGAACGTGAAATTTCATATGACATTGACTGGTTAAATCCAATGAAGGTTAGCCAGCTAGCTAGCTAACGTTGACTAACGATATGCCTGCCATAAAACTAGACAAACGTAACTAAATAATCCGGCCAAACCAAAATCAATGTCTATAGTAGTTTAGTTCATTGACCTGTAATAATTATTGATGACAACGGGCTAATTTATAGACTTGCATGGCTAACTGGGGGCGTTCCAATTAATCTAAGAGGTAGTCTTGTTAGCGTGTCAGACTTTAACTTTGGGTGTGTTCGTAAATGTAGAGCATTGGTCGTTTGTAAATTCAGAGAGTTTCGCTCTCGGAGCGTTCAGAGCGCACACTGGACGCTTTGCCAGTCAAGCACCCAAGCTAACTGGCTAACGCTGGCTAGCTTGCTGACGAGCTACCTCCAGACACATGAGAGAACACCTCACTCTGACTATTTTACTCGCCCTAGCAGAGCTGGTTAGGCTGTTTTCATGTTATCCAGAGCGTTGGTGACTGTAACATGCTGACCACACCGCGTGCACGAGCATTGCAAAATACATTTACATGTAACGGATGTGAAATGGCTAGCTAGTTAGCGGGTACGCGCTAATAGCATTTCAATCGGTTACGTCACTTGCTCTGAGACCTGAAGTAGGGTTTCCCCTTGCTCTGCAAGGGCTGCGGCTTTTGTGGAGCGATGGGTAACGATGCTTCGTGGGTGACCGTTGTCGATGTGTGCAGAAGGTCCCTGGTTCGCGCCCGTGTCGGGGCGAGGGGACGGTTTAAAGTTATACTGTTACATTGGTGCCGTGACCCGGATCACTGGTTGCTGTGGAAAAGGAGGAGGTTGAAAGGGGGGTGAGTGTAACGGATGTGAAATGGCTAGCTAGTTAGCGGGTACGCGCTAGTAGCGTTTCAATCAGTTACGTCACTTGCTCTGAAACCTATTAGTAGTGTTGCCCCTTGCTCTGCAAGGGCCGCGGCTTTTGTGGAGCGATGGGTAACGACGCTTCGTGGGTGTCAGTTGTTGATGTGTGCAGAGGGTCCCTGGTTCGCGCCCGTGTCGGGGCGAGGGGACGGTCTAAAGTTATACTGTTACATACACATACATGTTATTCAATCATTGCACCCACACTGCTCGCGCATAATGGAGTTTCTGCGTGGCCAGCCGCTAAAATAGAACTTGGTTCTTTTTGTGATGCTCAAGCGCTCCCATCTCCTCATTGGCTTTTAGGCGAATATATCCACGTGAGTGATAGAAAGCTGAACTGAGGTCCACACTCAGTTCATCTTTGTGGTAATGCACCGTAAAGGTGGTTGCCAACCGCCATTTAAAGTCCAAAGAAGCCTGAAGGAATTTACCGTTTTATCTGTGGATTAATTGTCGGAGTAGAGGACCTTGTACATTTCAGGTAAAATAACAACCCAACGTTTATATTCCAGGACAAATTAGCTAGCAACAGCAAGCTATCTAGCTAAATTGCCATAAATGTTTAATGCATTTTGACCTGTCCCCAAATTAATATAATTGGTTCAGAGGTTGTTTTGACATTTCAACCTGTGTGTCCTGATCGAGTCTGGTGTGGGTGACAAAGGGTGTTGAGCATTCGCAAATTCATATTATTTTGTGCTCGGTCACGCTCAGACGAAAGTGCTCTGAAATCGGAGTAGATAACCAGAGCACATTTACGAATTGGCGCCCTTTAATTTAATATTCTGCCAAAAGACGATTGAAAGTCAACCAGTTTAGATAGAGGTCAATACTTTTAAGCTGGTTAACGTTAAATCAACTAATCAATTTTCCTTTATTTCAAACGGCAAGGTGGTCATTCTTGCTCATTGGCATGTTCTATGGCAAACAGAGATATGGTCAGTAAAATTACGTTTTTAATTTATTTGGCATGCGCTTTTATCCAGAGCGACTTACAAAAGCAATTAGGGTTAAGTGCCTTGCTCAAGGGCACATCAACAGATTTTTCACCTAGTCGGCTTGGGGATTCAATCCAGTGATCCTTTGGCCTACTGGCCCAACGCTCTTAACCGCTAGGCTACCTGCCTCCCTACAAGATTGTGTTAATGTCACCCGAGGGTATTTTGAATGATCATAATTGTAATGTTACTGAATGTCATCTCTGCATTTCCGTAGACTATCTGAAGCCAAGAGCTGAGGAAGAGAGGCGTGTTGAGGAAGCAGAGAAGAAGATACGAGAGGAACAGGAAAAAATAGCCAAAGCACTTGCGGAAGGTAAATAGTAAACCCATCAGAATTTTAGGGGAGATGAATAGCTGATGGTATCATACAGGTCTTATCATGCTTGGATAACTGTTGATCTCAGGCAGCTGTATAGGCATAGCAGCAGATATTTCGACCAACCTTTTCTTTGCGATACTTTCTTTGTCCTCGATTAGGCGAGTTATAAACTTGTGTGTCTAGTTACAGGTGGTACTCCAAAAAACAGAATATTCAGAACAATAAAATCTTACTTGATTAATTTTATTCATTGGACCTTTATTTTAAGTGTGTAAGTCTTTGTTTTGGTCACACTGTGACACACTGTCATCTACCTCTACACTTGGCCACGTCGCATAGAAATGACTTGTTCCTGCAAAGATGTTGGAAAATGCGAGATGTGCGGTAGCTTCGATGATGAGGAACCTCTTCACGCGGTGCAAAAAGTAGATTTTGTGTTTTTCTAAATATTCTCTGGTTTTTGGAGTACCACCTGCAACTGGACACAGAAGTTTATAAGGCAACGTTGCCTCTCCTAATCGAGAACGAAGAAAGGGTCACCAAGAAAAAGTTATTTGAAAAATCTCCTGCTATGCCTATACAGCTGCTGAGATCAACGGTTATCTCAGCATAAGAACTCTATGATACCATCAGCTCGAGGATGCCGTGAAGATGTAACTGAAGAAATGTTTGATTTGAGCATGGAGTATGAAGCATGTTTTTTCTTTTCTCCCCACAGCCTCTGAAGACACTATCCTGAAATGAACTTATGGATCTACTCTGTCATGTTAGAAGAAGAATAAATGAATGATAAACATAATTATTTGAATGTATTACAGAATTCTTCTCTGGTATATCTGTTTAGATGGTAATGTGCTTACAATTATTAGTATAATACTAACAACTTCCAGTACTCTCCAAACCCATCCAAAATGTGTTTTGACATCCAAATTCAACCAGATGTCGAATTTCTTTTACCCAGATGTTTCACAAATTTACTCTGTGAAACATTTTTGTATCATTTTAATCTCAAATCGGAAAACATTTGTCTATACCCTTGTGTATTCTACTGTCTAAATGGAGAGGAATAAATAGTAAAGCTAACTGTCTCGTTCCCAGGTGTATACTGTATGTCTGGGACTGTCGCCCTGCCCTTCAATGATAGGAGGTAGGACTAGGTTGTAATCCAGGCCTAGTTTAGCATAAATCCCAGGATTCAGGTCATAGGCAATCTAAGAAAGTGCTGAGTCAACACTACTGCCACACACTCTTCTGCCTAGCTTCATCCATGGAGATAGATTGAGGACTCTAGTGCCGAAATGCAGACGCCATTTTGGGACAGATAAATGATGCGATGTCTAAGTGTATGGGTTTAACACAGAATAGTCATCTACCTGGCCAATTTGTGATTTACATTCATGAATATTTGACATGCACATACTTTTTCTATAATTGAAAGCATTTTGTTGTAACTTGTTCTTGCATTTCTATCTGTATGCTGCTGGGCCAGGGGTAACTTAGATACTTTGACCCAACCTCTGGCCATATGCATACAAACAATAGGATATTTTACAAATTAGGTTTCCTGTTATATGAAACTAACAAGATACCATTAGACAAAATGTATCCTTTAAAAATTAATTTGCTTTATATTGGTAATTGTAGATAGCACATACAGAGCTTCAGAATTCTGGTCATATTTACATGCAAATATTTGTAACAGCAAATTGGGGAATAAAATGTTAGTTGCAATTTTTAATGGTATGATATTGGAAAGATTAAGCAAAAATAATTCTAATAAATGGGTACTTGATATTTAGTTTAATGTCGGCACAGAGCATAACAGTAATGTTGCACTGTCGTTCATAGAGAATCTATGTATTAACTATTAATCATCTGAAAAAATAAACTATAATTTAAATATATTTACAGCAGGAGACTATTTACAAATGATTACATCTATCAAAGCATAGATACCCCATAGAGAGTGGGGCTGCTATAAGAACATGATTATTCTTTGTTCATAACGAGTACTAGGAGATTCTATGGATCCACTGAGTCGGCTCGTATCAGAATCAAGGCCACTGGCTTCAATAACTCTACTGAGGGATGGGACTTGGACCATTATCCTCAGTGGACCATTTGGAAGTCCATCCATATTGTTATAAATCATACACACACGTCATTTGAGACATATTGTATCTTGTTTTTACCTTAAAAGTATGTCTTATTCAAATATTCTAAAATAAACAGTGAACAGTTACATATTGAGAATTATTGTTTTTTCAAAATGAAGCATTACTAGTTCAGTGTTGGTAGCCAGGGACTGGAACAGACCTTCCTGAAAATGTCAACTCTCCTATTTCAGTACAATACATTTTAAATGTACACACACAGAGAATCTCGACTGTCTTGACTTCAGTCTTTCTATAATATTTACCTTGCTGTACTTAAACAGCACGGGACAATACAGTAACAATTAGTTGACAGCAAAACTATCACATAGCAACCCGCAACAAGGGGTAACATTACCCTGTAATGGAGTGAAATCATAAAACATACATAAATACTGTGGGTGCTTTTTTTGTCCTATTTCACACATGTACAAGTGTGTATTAATACTCATGTGAATTGGAAATGTGTTTTTTGCATATCCCAACCCCCTCAGAGAATGGGGTCATGGCCAGAGTTTGCCATTATCAATGGTGAACCTGGAGCAATTAGGGTTAAGTGCCTTGCTCAAGGGCACAGACAGATGTTTCACCTTGTCTGCTCAGGAGTTCGAACTAGCGACCTTTCGGTTACTGGCCCAACGATCTAACCGCTCGTGTAGCTACCGCCATGGCGTATGTGGACGCTAACCTTACTACTGCATAATCTACCTTTGATTACCATTAGGGTAAACACATTCTCTCATGTAATTGATGACTGACTGGAAGGTATGAAGAACAACGTATGTCACGGTAATTACACTGTTGATGTAATATTGGATTCTTGATGAATCCACCAACATTTTGTATAATAACTGCCCCTGAATAAGGCAGTTAACCCACTGTTCCTCGGCCGTCATTGAAAATAAGAATTTGTTCTTAACTGACTTGCTTAGTTAAATAAAGGTAAAATACATTTTCTTTTAAATACAGAATACTGTTAGAAAGTATTTATTATTTAACAGTATTCTGTATAAAAATGATTGAATGAGAAGCAATGCATATTAATGTTATATTCATAGGACATTCCACATATGTTTAGAAACAAATATTTCAGAATTTAGTGATTTCCTGTTCCTTAAATTGGTTGATAAAGACCTTCAGGAACTTAGTGTACATACGTTTAAAAAGTTCAAAGTGGTACAAAAAAACAAAAACAATAAGACGCATACTCTCCACACGTCTACTTGCTATCAGAACGTGCAGGATTCCTCCGAAGGTCGTGAAACATATTGACAGGGGTAACATCTAAAATGTGCATTTGCCAATGCAACTAATGACAACTACCCTTCAACTGAAGGAGGAAACTTGACTGTTGTGTCCATAATGTGCCAACATGGGTCTGTAACCAGCAGGTCCAACGGCTTTTCTGCGTGACTGCTAAAAAGTCCCTCTGGCTCTTCTCCAAGGCTCTGATGCTGTGAGTGCAGGCTGTCTTTCCACAGCTGCTCTGAGGTGAGGCTGGCACTGCCCCGGGCCGGCAGCAAGACTGTGTGGCTGTGATGTATCCTGGAGTGATCTACCTCCAAAACGGGCTCTAGCACACTGAGCACGTCTTGGACCCTGTACATTACAAGAATAGAAAATAAAGTACGTGTTAAGGATCATCTGTGTTACTTTTACTGCAGACAAAATGCTCTCTAAACTACAGAGCAATAATGCAATATATCCTCCACTCTGACCTGACTGTGCTTCCAGGATGGCCTGCTTGGCCTCGTACTCTTCCTGCTTGGCCTTCCACTCCTTCCTGTTGTTCAGGAGGCCATCATACATCGGCTGGATGGCCGGATGGAAGCGGGACAATTCCTGATGGAAAAATAAACGAAACATAAACTAGCGAGCTCTATTTCTGACAGTCAAGCCAGCTAATGAAATAATGCTTGTTTGAATGACAGTTGTGCATTTGGTTATTCTATACATCCAATAGAAAGGTATGATTCATGGTTTACTTTGTGCTTAGCAATAGATGTGAAGCTGAGAGATGTAGCTAGTCTGAAAAAGTGGTAGTACATACTGTACCTTGTAGATGAATGTGCAGACAAAGTCAATGAAACCACATTGCAGTTTGGGCAGTTGGCCAGCGCAGTTTCTGTCCATCATGGTCTGGAGGAAAGGAGGGAGAAAAACATGATTAAACGCACAACACACACACACACACACACACACACAACGGATATACTCACAATGGGTTGTTTTTCAAGAACTTCCCTTTCCAAGTCACCCTGCTCCCAGAACTCAGCTGCTTCAAACAGCGCCACCTGGATGAAGCCAGACAGTCCCAAGTATTTCACTATGTTGGACATCTTTATTGATTTACAGAAGCACAAAAGCTTCTGCTAAAATGTCTTCAAGGTATATAATTAGGCTATAATCTGAGGATCTCCTCACCTTGCTTTGCACCTCCCATGGTTTAGTGATGGCTGACAGGTCACATGCTGTCATCATCATGGCCCTTTGAGGGGAATTATTGAAGGTTCAGAACAAAGTAGAAGTGCTAAGATAAGATCCAATGTGCATGTTACATATTCCACTATCACTACAATCCTCCCCCTACCATGAACTGCACTCACAAAACAATCTCTTTCCTGGTCGTCTCCAGTGACATCCAGTCCACCCACTTCTTCTCATCTTCGTAGGTCTTTGATAGGTCAACAATCTTCTGGAACATTGTTCGCTTCCTGGTGACATTGGAAAATATCCAAACAAAGATTTATACATTCTGTTAAAGTTATAAGCTGTGCATTGTGAAATCTTGTTTCTGCAACTTTACAGGGCTAAGTAGGCATGAACGTTGCAGCTAAATCTGTGAAAAACAAATATTTGGATTAACAGTGCTTCAATATGCAGAGAAAGAGTCCACATTGACAACAATACATTCTTCCTAAGATTTCTATAGTGCATAGAAAACGTATTGCAGTTAATTACATACACTTTTTTTGCATTAACACTCCTGTACTCTCAAGCAAACACACTGGACACTACCCACACACTCACACATACTTATACTGACACCCCAACACACACACACATACAGTACACACAATTACATGTACAGTTGAAGTCAGAAGTTTATACACCTTAGCCAAATATATTTAAACTCAGTTTAGACAATTCCTGACATTTAATCAGAGTAAAAATTCATTGTCTTAGGTCAGTTAGGATCACCACTTTATTTTCAGAATATGAAATGTCAGAATAGAGAGATTAGAGAGAATTAGTAGAGATAATTATTTATTTCATCTTTTATTTATTTAATCACATTCCCAGTGGATCAGAAGTGGCCACTCAATTAATATTTGGTAGCATTGCCTTTAAATTGTTTAACTTGTGTCAAATGTTTTGGGTAGCCTTTCACAAGCTTCCCACAATAAGTTCGGTGAATTTTGGCCCATTCCTCCTGACAGAGCTGGTGTAACTGAGTCAGGTTTGTAGGCCTCCTTGCTTGCACACGCTTTTTCAGTTCTGCCCACACATTTTCTATAAGATTTGGGTCAGGGGTTTGTGATGGCCACTCCAATACCTTCACTTTGTTGTCCTTAAGCCATTTTACAACAGCTTTGGAAGTATGCTTGGGGTCATTGTCCATTTGAAAGACCCATTTTTCAACAAGCTTTAACTTCCTGACTGATGTCTTGAGATGTTTCTTCAATATCGTGCAGCAAAGCACCCCCACAACATGATGCTACCACCCCTGTGCTTCACGGTTTGGATGGTGTTCTTCGGCTTGCAAGCCTCCCTCTTTTTCCTCCAAACATAACGATGGTCATTATGGCCAAACAGTTCTATTTTTGTTTCATCAGACCGGAGGACATTTCTCCAAAAAGTACAATCTTTGTCCCCATGTGCAGTTGCAAAACGTAGTCTGGCTTTTTTATGGCGGTTTTAGAGCATTGGCTTCTTCCTTGCCTAGCGGCCTTTCAGGTTATGTCGATATAGGACTTGTTTTACTGTGGATATAGATACTTTTGTACCGGTTTCCTCCAGCATCTTCACAAGGTCCTTTGCTGCTGTTCTGGGATTGATTTGCACTTTTCGCACCAAAGTACGTTCATCTCTAGGAGACAGAACGCGTCTCCTTCCTGAGCGGTATGACGTCTATGACGGCTGCTCCCAAGGATGACCCAGACTTGTGGAGGTCTACAATTGTTTTTCTGAGGTCTTGGCTGATTTATTTTTATTTTCCCATGATGTCAAGCAAAGAGGCACTGAGTTTGAAGGTAGGCCTTGAAATACATTCACAGGTACACCTTCAATTGACTCAAATTATGTCAATTAGCCTATCAGAAGCTTCTAAAGCCATGACATTATTTTCTGGAATTTTCCAAGCTGTTTAAAGGCTCAGTCAACTTAGTGTATGTAATCTTCTGACCCACTGGAATTGTGATACAGTGAATTATAAGTGAAATAATCTGTCTGTAAACAATTGTTGTAAAAATTACTTGTGTCATGCACAAAGTAGATGTCCTAACCGACTTGCCAAAACTATAGTTTGTTTAAAAATAAATTTGTGGAGTGGTTGAATAACGAGTTTTAATGACTCCAACCTAAGTGTATGTAAACTTCCGACTTCAAATGTACGTCCACATAACACATGCACACATGCATACTGACTACACACACACACACACTTTCACACTCATCACATGCGCTGCTGCTACTGTCTATGATCTATTCTGTTGCCTCGGCACTTTACCCCTTTTTTAAATTGTTTTTATTTAACGTTTATTTAACCCCTACGTGTGTGTACCTCAATTACCTTGAACCCTGCACACTGTCTCGGTACTACTTGTATACTGTATAGCCACGCTATTTTTACTCGTTATTGTTATTCACTGTGTATCTATTCCTCATGTCACTGTTTCTATTATTACACTGAACAGCTGAAGGAAGAATGTGTTGGTCCCATGTTTCATATTCAACCTAATATAAGGTAGGTGTACCACTGTTGGGTGTACTCAGTGTATTATTCATGTCCAGATAGATTTGGGTGAATTTGCTGGACTAAAAATATATACTGAACCAAAATATAAACGAAACATGTAAAGTGTTGGTCCCATGTTTCATAAATTGAAATAAAAGATCACAGACATTTACCATAAGCACAAAAAGCTTATTTCTCTAAAAATGCTTTAACAAATTTGTTTACATCCCTGTTAGTGAGCATTTCTCCTTTGCCTAGATAATCCATCCACCTGACAGGTGTGGCATATCAAGAAGCTGATTAAAGAATATGTGTGCACCTTGTGCTGGGGACAGTAAAAGGCCACTCTAAAATGTGCAGTTTTGTCACACAACACAATGCCAAATATGTCTCAAGTTTTGAAGGAGCGTGCAGTTGGCATGCCTACTACAGGAATGTCCACCCAAGCTGTTGCCAGAAAATTGACTGTTCATTTCTCTACCATAAGTCGCCTCCAATGTCATTTTAGAGAATTTGGCAGTATGTCTAGCTGGCCTCACAACCGCAGACCATGTGTAACCACGCCAACCCAGGACCTCCACATCCGGCTTCTTCACCTGCGGGATTGTCTGAGACCAGCCACCTGGACAGCTGATGAAACTGTAGATTTGCACAACCAAAGAATTTCTGCACAAACTGTCAGAAACCATCTCAGGGAAGCTCATCTGTATGCTCATTGTCCTCACCAGGGTCTTGACCTGACTGCAGTTAGGCGTCGGAAAATGCTCACCTTCGATGGCCACTGGCACGCTGGAGAAATGTGCTCTTACTAGATGAATCCCGGGTTTCAACTACCGGGCCGATGGCAGCGTGTATGGTGTCGTGTGGATGAGCGGTTTGCTGATGTCAAGGTTGTGAACAGAGTGCCCCATGGTGGTGGTGGTGTTATGGTATGGGCAGGCATAAGCTATGGCCCACTAACACAATTGCATTTTATCGTGTCATTCATCCACCGCCATCACCTCATGTTTCAGCATGATAATGCACAGCCCCATGTCGCAAGGATCTGTACACAATTCCTGGAAGCTGAAAATGTCACAGTTCTTCCATGGCCTGCATACTCACCAGACATATTACCCATTGAGCATGTTTGGGATGCTCTTTAATGACGTGTACTACAGTGTGTTCGAGTTCCCGTCAACATCCAGCAACTTCGCACAGCCATTGAAGAGGATTGGGACAACATTCCACAAGCCACAATCAGCAGCCTGATAATTTATATGCGAAGGACATGTGTTACGCTGCATGAGGAAAATGGTGGTCTGATCCACGCCCCTACCTTTTTTAAGGTATCTGTGACCAACACTGTATTCCCAGTCATGTGAAATCCTTAGATTAGTGCTGATTTCCTTATAGGAATTGTAGGAATTGTAACTCAGTAAAATATTTGAAATTGTTTAATGTTTAGTTTATATTTTTGTTCAGTGTGTTTTTATCTTTACCTCTGCATTGTTGGAAAAAGAGCCGTAAGTAAGCATTTCACTAGTCTACACCTGTTGTTTACGAAGCATGTGACAAATAAAAGGCTATTACTCACTTGAAATAGAGTTGCAAGTCTGTTGCAATGATGGCAATGTCCAGGAGGTGGATTGCATGCTCGTTCTGTCTTCTGTTGAGGTTCTGGTAGATATTCAAGGACTGACGAAAGCATCATGTGATCAACATGGAAGCAAAGAGTACCAATAAATAAATAATTGACATCAAAGGTGCTACTGCAGTAGTTGAGAAATAAAAGCCTAACGTACCTCGTCTGCCAGAAGGAACTTGCTAAATTCTAGATGATGCCTCTCCAGGACAGACGAGCCATGAAGCTTGGCTAGCGGGTTACCAGATCTGTCGATGAGGAGGAACCAGACTACTCACTGTACAGGGAGCTCGTCATAAGCCATTCATCACACAAAGCTAATCCAAGTGCTTCTCTACATTTATAGTTGCGATGAGAGAGATAGTAAAAGAAGAGATATATGAAGGGCTGGTTGTACCAACTCTCAGAGAGCAGAGATTCCCAGGAGTACTCACTTCACCTGGAAGAGGTTGTTTGTCCCCCTGTGGTCGATATCATGGAGAAAAGCAGATGTGATCATGGCCATCACCTCCAGATCTGTGTAGTATCTTTTCAGGTTCCCTGTCTGACACAAAAAAACACAGCAGTTTGACATTCAGAATTAGAGATGTCTTTTAAATATGTCTTTCAGTTAAGTTTTTGGGCAAATACAGATGGTTGTCGCAGAGAATATTCCTGTGCAGCAGAAAATGCCAATTGTAGTATATTTGATGTTTAAAAAGGCTTCTAAAGTTCGTAATACCCATTTTAAAATGTCAGACTTGATTTATTCTAACAAAAAGCATATCAACCCCAACATAAAATTCCATTAATTATAATTCACATTTCATGTTGCTGCAGGATTATGTTCCTGCTGTGAGAAACTGGTCAAATTAGGATATCTGTAAGAAAATATGCCTTTTATTTTCTGTGAGACAAAATAAAGTACATTACTACTGAGGCTTAAGCACCCCTACCGTCAACAGTGTGAACATAGTCTGCCCAACATTGAAACCGTGGCGCCAGTTGTGATAGGTGATTTTCCTGTAGCCTTTGCTGATAGAGAACAGGAAGCGCACCAGAACCTGTTGAAATAAATAAAGATGCCTGATGGTTTTCATGGCATTTGGAAGTAGAGCATTAGAACATAAACAGATATTATGGGAGACCAATAAATTAACTAATGGCAAACAGCATACCTACATGTTCATATATACAGTATATTCAGAGTATTTGCTCAAATTGACACTTCCCCAGCATTGAAAGATGTTGCAGTACAGATCATGATTGTACAGTAACGTCACCTCCTGTGGAACCTGGAACTTCTTGACCACTCCGACCTCATAGTACATCTGAATCCCACACATCACCAGCTCCAGCTCTGTGCAGTCAAAGTCAGAGAACCCAAACTCGTAGATCTCAAACTTCTTGGGGCCGGGTAGTTCTTTTTTCTATGTTATAATGCATGATTATTATGGCATTATTAACAGCAAACTAAACATACGGCCATATGAATGTAGAGGTTTCAAATACAGGCCTACTGTTCCAGTTAATCTGGAACCAGATGATGACCAAACTGTTATTCTACAAATATAACGTGGTAATACCAGAATCTGCAGAAACTCATCCTCTTCACAGTCACAGGGCTCTCTGTCGAAATACTGCCTGGTTTTCTAACATACATGAAACAACAATGAGTGTCAAACATTAAAACAATACTTCTCATATAAAGGGGGTTAGATCTTTGGTGTGTACAATATCTTTGAGCAAGTCTTCACCAGGATTTTCTGTATTTCGTCATCACGGCACTTGACGTGGTAGAGAACCATGTCCTGGGCTATGTCTTTCCGGTTCTCCATCATTTTCATCCTGTCATTAGTGTCTGTGTTGAGGTGGGACCAGCCCAGGAAGTTAGTCATAGCCTGGGGAGACAGACAGAAACAATGTCATTCAGAGTAGGTTTATTCAGTAGCCAACATGGTGAAACTTGGTGAAGACTTGAAAGTCCTGAAGAAGACAAGTGGGGAAGGTGGGCAACAACACCTCCACCACACTGGTCCTCAATACGTGGGCCCCACAGGGGAGCGTTCTCAGCACTCTCCTGTACTCCATGTTCACCAATGACTCCCTCTAAATCAACAAAATGAAGGAGATGATCGTGGACTACAGGAGACAGCAGAGAGAGCACACCCCCATTCCACATTGACGGGGCCGTAGTGCAGAGGGTCAAAAGCTTCAAGTTCCTCAGCATGCACAATACTGAAAGGGTCCCTTCACACAGACAACAAGATGAAGATGGTGCAACAGCGCCTTTTTAACCTCAGGAGGCTGACGAAATTCGGCTTGGCCCCTAAGACCCTTACAAACTTCTACAGATGCACCACTGAGAGCATTGTAGGCCTGTACCACCCGCCTGGTATGGCAATTGCACTTCTCACAACCGCAGGGCTCTCCAGAGGGTGCTGCAATCTGCCCATCACATCACTGCCTACCCTGCAGGATATCTACAGCACCCGGTGTCACAGGAACACTAAGAATATCATCAAGGACCTCAGCCACCCGAGCCACGGCTTGTTCACCGCGCTACCATCTAGAAGGCGGAGACAGTACAGGTGCAACAAAGCTGAGACTGAGAAACAGCTTCTATCTCCAGACCATGCTAATAATACAAATAAAATATACATTATTGGAATTCACTCTGCCCTGAACTTCAGTCACTGTTCTAGCCGGCTACCACCCAGTACTCTACCTTTAACCTTTGAGACTGCTGTCCAATTTACATTGATAACTGGTCACTTTATTGATGTTTACATACTGTTTTACCCATTTTACCCATATATATATACACGCTACCGTTCAAAAGTTTGGGGTCACTGAGAAATGTCCTTGTTTTTGAAAGAAAAGCACATTTTTTGTCCTTTAAAATAACATCAAATTGATCAGAAATACAGTGTAGACATTGTTAATGTTGTAAATGTCTATTCTAGCTGGAAACAGCTGATTTTTAATGGAATATCTACATAGGCATGCAGAGGCCCATTATCAGCAACCATCACTCCTGTGTTCCAATGGCACGTTATGTTAGCTAATCCAACTTTATAATTTTAAAAGGCTAATTGATCATTAGAAAACCCTTTTGCAATTATGTTAGCACAGCTGAAAACTGTTGTTCTGATTAAAGAAGCAATAAAACGGTCCTTCTTTAGACTGGTTGAGTATCTGGAGCAGCAGCATTTGTGGGTTCAATTACAGGCTCAAAATGGCCAGAAACAAAGGCTTTTCTTCAGTAACTCGTCAGTCTATTCTTGTTCTGAGAAATGAAGGCTATTCCATGCGAGAAATTGCCAAGAAACTGAAGATCTCGTACAACGCTGTGTACTACTCCCTTCACAGAACAGCGCAAACTGTTTCTAACCAGAATAGAAAGAGGAGTGGGAGGCCCTGTGCACAACTGAGCAAGAGGACAAGTACATTAGTGTCTAGTTTGAGAAACAGATGCCTCACAAGTCCTCAACTGGTAGCTTCATTAAATAGTACCCGCAAAACACCAGTCTCAACGTCAACAGTGAAGAGGCGACTCCGGGATTCTGGCCATCCAGGCAGAGTTCCTCTGTCCAGTGTCTGTGTTCTTTTGCCCATCTTAATTTTTTCTTTTTATTGGCCAGTCTGAGATATGGGTTTTTCTTTGGAACTCTGCCTAGAAGGCCAGCATCCCGGAGTCGCCTCTTCACTGTTGACGTTGAGGCCGGTGTTTCATCAAGGATCTCTCTGTACTTGCGCCGTTCATCTTTGCCTCGATCCTGACTAGTCTCCCTTTCCCTGCTGCTGAAAAAATCCCCACAGCATGATGCTGCCACCACCATCATGCTTCACTGTAGGGATGGTGCCAGGTTTCCTCCAGACGTGGCGCTTGGCATTCAGGCCAAAGAGTTCAATATTGGTTTCATCAGACCGGAGAATCTTGTTTCTCATGGTCTGAGAGTCTTTAGGTGCCTTTTGGCAAACTCCAAGCAGGCTGTCATGTGCCTTTTACTGAAGAGTGGCTTCTGTCTGGCCACTCTACCATAAAGGCCTGATTGGTGTAGTGCTGCAGAGATGGTTGTCCTTCTGGAAGGTACTCCCATCTCCACAAAGTAATTCTAGAGCTCTGTCAGAGTGACCATCGGGTTCTTGGTCACCTCCCTGACCAAGGCCATTCTCCCCCGATTGCTCAGTTGGGCGGCCAGCTCTAGGAAGAGTCTTGGTGGTTCCAAAGTTCTTCCATTTAAGAATGATGGAGCCCTGGTCCAAGGCACTGCATCGCAATGCTAGCTGTGCCACTACAGATTCTTGGTTCAATTCCAGGCTCTGTCGCACCCGGCCGCGCCCGGGAGTCCCATGAGGTGGCGCACAATTGGCCCAGCGTTGTGCGGGTTACGGGAGGGTTTGGCCGGCAGGGATGTCCTTGTCCCATCGCTCCCTAGTGACTCCTGTGGCAGGCTGGGCGCAGTGCATGCTGACATTTTAGGAAAAGCTGTTGCGCAAAAGCTGTTGCGCCTTCCTGAAGACAAAAAATGTATACGAAACGCTTCAGTCTGGTTTTAGACCCCATCATAGCACTGAGACTGCACTTGTGAAGGTGGTAAATTACCTTTTAATGGCGTCAGACCGAGGATCTGCATCTGTCCTCGTGCTCCTAGACCTTAGTTCTGCTTTAGATACATCGATCACCACAATCTTTTGGAGAGATTGGAAACCTACATTGGTCTACATGGACAAGTTCTGACCTGGTTTAGATTTTATCTGTCGGAAAGATAATTTTTTTTCTCTGTGGATGGTTTGTCCTCTGACAAATCAACTGTAAATTTCGGTGTTCCTCAAGGCTTCGTTTTAGGACCATTATTGTTTTCACTATATATTTTACCTCTTGGTGATGTCATTCGGAAACATAATGTTAACTTTCACTGCTATGCGGATGACACACAGCTGTACATTTCGATGAAACATGGTGAAGCCCCAAAATTGCCCTCCCTGGAAGCCTGTGTTTCAGTCTCGGACAAAACTCGGACAAAACAGAGATGCTTGTTCTAGGTCCCAAGAAACAAAGAGATGTTCTGTTGAATCTGACAATTAATCTTGATGGTTGTACAGTCGTCTCAAATAAAACTGTGAAGGACCTTGGCGTTACTCTGGACCCTGATCTCTCTTTTGACGAACATATCAAGACTGTTTCAAGGACAGCTTTTTTCCATCTACGTAACATTACAAAAATCAGAAACGTTCTGTCCAAAAATGATGCAGAAAAATTTATCCATGCTTTTGTCACTTCTAGGTTAGACTACTGCAATGCTCTACTTTCCGGCTACCCGGATAAATCACTAAATAAACTTCAGTTAGTGCTAAACACGGCTGATAGAATCTTGACTAGAACCAAAAAATGTGATCATATTACTCCAGTGCTAGCCTCTCTACACTGGCTTCCTGTTAAGGCAAGGGCTGATTTCAAGGTTTTACTGCTAACCAACAAAGCATTACATGGGCTTGCTCCTACCTATCTTTCCGATTTGGTCGGAAAGGCACTGGAGCAACGAACGGCCCTTGCTGTCTCTGCCTGGCTGGTTCCCCTCTCTCCACTAGGATTCTCTGCCTCTAACCCTATTACAGAGGCTGAGTCATTGGCTTACTGATGCTCTTCCGTACCGTCCCTAGGAGGGGTGCGTCACTTGAGTGGGTTGAGTCACTGACGTGATCTTCCTGTCCAGGTTGGCGCACCCTGTGGCGGAGATCTTCGTGGGTTATACTCGGCCTTGTCTGAGGATGTTAAGTTGGTGGTTGAAGATATCTTTCTAGTGGTGTGGGGGCTGTGCTTTGGCAAAGTGGGTGGGGTTATATCCTGCCTGTTTGGCCCTGTCCGGGGATATTGTCAGACGGGGCCACAGTGTCTCCCGACCCCTCCTTTCTCAGCCTCCAGTATTTATTCTGCAGTAGTTTATGTGTCGGGGGGCTAGGGTCAGTCTGTTATATCTGGAGTATTTCTCCTGTCTAATGTCCTGTGTGAATTTAAGTATGCTCTCTCCAATTCTCTCTCTTTTTCTCTCTTTCTTTCTCTCTTTCTCTCTTTCTTTCTATCGGAGGACCTGAGCCCTAGGACCATGCCTCGGGACTACCTGGCCTGATGACTCCTTGCTGTCCCCAGTCCACCTGGCCGTGCTGCTGCTCCAGTTTCAACCTGTTCTGCCTGCGGCTATGGAACCCTGACCTGTTCACCGGACGTGCTACCTGTTCCAGACCTGCTGTTTTCAACTCTCTAGAGACAGCAGGAGTGGTAGAGATACTCTGAATGATCGGCTATGAAATGCCAACTGACATTTACTCCTGAGGTGCTGACCTGTTGCACCCTCGACAACTACTGTGATTATTATTATTTGACCCTGCTGGTCATCTATGAACATTTGAACATCTTGGCCATGTTCTGTTATACTCTCAATCCGGCACAGCCAGAAGAGGACTGGCCACCCGTCATAGCCTGGTTCCTCTCTAGGTTTCTTCCTAGGTTCTTGCCTTTCTAGGGAGTTTTTCCTAGCCACCTTGCTTCTACACCTGCATTGCTTGCTGTTTGGGGTTTTAGGCTGGGTTTCTGTACAGCACTTTGTGACATCAGCTGATGTAAGAAGGGCTTTATAAATACATTTGATAGATTGATTGACACGGTTGCCATGTGTACGGTGTTTCCTCTGACACATTGGTGCGGCTGGCTTCCGGGTTAAGCGGGCATTGTGTCAAGAAGCAGTGCAGCTTGGTTGGGTTGTGTTTCGGTGGACACACGGCTCTCAACCTTTACCTCTCCTGAGTCCGTACGGGAGTTGCAGCGATGAGACAAGACTGTAACTACCAATTGGATTCTACGAAATTGGCGAGAGAAAGGTGTAAAATATAAAAGAATGATGGAGTCCACTGTGTTCTCGGGGACCTTCAATGCTGCAGAAATGTTTTGGTACCCTTCCCCAGATTTGTGCCTTGATACAATCCTGTCTCTGAGCTCTACGGACAATTCCTTTCTACCTGGCTTGGTTTTTGCTCTGACATGCACAGTCAACTGTGGGACCTTTATATAGACAGGTGCGTGCCTTTCCAATCCTGTCCAATCAATTGAATATACCACAGGTGTACTCCAATCAAATTGTAGAAACTTCTCAAGGATGATCAATGGATACAGGTTGCATCTGAGTATCAAAGCAAAGGGTCTGAATACCTATTTAAATAAGGTATTTCTGTTTTTAATACATTTGCAAACATTTGTGAAAACCTGTTTTCACTTTGTCTTTGTATTGTGTGTAGATTTCTGAGGATGTTTTTTATTTCATCCATTTTTGAATAACAAAATATTGAAAAAGTTTAGGGGTCTGAATACTTTCTGAAGTCACTGTATATATATATTCCGGTCTCTGACATTGCTCGTTCTAATATCTCTTCATTAAAATATATTTCTGGATTATATGTGTATTGTTATTTTTTTTATTGCTAGGTATTACTGAACTGTTGGAGCTAGAAACACAAGCATTTTGCTGCACCTGCGATAACATCTTTGTACGCGACCAATAAACTTTGATTAAATTTTATTTGAAACATTGGGAGACAGACAGTCACAATATCATTTAGAGTAAGTTCACTCAAGTCAATGTGGTCTACACAAAGCAGGAGCAGAAGAAGGCTTTCTCGAGTCGAGTTTACTTGACCACTTCTCTGTGAAGAGAGAAGGAGTTGAGAAAACAGCTGAGTGCTGTAGTATAGTAAAGTACCTCCATTAGCTCCTCATCCTGCTGGTCGAACGGCTTCCCATCTTTCCTGTTGTAGAATGTAGCCACGCCCACAATCTCTTCCATCATGTTGACAATTGGCATGGACAGCACATTCTTTATGGTCCAACCACTGTCATCCAAGGGCTCTGACTGCATCATGGGAAGACACAAAGTAAATGCTCAACAGGAATTATGCAAGTTGCTTAACTTTTTGTCAAAACTACATATAAGAATACCTGATTTTATAATGAAGCAAAATGTACCTGAAACTTGAACATCTCCTCTGTTGTGGGATTCATGATGTTACATATCTAAATATTCATAATAAACAGTACAGCATCAACAACACATGCAAATCGTGGCAATTTGAATGTTCTCGCATTTTAAGTCAATTCCAAATTCTGAAAGCATTTCAAACGCTACTGGAATGCTAGTTAAAAGGGGGAACTTACAAGACCAGTTTCGGCCACATATGTGGGCAATCCAGTACACAACACCCAGTGTTCTAGAGTGGGAGTCCTGTTGACAGGAGACAGTCAGACAATACACATGGATTATTCCTCTATACAGTATCATACAGGGTTGTAACTACTTCAACTATACAGAAATGTTCAGAGAAAGGTGAGAGAAACATACGCGATAACTTTGATATCCTCTTTTCCATGCAAAATATAATCAATGACTTTGTAGAATATGACTTCCTAGAATCACAGATAATCCCCAAAAAAATCACAAATGAGAATTTGCAGAACAAATGCAAAACGGTAAAGAGCTGTTCATGTGGTAATAAGTAGATAGATATGAACACTTACTCTGCCATCAGGAGTAAGAGGTCCAGCGTAGGGGGGCTGATCTCCCATCAACACTGGCCAGATGTCAAAGAACTCCTATAGCAACAAAGCAATGACACAGATGGATTGTCACACACAGCATATTAATAATATACTGTATAGTGCCATATGAGATATGTCATGTAGGCTACAGTATTACCAGAGGACCCATAATAACTTATGGGTCCTTTATGATTAATTATATCACTTGAATAAATTATTTTTAATGGGTTATTGACCTTCGATTTGAGCATCTGTGACCATTTAAGTAAATCTTAAATTATTTAAAGTGTGTCATTGCAATGGTGTTGCTACTCCTACTGGTGGCAGAATGTTATCATAATGATACAAATTATACAAATTAAAGTCATTAAACTGCCATATTAGTTGATTTAGAATAGGAAGATGTGCCCAAATACATTTAAACAAAACACATTTTAGACAAATTAAGTCATTTTTTTCCAAAATGCCATGCTGAAATGTCACCGCAATTGAAGAATGACCCAGATACATGCTGACAGAGCATCACCTTCTCCTTTGTCATATCCAGTAGGCCCACAGAGTACCTGTCACAGTTCAGGTATGCCCGCACTGTATACAGGGCTTTATGGAACTGTCTCTCAATGTCTGTCAGCTCCTCAAACACCTTGTTGGCGGACCACAACAGGACCTATACCCGACAGAAATGAACAACCACAAAGGATTAGTTAAAAACCAGTTGGTTGCTATATCCATAAATGTGTGAAAGCTAATTAAGAGCCTTTTTTTGTGTGTGCACCATATTGTCATTGACAACTATTCCTTCCTCTGAATATCAGCGCAGACAGCAGACTCACCTGTCCTTTTCGAGTCTCACAGTTGTACAGGTAGTTCAGCTGATAAATCTTCAGGTTCAAAGAGGCTATTCTGAGATACTTCAGAAAAAGCTGGGGGACAGAAATTCTGAATTATTCTTAGAGTGAATTACATACATTGATGTGTAATTAAGGTGGTAGAGGGAAGGCAAGAAGGATGAACGCATGTACTGTATGTGGAAACAGGTGTAAATGTGACCATCCTCTTCATAAAGGCAATACAGTTTGTATGCGTTCCTTGTTGGATATGTTTGTGTTCTACAACAGCATCCAGTGTTTGTATGCTGCATATGCTTTCAGTGAACAAACTTTGGGATTGGGGAAGGCCTCTTGATTACCATTTTGTTTTTAGTCATTTAGCAGATGCTCTTATCCAGAGCAATTTACAGGAGCAATTAGGGTTCAGTGCCTTGCCTTTCGGTTACTGGCCCAACACTCTTAACCGCTAGGCTACCTGCCTCCCATCCCCAACTAATTCAGGCTCTAACGTCATGTCATTTTTTATTTATTTAATTTATTTCACCTTTATTTAACCAGGTAGGCCAGTTGAGAACAAGTTCTCATTTACAACTGCGACCTGGCCAAGATAAAGCATAGCAGCGCGACACAAACAACAGCACAGAGTTACACATGGAATAAACAAACGTACAGTCAGTGACACAATAGAAAAAATCTATATACAGTGTGTGCAAATGAGGTAAGATTAGGGAGGTAAGACAATAAATAGGCCGTAGTGGCAAAGTAATTACAATTTAGCAATTTAACACTGGAGTGTGCAGATACTGGGGTGCAAAGGAGCAAAAAAAAATTATTAAATAAATAACAATATGGGGATGAGGTAGTTGGATGGGCTATTTACAGATGGGCTATGTACAGGTGTAGTGATCTGTGAGCTGCTCCGACAGCTAATGCTTAAAGTTAGTGAGGGAGATATGAGTCTCCAGCTTCAGTGATTTTTGCAATTTGTTCCAGTCATTGGCAGCAGAGAACTGGAAGGAAAGGCTGCCAAAGGAGGATTAGGCTTTGGGGGTGACCAGTGAAATATACCTGCTGGAGCGCGTGCTACGGGTGGGTGATGCTATGGTGACCAGTAATGACCTCATCATAGTATTTCCATTGTGACTGTGTGGGATTTCCGTGCTGACACATGGAGATGTGTGGATCATATTCTCAGAGACTCACTTAATCCTCAGTACTCACATCCTCATCCTCAGTGGTGAAGTGGGGTCCAGTGGTCTTGTTCAGGGCCATGATCACAGCCACCACATCCTCTCCGTTCATGATAGGCGAGGCTAATATGTTCCTGGTTTTGTACTCTGTCAGGTCATCAACAAACAAGCTGAAGTGACTGCTCTGTATGGCAGAAAACCAAACAAATCACTGACATTAGAGATCACACATGGATGTGTTAAGATGGGTCTATAAGTCAATACATGGGCTTGGTATTGAGCCTTTTTCAGTTTACATATCATTATAGACCACAGATTAATACATGTTAACCTCTGGCAAATTCAAGATAAAAGACAATGTATAAAAGGGATATATGTAGCTATTCTGTTAAGAAATACACTTCAATATCAAGAGTGAATGTAAATCTGGGCAATGTGAAATATACATTTATCAATTTATAAATAGCTTCATGCTGACCCCAGTGTAAACGCCCCAAGACAGGTGCCATAATCCCAGATACAGCAGGGGGTAACGGGATATATAATAACTGGATTATGTCTGTCGAGAGGATTTATATTGTTTCCAGATATACATTTAGAAGCTCCCCACAGAACAGTATAGTTGCCATACTACTTTATGTGGCACTATGTTTTAACAAGAATAACATGTGAAAACTATGTGTATGTTAAAATAGTCACGGAATAAATAACTTTTTCACTTGTTTGTCTGGCTGAACATGAACTTGATGCATCTATCTATTTTGTATTTGTTTGTTATTTGTGGCAGTAGGTACAGCTAAAATATATTATAATGTGGGAGTGTGTGACAAGGCCCCTGAAAAGGTTATTGACACAATCACACTGAAGCCACTGGCTCCTAGACTCTGGGACACTGTCTGTCTGTTCCAATCACTACCACAATGTTTATGTCCTAACCTCTGGGACACTGTCTGTCTGTCCCCATCACTACCACTGGCTCCTATTCTCTAGGACACTGTCTGTCTGTTCCAATCATTACCGCAATGTTTATGTCCTAACCTCTGGGACACTGTCTGTCTGTCCCAATCACTACCACAGCGTACGTTTATGTTTCATTTCCACAATCTGACTCTTACCTCATTGGCATCTTTCAAATTGATGTGTTTCTTGGTCTGGGCCACATTTCCCACCACCCCAAGGTCCAGGGGGAAGACTATCTCGTGGTCAGGGTGCACCACACAGTCGTCCAGCTCAGACTCTGTGGTGATGTTGAAAAGACGCGTGGCTAGCTCCGCGATGCCGTTCCTCTCCCGGTACATGAACAGGCTGCAGCGGTCAGCTTGGATCAGGGCGACGATCCTCTTCAGGATCTTGAACACCACTTTCTCCATGTTCACATTCTCCTGCATTTCTTTGATCAGGTCGAAAAGGATCTGGCCTTCCTCTATCTGGCTCAGCTCCTGTAACATCCCAAAATCCACCTTGGACTCCGAGATCCCCGCCATCACAGAGAGGGCCCCTGGTGTGAGCTTCTTGTTGAAGTAGCCCTGGGCGAAAGCCGGGTTTCCATCCAGGAACTTTTCAACATCTTCCTTTGTCGCACTCATCTTGGGTTAGGGATGTACTGGTTCTACCCCAGTCCCAGTATTCAAACCAATGGTCTCCAAAAATACGACAAAACCAATTATCTATTGATTACTGGCAAATAAAAAAGTGGACACATTCACACCATGTTATCCCAAAACACCCTGAATAAAGAGGGCACATTTGTTAGGTCCTGCTGTGAACAGAGGATACACCTGCAATAACAGGGGAGGGAGGGCTGAGTTCAATCCCACTGTCATCAGCAAGCTTTTCTCTTAATAGTGTTGAAGGTGAACCAGGATCTGCTCATGCAAAACTGATCAGGTGATCACTATGAAGGAGGCCATCCCAGTCCAGTCCTATCATTGAGATGTATGGGGGTCTATGAGATAATAAGACAAGCCTGATGATAAAATGGCAATAATCTTTCCACCCCGGCTATATTAAGGTTCCTTAACCATCTTATACAAAAGGTCAGCTGGATAATCTCCACATGAATAGATTCATACTATCAAATCTGCTACCTGTGAGTGAGACGAGGCTGGCGAGGGAGGTGTGTCATAGTCATATGTTTCGTTCATATGAACCTGCGCGTGTCTGTCCTCGTTTATGAGGGTATATGCTTACGGGCATTTGCTTATGAGTGTGTATAAAATAATTCAGTCTGTAATCTTTGTTATTCAGTATTATGTTGGATATAACTACTATTATTTTATAATAAATATAAAATTGATTCAACACTTCTTTAATCACAATTACAGTATAAAGCTCTGAAACTAATGGGGCCTGTCAGTACATATGCATGCAGCAAGGGGAACTGACAGATCTGACAGCAGAGGAACTGTTGATCCCAAGGCATTATATTCATCTAAGATACTCTCTACACATGGAGATGAGGGATTTAACAAATGTACACATCCAATGATACTAGCTGTAATATTAATCCAACCATTTCATGCCTCTACATTAGCTGTTCGTCACCAATGAACTGTTGCCCCTTTGTGGTGCGTTACGTCCATGGTGCATGGGCCACATTTTAACCTAAAAATACAGTGTTACAACACAAGATGGCAGCCGGCTCATACTAAGGACCAAGCTAATTGTGCTTGTACTGTTAATCATTGCTACTGAGGCTGACCATGCCATTGAGATTCAAGCCATCAGTATTCAAGAGATTTTGTTTAACCAGTACATATTAGAACCATTGCTTGTTTGTCATACTCCTGTTATTTTCTATTGGCACTAGAATTCTTCAATGTCAGTTCAATTAATTTGATATGCCAGATATTGTCAGCAAATGTATACTCCCTCTCAGCCTCTTTCCCAAAGGTTGAATGAATAAAAAGCAACAACACACCTAGACTTACTTTCCACTGGTCTAAATGATTACAGTAACCTGGTAACCAAAATACCAACATTGAACGCCTGTACAGAAAAAGCTGTGCGTTGTCTAACGCAGTACAATATCGTATGCTATTGTCAATAGACATCCATGTGCCAGCAATCTTCCCTGAGGTCTAAGATCAAGTGTGTGGTTACAAGCATAAATATAGTACAGGCATCAGCTTGGAGTTTGCAAGCACAGTACGTGGCTTTTCAAAGAACTACAAAACAGCTAAAGAACTACAGACTACAGAACAACTAAACAACTACATAACATCTAAAGAACTACAGAACTACAGACCAACTAAAGAACTACAGAACAACTAAATAACTACAGAACAACTAAAGAACTACAGAACAACTAAAGAACTACATAACAACTAAAGAATTACAGAACAACTAAACAACTACATAACAACTAAAGAACTACTAATGCCCAAAGAGCTATCCCAGAAATAGACAATAACACTGGGTGTAATGCCTCAAAGTAGTGTTGAGAAAGATTACAGTACACAATGCTCTAACTACTGGAAGTGCCTTTAGTTAAATTAATGAAGATTGAATGAAGAGGGGTGGTGCCACTCCTCTGCTGAGCCCGTTAGCCAATCATTCATGCCCTTTGCCATCATCCTCTGTGTCCACTCCTCAGAGCCAAATGTCCCCAGAGAACTCCAGACAGCTCCAGACAGCTCCTGGCAGGAGGCTCCAGGTACTGGGATTACACTCTTATACTGGTAACAGGTGGACAGTGGTGGAAAAAGTACCTAATTGTAATACTTGAGTAAAAGTAAAGATACCTTCATAGAAAATGACTAAAGTAAAATTTAAATTCACCCAGTAAAATACTACATGAGTAAAAGTCTAAAAGTATTTGGTTTTAAATGTATTTATGTATCAAAAGTAAAAGTATGAATAATTTCACATTCCTTATATTACAGTTTTTTTTGATTGCTTAAGCACGATTTTCAAAACAGGGCCCGTGTTTTCAAAACACTACACACAATTACCACAACCACACACCCAATTAGCAAAACACTACAGATCCTTTGCAAAATTAAACACTCTTGTAAAAACTATACACTTCTTTTTAAAAACCACACTTTATTACCATATGAAACACACACGTTTCACATTACTATACTCTGTTTGCACGAGTTACACTCTGCTGTAATAAACCTAAAACACTTTTAGCACTTCTACTTCCCTATGATTAGAGTAGGCTACTATCAACAAAGTACAAATATAATGTACATTCACCAAACACTACACAAGACCAATGTTGCAGACTGAAGAAACTCATTTATTTCTCAACACGCCCAAAATGTTGACATGGAGATTCATAATACTGTAACCAAACGTCACTTTACGTTTGTAAGTTCAAAAAAAATATATAATAACTAGACATTGTCTCTTCGCCTAGCTGGATCTGGCCAGAGAATTTCATCAACATCGCAGGCAATGTTGTCATTAGCAAGACACCTTGGAAAGAAACGTCTTGAATGACGAATCCATCCTTGCATTGCTGCTACCTCCATCTGGTCACAGGCCTCCTCCATGGCTTGGATGAGGGGTACCTCAGCCTGGAGACGGAGATCATATACCTTCCACCGCCATGCCGAGAAAAACTCTTCTATAGGGTTGAGGAATGGAGAGTATGGTGGAAGATATAGGACGGTGAAATGTGGATGTTGCTGAAACCAGTTCTGAACCAGAGCAGAGCGGTGGAAAGACACATTGTCCCAGACAACAATGTATTGCATATGATCGATTTGATTTGCTGCTGTTATGTTGTGCAATTGGTCCAAGAATGTAAGTATGAGTGCTGTGTTGTAAGGGCCCATATGGGCATGGCGGTGGAGGACCCCATTCTGTGTAATGGCTGCACAGAGTGTTATATTACCCCCACGTTGCCTTGGGACATTGACTATAGCCCTGTGGCCAATGATGTTTCTTCCCCTCCTTCGTGTTCTCGTCAGGTTGAACCCAGCCTCATCTACGTAAATGAACTCATGCTGGATCTCCTCTCCATCCATTCGTAAAACTCTCTGAAAAACAGTGTCAGGCAAAATTGTGTAGTTCAGTGTAGATCTAGTATACATATTACAGTACAGTAAAAGATTATGAGACAGTATGCAAGATCACACTGCTAAATTGAATACATACCTCTGCATAATCATGCCGCAGTCGTTTCACCCTTTCGGAATTGCGCTCGAAAGGCACTCGATAAATTTGCTTCATTTGAATATGCTTTTTTTTTTTTTGAATGCGTGCCAGTGTTGATGTTGAGACCTGATGGATATCGTTGAAAATGGCGTGGTTATTGACAATGTTAGCTTGGAGCTGCTTGAGTGTTATAGCATTGTTGGCCAAAACCATGTTTACTATCTCCCTCTCTTGCTGTTCTGTGAACATAGGAGGCCTTCCCCATTGTCGTCCCTGACCCTCAATCCTATGTAGAAAAAAAAAACAGTATACAATAGTACAGTAATTTCACAGGAAAAGGTAACAGAAGTGCTGATAGTGCATAGAATACAGTACTGTAAGCAGTTACTGAAACCGTGCAGATGTTTTTGATATGATGATATTTTTACAATACCTATTTTCTAGTCGAAATGTTCTCATCACACTTGCCACTGTATATCGGCTTAGATTTGTCTGTACTCGCAGTCCAGCCTCCCTCAGCGTCAGGCCGTGGTTGACAACGTGGTCAACCAGTGTTGCGCGGATCTCATTTGTCAGATTCGGTCCTCTTTGAGCAACTTCTTGTCTTCCTCCTCCTCGTCTTACTCTTTCTCTGACTCTTTGCATTGTGCTTGAAGACCGATGAACTCACCTGCTGCTTTTTATAGTGCTTATACACCTGATTGGTGTGTCTACAATTAAGCAAACGAGTGTTTGCACACTTGATGACTGTGTTGAACCAATTGGTTGGACGGTGTGGTAATTTGACAGTCAGTGCTTTGGTATTGCAAGGACGTGACTTCATGATAGATTTTTGTGTGTAATGTATGTTAAGTGTGTTTAGTGTTTTGCAAATCACTGTGTGTAGAGTTTTGCAACAAGTGTGAGGTTGACAATGTGCTTATAGTTGTGCAAATATGGGCTGATGTTTTGCTTCTTGAGTGTAAGGTTTTGCTAATAGTGTACTACTTTTAATTTTAGTGTGTAAGCAATTCAAAAAAACTGTAAGAAGACTGCACTATTTTCATATTTTCTACAGATAGCTAGGGGCACACTCCAACACTCAGACATAATTTACAAACAAAGTGTTTGTGTTTAGTGAGTCCGCCAGATCAGTCAGTAGGGATGACCAGGGTTGTTCTCCGGGAAAATATATGGAGTGAAAAGTACATTATTTTCTATAGGAATGTAGTGAAGTAAAAGGAAAGTTGTCATAGTAAAGTACAGCTACTCCAAAAAACGACTTAAGTAGTACTTTAAAGTATTTTTACTGAAGTACTTTACACCAGTGCAGGTGGATGAGAAAAGCCTCAGCAGAAAATAGACTCCATTGAGACAGTACATGCTTGTGGTAAAAATAGGCATGTCATGTAAAAAGAAAATGGTCTTCTTAAATAACTACGATCATGCAACTATACTAAGATCCTGGTGAGGTCATCTCACATGGCACTTGTTACACAATATTATTAAAGTCACCTGATCAGGGTGAATCTCCCCAGACGAAGAGAGCAATCTAGGACATTTCAGCCTCACACTGCAGGCTCAAAATGGAAATAGTGTGTGTGTGTGTGTGTGTGTGTGTGTGTGTGTGTGTGTGTGTGTGTGTGTGTGTGTGTGTGTGTGTGTGTGTGTGTGTGTGTGTGTGTGTGTGTGTGTGTGTGTGTGTGTGTGTGTGTGTGTGTGTGTGTGTGTGTGTGTGTGTGTGTGTGTGTGTGTGTGTGTGTGTGTGTGTGTGTGTGTGTGTGTGTGTGATAGTTTTTGTGTGCGTGCGTGTGTGAGTGCGTTCATGTGTATGTGACACAACAGAAGCGTTAGTGTTTATTGTATCATGTTGTTTCCAGCTGAGTTCATACACTGAGACTCCATAGAACACAAGTGTTACGTAACAAACATAACCTTAAAGCCATGCCAGTTATGTACATCACATATACATGGATCAGAACCAAACAAAGCCTATCTAAAACACTAGCTCACAAAGCACACCTTGTCCCCAGGCTAATTTCTACCGGATAGTAATAGCTTGACAGAGAGCTGATGGATGAGACTACAATATTGAGACTACAAGATCCTCTTTTAGCCAGCTGGCTGTTTTATCATACTTCAGGATCTCCAAACTAGTGTCAAGGTCTACAACTGAGCAGTGCTGCTGGCAGTGGGTGATTTTTATTTATTTTTATATATACATTCTGTCACGTAAAGAGCACATCTCAAGAAGTTAAATAAAATACATGTAAGTGCCTGTTAAGTGCCAAATAAAGTTACAGGGTTGACCGTAACGGGGTTGACAATTTCATTTTCAATTAGCCATAAATCCCCTTGTGACAGCAGGAATGGAAGCTTGTATGCAACAGGCAAACTTCACAAAATAAAAATAATCTTTTTTTTTTGCCTGTTTATTTATGGGTAACAGGCTTGACGTGTTATGCTCGACCCGGTCAGTTTTTCACCACAAAACACCAGAAAATTGCCAAAAAGCACAGAACCAGCTCTTCTGCTTTAAACTATGATTTGACTATTAGATGTTCAATGTTTCTTTTGAATAATAATTAAAGAAGGAATATGGTTTTAAGATTTTAAAATGAGAGTAATCCCGCGTGGCTCAGTTGGTAGAGCATGGCACTTGCAATGCCAGGGTTCTGGGTTTGATTTCCACTGGGGACCAGAACAAAAATGTATGCGCTCATTACTGTAAGAGCGTCTGCTAAATGACTAAAATGTAAAAATGAGATTTAAGTTCACGTATTACACTCTTTGGCGTTCCCCATAGGGGAACCCTTTTCGGTTCCAGATAAAACCATTTTGGTTCCATGTAGAACCATGTTGGGTTCTGTGTAGAACCCTCTGTGGATAGGATTCTACATGGAACCCAAAACAGTTCTACTTGGAACCAAAAGTGTTCTACCTTGAACCAACAAGGGTTCTTCAAATTGTTCTCCTATGGGGACAGCCGATAGCACCTTTTTTACTAAGAGTGCGGGGTTGACTTTAAAATGAAGGACATGTTTTTTACTTTAAAATGAATCACTAATCACATGAAATTGTCACGATCTTGGAAATGAGCGGACCAAGGCGCAGCATGAGTATAGTTCCACACATTTATTTAAGTGAAACTAACTAAACTAAATAACGAAACTTACAAAGACCGTGAGGATGTAGTGCCCAAACACACTAACACAAACAATATCCCACAAATGCAGGTGGGGAAAAAGCCTACCTAAATATGATCCCCAGTTAGAGGCAACGATTACCAGCTGCCTCTAATTGGGAACCACACAAACCACCAACCTAGAAATCTATAAACTAGATAACCCCCCCAGTCACGGTCTGACCTAAACACCATAGAGAACCGAGGGCTCACTATGGTCAGGGCGTGACAGTACCCCCCCCCCCCCCCCCCCCAAAGGTGCGGACTCCAGCCGCAAAACCTGAAACCAAATGGGGAGGGTAGGGGGGATGACTAGTGTCGGTGGCCGCTCTGGTGCGGGTCTTTGCCCCCGCCCAGACCACGGGTCTGGCCATGGAGCCGGGTAGAACGCCGTTCCCGGACTGGGCATCGGCGCAGAGGAGGACCCCGGCCATGGAGCTGAGTTGGATGCCATGCCCGGACTGGGCCCCGACACAGAAAAAGGCTCCGGCCTTGGAGCGGGACTGGACGCCATGCCTGGACTGGGCACCAGCGCAGAGAAAGGCTCCGGCCTTGGAGCGGGACTGGACGCCGTGCCTGGACTGGACATCGGCGCAGAGGAAGGCTCCTGCCATGGACCAGGACTGGACACCGTGCCTGGACTGGACATCGGCGCAGAGGAAGACTCCCGCACTGGAACAGGACTGGACGCCTTGCCTGGAAGCTCCGGACCGTTGACCGTCGCTGTAGGTTCCGGACCGTTGACCGTCGCTGGAGGTTCCGGACCGTTGACAGTCGCGGGAGGTTCTGAACTGTGGACCGTCGCGGAGGTTCCGGACTGTGAACCGTCGCCGGAAGCTCCGGACTGTGAACCGTCGCCGGAAGCTCTGGACTGTGAACCGTCGCCGGAAGCCCTGGGCTGTGAACCGTCGCCGGAAGCTCTGGACTGTGAACCGTCGCCGGAACCTCCAGCGAGGGTCAACGGTCCTGAGCTTCCAGGCAAGGCGTCCAGTCCTGTTCCAGTGCGGGAGTCTTCCTCTGCGCCGATGTCCAGTCCAGGCACGGTGTCCAGTCCTGGTCCATGGCAGGAGCCTTCCTCTGCGCCGATGTCCAGTCCAGGCACGGCGTTCAGCCCGGCACCATGGTCGGATCCGGGGTCTGGGGGGGCTACGACCCGCACCGGAGCCGCCACCGACACTAGTCACCCCCCCCTAACCCCCCCATTTGGTTTCAGGTTTTGCGGCCGGAGTCCGCACCTTTGGGGGGGGGGGGGGGTACTGTCACGCCCTGACCATAGAGAGCCCTTGTTTCTCTATGGTGTAGTAGGTCAGGGCGTGACTAGGGGGCATTCTAGCTTATAATTTCTATGTTGTGTTCTAGTTTATATTTTCTATGTTAGTGTTTTGTATGATTCCCAATTAGAGGCAGCTGGTAATCGTTGTCTCTAATTGGGGATCATATTTAAGTAGCTATTTTTCCCACCTGTGTTTGTGGGATATTATTTTGTGTTTGTGCATGTGTACCACGTAGTCACGTTTCATTGGTTGATATATTTTGTTTTGCTTAAGTTTCACTTTGGAATAGAGATGTGGAACTCCAATCACGCTGGGCCTTGGTCCGTCTCTCCACACGAACGTGACAGAAATAAATAATAATAATCTTCAGAAATAACTTTGTCAAAGCAACAAAACAACTAGAGCTTACAATCATAGTGAAATCTTAAACCTGGGTTAGGTAGGTTAAAATCTTTCTGTAAGTCTCAGAAATGAACATGTCAATAGGCTGAATTTTGGCACTTACAAGTCTTTATTTTGGCATAAAAGATCTGATTTATTGTATTCTCTGTTTGGTCTATATTAAAGAGAACTTAAATGAATATAACAGCTTTTAAAATTCTATTTGGTGCAAAATGTCTACTTCAAATATCAAGGATGACGCAAAATACACTTATTTTGTGGAACGACACTAGTATTCCATCATCAGCATAGTAATGATTTATGTGCTGGAACACGACAACTAATGCTCATTACTGCTGGGTATGTTTTCTCTAATCTTGCTGGTCCTCTGTGTTTGTAGAATACATTTTCCCATTGTAAGTGTGTGTGTGTTTGTGTGTGTGTTTCTTCACAGTTACATAAAGCCCTAATTGTTTTTACGGGAGACATGGGCGGGTTCAGAGGTGAAGGCAGATTACAGTCGGAATTTCACCAACCGGATTAACCCCGCGATTTAATCATCTTATTTACTTACAAGAAGTGAAAATAATCAGTAAGCTTGTCTGTGTTCGTGTATATAAAGGACCCCAAACACAAGAGACTCCACAACCTAACGGACAACCACAAAACAGAGATCACTGAATTTTACTCGCTGCTCATCTTTACAAAGAAAGGTAAGGTCCAGCCACTTGGTAAAGAGGATCCGTGGATATAATATAACTTGATTATCTTACTGAAAACGTAAATATTGTTCTTGAATACAGTATGAATTTTGGGGTGAAGATACTAGTTAGCTAAGAATGAGTTTTGTATATATGTGCATGCGAAATATGGGATTGGACAGCTCATTTCTACCTCAGGACCCTATGAACATGTAACAGAATGACCATCGTACCAAAAAATAAAAATGTTTTATGTAATTTTACTACAACTACTACAGTGTGTTTACTAACTTAATTTGAGGTTCTCTCTCCTGATCTGGTGTCTATCTTGTCTAGTGTGGTCAGTTCATCCATCCCATTGTCTCTCTCTCTCTCTCTCTCTCTCTCTCTCTCTCTCTCTCTCTCTCTCTCTCTCTCTCTCTCTCTCTCTCTCTCTCTCTGCTGTGCAGCATGGGATCCTCAAAGCTGGCTCTCCTCATGGTCCTGATGGCCTGCGTGGAACACACCTGGTCTGCCTCCTGCGTGGTCGACAGCTTCACAGTCAAGGAGGACTTTGAACCGAAGAGGGTGAGCTTTGCTACAGTACATACATTATGGGTCACATCCCTAGACAGACAAAAACAAGCAAATGATGTCAGTTCTCAACATGATTGGATAGAAATGGCTATACGAGAATGTGTAACGTAAATGCATATGAGATTATTACAATGATCTACTGATTAAGTCTTAAATCTCCATATATACATTTAGTGCTCTGGATTTCCACCCTCATCTCCATCACTGTCTACGGTATGTGTGAGCATTTCTCACCTTTCTGGTTTTGTTCTGTTTTTCTCTTTGGCAGTATGCAGGGAAGTGGTATGCCCTTCAGAAGAAGGACCCCGAGGGACTATTCCTCCAGGACAACATCTCCGCTGAGTACACCATCGATGATGACGGCACTATGACCGCCTCCTCCAAGGGACGTGTCACTCTCTTTGGGTGAGTAGATCTACATCAACTTGGAAAAACTAGCATATAAAGCATAGAGGCTAAACTAATTGTCTAATTGTACAGAAGAATGTGGTTTGATACCCGAACATTAATCTAAACAATTTGTCTGTTAGACCACAAGATTTTGTGGACAGGAAATATAGACAACAGTTTACAGTGTATGTTATGGATCGCAATAATGTTGCGTTTGTATTTGACCTCCGGTTCTGTTTTGCGAGAGCTAATATGAGCTTGAGTTTGTTCTGGATTGTGTGCTGATGAGTGTGTGTTGTTGTGATGACAGGTTCTGGGTTGTGTGTGCTGACATGGCTGCCCAGTACAGTGTTCCTAACCCCACCACCCCCGGCAAGATGTTTATGAACTACCAGGGGCTGGCCAGCTACCTGTCCAGTGGAGGTGACAACTACTGGGTGATTGACACCGACTATGACAACTATGCCATCACCTACGCCTGCCGTACCCTGAAGGAGGATGGAAGCTGCGAGGATGGTTACTCCCTGATCTTCTCCCGTAACCCACGTGGCCTACCCCCAGCCATCCAGCGCATCGTCCGTGGGAAACAGGAGGAGATCTGCATGGCTGGCCAGTTCGAGCCTGTCCTGCAGTCCGGTGAGTTGGATACAGCATGGGAAAAAATGAGATCCCATCTGGATAATTGCAATGAACATGAAGCAGAGCATCCTGATTAATGAATGAAAGATAAGAGGGAGCTTAGAGTTGTTGTTAAAATACAATAAAAAACTATTCACAATCTTAGGAAGATAACTTATTCATGCTCCCTAACCTAACTTATTTTTCTCTTTCATCTACAGGAGCTTGCTAAGTTGGCAGCACACCCTGTGCTCAATTCCTTAAACATGCTGGCATGAGAAGAGGCGTCCATGGCCGATGGATGCATCCATAGCAGTGCTGTAGAAATGAATAGACCGTGTTGCGAGGCGGGAGGGAAGAAGTCCACCTCTGCCACCCATTGTCTCAAGGGAAGGGTTGATCAATTAGGTTGGTGTCTTCTGTCAAGTCAAGTGCGTGTGTTAAAATGTATCTTCTTTTTTTTCAACAAATCTCTGAGTTGCATCCATGTTTGATCAAGACTGCATTTAAGCAAAAAGACCTGAGTGGGTGTGGTATATGGCCAATATACCTTGGCTAAGGGCTGTTCTTAGACAAGACGCGATGCGGAGTGCCTTGATACAGACCTTAGCCATGATAAATGGCCATATATCACAAACTCCCGAGAAGCCTTATTGCTATTATGAACTGGTTACCAATGTAATTAGAGCAGTAAAAAATAAATGCTTTGTCATACCCTTGGTATCTGGTCTGATATGCTATGGCTTTCAGCCAATCAGCATTAAAGGCTCAAACCACCCAGTTTATAAAGAGCGATACCTGAGGTACATTTGAGACCAACACTGAGACAGAGTACCACAACAAACCTCAAAGTTACCCTGAACAAAAATATAAACGCAACACTCAACAATTTCAAAGATTTTACTGAGTTACAGTTCATATTAGGAAATCCGTCAATTAAAATAAATTCATTAGGCCCTAATCTATGGATTTCACTATGACTGGGAATACAGATATGCATCTTTTGGTCACAGATACTTTAAAACAAAGATCAGACATTTTCAGCTTCCAGGAATTGTGTCCAAATCCTTGCGACATGGAGCCGCGCATTATCATGCTGAAATGTGAGGTGATGGCATTGAAAGAATGGCACAACAATGGGCCTCAGGATCTCGTCACGGTATCTCTGTGCATTCAAATTTCCATCAATAAAATGCATTCAAATAGCTCATGCCTGCCCATACCATAACCCCATAACCACGTATTTAAAATTGCTGGGATGTTTTATTTCAGACCAACACTTTACATGTTGTGTTTATATTTTTGTTCAGTATATATTTTTAGTCCAGCAAATTCACCCAAATCTATCTGGATATGAATACTACACTGAGTATACCAAACAGGGGTACACCTACCTAACATTGGGTTGAATACCCCGCCCATTTGACAGCGTAAAACCTAGCAGTACTATTTATTTCTCTGAGAGTAAGGTGGATACAGTTGAAGTCGGAAGTTTACATACACCTTAGCTAAATACATTTAAACTCAGTTTTTCACAATTCCTGACATTTAATCAGAGTAAAAATTCCCTGTCTTAGGTCAGTTAGGATCACCACTTTATTTGAAGAATGTGAAACGTCAGAATCATAGTAGAGAGAATGATTTATTTCAGATTTTATTTCTGTCATCACATTCCCAGTGGTTCAGAAGTTTACATACACTCAATTAGTATTTGGTAGCATTGCCTTTAAATTGTTTAACTTGGGTCAAACGTTTTGGGTAGCCTTCCACAAGCTTCCCACAATAAGTTTGGTTAATATTGGCCCATTCCTCCTGACAGAGCTGGTGTAACTGAGTCAGGTTTTGTAGGCCTCCTTGCTCGCACACACTTTTTCAGTTCTGCCCACAAATTTGCTATAGGATTGAGGTCAAGGCTTTGTGATGGCCACTCCAATACCTTTACTTTGTTGTCCTTTAGCCATTTTGCCACAACTTTGGAAGTATGCTTGGGGTTATTGTCCATTTGGAGGACCCATTTGCGACCAAGCTTTAACTTCCTGACTGATGTCTTGAGATGTTGCTTCAATATATCCACATCATTTTCCTACCTCAACAAACATTTGGCAAAACACAACACACAATTCTCTACCTTTGGCACAACCTTCACAACTAAAATATATTGTGTGCAAATGAAAAGCAACACTGTTCAACAAGCTAAGCTCAATTACCAATTGATCACTTTCTCTCTTCACATGTGCAAACACTAACTGCGTAAATGTTCACTTTGCAATCAGACCTTTGGTATGGATAAAAAGCCCACAGGTGAGTACTCCTGTGTTTGGAGAGCAACGGAAGCAAACTTGACAGAGAGAGGTAGAGTAGAGGTATTTTTTGTTCAACTAGTCAAGTCAGTTAAGAACAAATTCTTATTTACAATGACGGCCTACCCCGGCCTAACCTGGACGACGCTGGGCAAATTTTGCACCTCCCTATCGGATGTGATGCAGCCTGGATTCAAACCAGGTACTGCAGTGACACCTCTTGCACTGAGATGCAGTGTCTTAGACCACTGCACCACTCGGGAGCCCAAGGCAGAGGTAGAGATAGAGGTGGAGGTGGAGGTGGAGGTGGGGGGTGGGGGTAGAGATAGAAGTGGAGGTGGGGGTAGAGATAGAGGTGGAGGAAGACAGAGATGGACATAGAGGTGGAGGTAGAGGTAGAGGTGGAGATAGAGATGGAGGTGGTGGTAGAGATAGAAGTGGAGATAGAGATAGCGATAGAGATCGAGGTGGTGGTAGAGGTAGAGAGAGGTGGAGATAGAGATAGAGGTAGAGATAGAGATGGAGGTGGAGATAGAGATGGAGGTGAAGGTAGAGATAGAGGTGGAGGTGGGGGTGGAGGTGGAGGTAGAGATGGAGGAGGAGGTAGAGATGGAGGTATTTGTATTTGTATTTATTATGGATCAAATCAAATCAAATGTATTTATAAAGCCCTTCTTACATCAGCTGATATTTCAAAGTGCTGTACAGAAACCCAGCCTAAAACCCCAAACAGCAAGCAATGCAGGTGTAGAAGCACGGTGGCTAGGAAAAACTCCCTAGAAAGGCCAGAACCTAGGAAGAAACCTAGAGAGGAACCAGGCTATGACGGGTAGCCAGTCCTCTTCTGGCTGTGCCGGGTGGCCAAGATGTTTAAATGTTCATAGATGACCAGCAGGGTCAAATAATAATAATCACAGTGGTTGTCGAGGGTGCAACAGGTCAACACCTCAGGAGTAAATGTCAGTTGGCATTTCATAGCCGATCATTCAGAGTATCTCTACCACGCCTGCTGTCTCTAGAGAGTTGAAAACAGCAGGTCTGGAACAGGTAGCACATCCGGTGAAAAGGTCAGGGTTCCATAGCCGCAGGCAGAACAGTTGAAACTGGAGCAGCAGCATAGCCAGGTGGACTGGGGTCAGCAAGGATTCATCAGGCCAGGTAGTCCTGAGGCATGGTCCTAGGGCTCAGGTCTTCCGAGAGAGAGAAAGAAAGAGAAAATTAGAGAGAGCATACTTAAATTCACACAGGACACCGAATTAGACAGGAGAAATACTCCAGATATAACAGACTGACCCTAGCCCCCAGACACATAAACTACTGCAGCATAAATACTGGAGGCTGAGAAAGGAGGGGTCGGGAGTCACTGTGGCCCCATCCGACGATACCCCCGGACAGGGCCAAACAGGCAGGATATAACCCCACCCACTTTGCCAAAGCATTAGCCCCCACACCACTAGAGGGATATCTTCAACCACAACTTACCATCCTCAGACAAGGCCGAGTATAGCCCACAAACATCTCCGCCACGGCACAACCCAAGGGGGTGTGCCAACCCAGACAGGAAGATCACATCAGTGACTCAACCCACTCAAGTGACGCACCCCTCCTAGGGACGGCATGGAAGAGCATCAGTAAGCCAGTGACTCAACCCCTGTAATAGGGTTAGAGACAGAGAATCCCAGTGGAGAGAGGGGAACCGGCCAGGCAGAGACAGCAAGCGCCGTTCGTTGCTCCAGTGCCTTTCCGTTCACCTTCACACTCCTGGGCCAGACTACACTTAATCATAGGACCTACTGAAGAGATGAGTCTTCAATGAAGGCTTTAAGGTTGAGACCAAGTCTGCGTCTCTCACATGGGTAGGCAGACCATTCCATAAAAATGGAGCTCTATAGGAGAAAGCCCTGCCTCCAGCTGTTTGCTTAGAAATTCTAGGAATAGTTAGGAGGCCTGCGTCTTGTGACCGTAGCGTACATGTAGATATGTACGGCAGGACCAAATCGGAAAGATAGGTAGGAGCAAGCCCATGTAATGCTTTGTAGGTTAGCAGTAAAACCTTGAAATCAGCCCCTGACTTAACAGGAAGCCAGTGTAGAGAGACTAACACTGGAGTAATATGATCACATTTTTTGGTTCGAGTCAAGATTCTATCAGTCGTGTTTAGCACTAACTGAAGTTTATTTAGTGCTTTATCCGGGTAGCCGAAAAGTAGAGCATTGCAGTAGTCTAACCTAGAAGTGAGAAAAGCAGGGATACATTTTTCTGCATCATTTTTGGACAGAAAGTTTCTGATTTTTGCAATGTTTACGTAGATGGAAAAAAACAGTCTTGATATGTTCGTCAAAAGAGAGATCAGGATCCAGAGTAATGCCGAGGTCCTTCGCAGTTTTATTTGAGACGACTGTACAACTATCAAGATCAGTTGTCAGATTCAACAGAATATCTCTTTGTTTCGTGGGACCTAGAACAATCATCTCTGTTTTGTCCGAGTTTAAAAGTAGAACATTTGCAGCCATCCACTTCCTTATGTCTGAAACAAAGGCTTCCAGGGAGGGCAATTTTGGGGCTTCACCATGTTTCATCGAAATGTACAGCTGTGTGTCATCCGCATAGCAGTGAAAGTTAACATTATGTTTCCGAATGACATCACCAAGAGGTAAAATATATAGTGAAAACAATAGTGGTCCTAAAAGGGAACCTTGAGGAACACCGAAATTTACAGTTGATTTGTCAAACCATCTACAGAGACAAACTGATATCTTTCCGACAGAAAAGATCTCAACCAGGCCAGAACTTGTCCGTGTAGACTAATTTGGGTTTCCAGTCTCTCCAAAAGAATCTGGTGATCAATGGTATCAAAAGCAGCACTAAGGTCTAGAAGCACGAAGACAGATGCAGAGCCTCGGTCTGACGCCATTAAAAGGTAATTTACCACCTTCACAAGTGCAGTCTCAGTGCTATGATCGGGTCTAAAACTGGACTGAAGCATTTCGTATACATTGTTTGTCTTCAGTAAGGCAGTGAGATACTGCGCAACAGCTTTTTCAAAAATGTTTGAGAGGAATGGGAGATTCGATATAGGCCGATAGTTTTTTATACTTTCTGGGCCATGGTTTGGCTTTTTCAAGAGAGGCTTTATTACTGCCACTTTTAGTGAGTTTGGTACACATCCGGTGGATAGAGAGCCGTTTATTATGTTCAACATAGGATGGCCAAGCACAGGAAGCATCTCTTCCAGTAGTTTAGTTGGAATAGGGTCCAGTATGCAGCTTGAAGGTTTAGAGGCCATGATTATTTTCATCATTGTGTCAGGAGATATAGTACTAAAACACTTGAGTGTCTCCCTTGATCCTAGGTCCTGGCAGAGTTGTGCAGACTCAGGACTGAGCTTTGGAGGAGATTTAAAGAGGAGTCCGTAATTTGCTTTCTAATGATCATGATCTTTCCTTCAAAGAAGTTCATGAATTTATCACTGCTGAAGTGAAAGCCATCTTCTCTTGGGGAATGCTGCTTTTTAGTTAGCTTTGCAACAGTATCAAATTTTTTGGGGGGATTGTTCTTATTTTCCTCAATTAAGTTGGAAAAATAGGAGGATCGAGCAGCAGTGAGGGCTCTTCGATACTGCACGGTACTGTCTTTCCAAGCTAGTCGGAAGACTTCCAGTTTGGTATGGCGCCATTTCCGTTCCAATTTTCTGGAAGCTTGCTTCAGAGCTCGGGTATTTTCTGTATACCAGGGAGCTAGTTTCTTATGACAAATGTTTTTTGTTGTTAGGGGTGCGACTGCATCTAGGGTATTGCGCAAGTTTAAATTGAGTTCCTCAGTTAGGTGGTTAACTGATTTTTGTACTCTGATGTCCTTGGGTAGGCAGAGGTAGTCTGGAAGGGCATCTAGGAATCTTTGGGTTGTCCGAGAATTTATAGCACGACTTTTGATGATCCTTGGTTGGATCCAAAGTCTCAGAGTACAAAAATCAGTTAACCACCTGTTTGGCCATAATGTTTGGCCATAATGACCATCGTTATGTTTGGAGGAGAAAGGGGGAGGCTTGCCAGCCGATGAACACCATCCCAACCATGAAGCACGGGGGTGGCATCATCATGTTGTGGAGGTGCTTTGCTGCAGGAGGGACTGGTGCACTTCACAAAATTGATGGCGTCATGAGGATGGAAAATTATATGGATATATTGAAGCAACATCTCAAGACACCAGTCAGGAAGTTAAAGCTTGGTCGCAAATGGGTCTTCCAACGGGACAATGACCCCAAGCATACTTCCAAAGTTGTGGCAAAATGGCTTAAGGACAACAAAGTCAAGGTATTGGAGTGGCCGTCACAAAGCCTTGACCTCAAACCTATAGAAAATGTGTGAGCAGAACTGAAAAAGTGTGTGCGCTCAAGGAGGCCTACAAACCTGACTCAGTTACACCAGCTCTGTCAGGAGGAATGGGCCAAAATTCAACCAACTTATTGTGGGAAGCTTGTGGAAGGCTACCCGAAATGTTTGCCCCAAGGTAAACAATTTAAAGGCAATGCTACCAAATACTAATTGCGTGTATATAAACTTCTGACCCACTGGGAATGTGATGAAAGAAATAAATCATTCTCTCTACTATGATTCTGACGTTTCACATTCTTCAAATAAAGTGGTGATCCTATCTGACCTAAGACAGGGACTTTTTACTCTGATTAAATGTCAGGAATTGTGAAAAACTGAGTTCAAATGTATTTGGCTAAGGTGCATGTAAACTTCCGAGATCAACTGTATGTAAACATTATTAAAGTGGCATTTTTTTAAAGTGACTTGTGATCCATTTATTAAAGTGGCTAATGATTTTAGTCTGTATGTTGGCATTAAAATTAATTAAGCATAGGCCCCTTTTTAAAACATTTCGTCTAAAAGGACATAACCAAATCTACCTGCCTATAGCTCAGGCCCTGAAGCAAGGATATGTATTTTCTTGGTACCATTTGAAAATAAACACTTTGAAGTTTGTGGAAATGGGAAAGGAGTGTAGGAGAATATAACACATTAGATCTGGTAAAATAATGTTTAAAAACATTGTACCATCATCTTTGAAATGCAAGAGAAAGGCTATACTGTACTATTCCAGCCCAGGTGCAATTTGGATTTTGGCCACTAGATGGCAGCTGTGTATGTGCAAAGTTTTAGACTTTTTTATTTATTTATTTATTTAACCTTTATTTAACCAGGTAGGCAAATTGAGAACACGTTCTCATTTACAATTGCGACCTGGCCAAGATAAAGCAAAGCAGTTCGACACATACAACAACACATAGTTACACATGGAGTAAAACAAACATATAGTCAATGATACAGTAAAAAAAATAAAAATAAAAAATAAATAAAAATAAGTCTATATACAATGTGAGCAAGTGAGGTGAGATAAGGGAGGTGAAGGCAAACAAATATATGTATAAATAAATAAAAATATAAAAAGGCCATGGTGGCGAAGTAAATACAACACAGCAAGTAAAATAAAAACTAAAAACACTGGAATGGTTGGTTTGCAGTGGAAGAAAGCGCAAAGTAGAGACAGAAATAATGGGGTGCAAAGGAGCAAAATAAATAAATAAATACAGTAGGTAAAGAGGTAGTTGTTTGGGCTAAATTATAGATGGGCTATGTACAGGTGCAGTAATCTATGAGCTGCTCTGACAGCTGGTGCTTAAAGCTAGTGAGGGAGATAAGTGTTTCCAGTTTCAGAGATTTTTGTAGTTCGTTCCAGTCATTGGCAGCAGAGAACTGGAAGGAGAGGCGGCCAAAGGAAGAATTGGTTTTGGGGGTGACCAGAGAGATAAACCTGCTGGAGCGCGTGCTACAGGTAGGTGTTGCTATGGTGACCAGCGAGCTGAGATAAGGGGGGACTTTACCTAGCAGGGTCTTGTAGATGACCTGGAACCAGTGGGTTTGGCGACGAGTATGAAGCGAGGGCCAGCCAACGAGAGTGTACAGGTCGCAGTGGTGGGTAGTATATGGGGCTTTGGTGACAAAACGGATGGCACTGTGATAGACTGCATCCAATTTATTGAGTAGGGTTTTGGAGGCTATTTTGTAAATGACATCACCGAAGTCGAGGATTGGTAGGATGGTCAGTTTTACAAGGGTATGTTTGGCAGCATGAGTGAAGGATGCTTTGTTGCGGAATAGGAAGCCAATTCTAGATTTAACTTTGGATTGGAGATGTTTGATGTGAGTCTGGAAGGAGAGTTTACAGTCTAACCAGACACCTAGGTATTTGTAGTTGTCCACATATTCTAAGTCAGAGCCGTCCAGAGTAGTGATGTTGGACAGGCGGGCAGGTGCAGGCAGCGATCGGTTGAAGAGCATGCATTTAGTTTTACTTGTATTTAAGAGCAATTGGAGGCCACGGAAGGAGAGTTGTATGGCATTGAAGCTCGCCTGGAGGGTTGTTAACACAGTGTCAAAAGAAGGGCCAGAAGTATACAGAATAGTGTCGTCTGCGTAGAGGTGGATCAGAGAATCACCAGCAGCAAGAGCGACATCATTGATGTATACAGAGAAGAGAGTCGGTCCAAGAATTGAACCCTGTGGCACCCCCATGGAGACTGCCAGAGGCCCGGACAACAGACCCTCCGATTTGACACACTGAACTCGATCAGAGAAGTAGTTGGTGAACCAGGCGAGGCAATCATTAGAGAAACCAAGGCTGTCGAGTCTGCCGATGAGGATGTGGTGATTGACAGAGTCAAAAGCCTTGGCCAGGTCAATGAATACGGCTGCACAGTATTGTTTCCTATCGATGGCGGTTAAGATATCGTTTATGACCTTGAGCGTGGCTGAGGTGCACCCATGACCAGCTCTGAAACCAGATTGCATAGCGGAGAAGGTATGGTGGGATTCGAAATGGTCGGTAATCTGTTTGTTGACTTGGCTTTCGAAGACCTTAGAAAGGCAGGGTAGGATAGATATACAGTGGGGAGAACAAGTATTTGATACACTGCCGATTTTGCAGGTTTTCCTACTTACAAAGCATGTAGAGGTCTGTAATTTTTATCATAGGTACACTTCAACTGTGAGAGACGGAATCTAAAACAAAAATCCAGAAAATCACATTGTATGATTTTTAAATAATTAATTTGCATTTTATTGCATGACATAAGTATTTGATCACCTACCAACCAGTAAGAATTCCGGCTCTCACAGACCTGTTAGTTTTTCTTTAAGAAGCTCTCCTGTTCTCCACTCATTACCTGTATTAACTGCACCTGTTTGAACTCGTTACCTGTATAAAAGACACCTGTCCACACACTCAATCAAACAGATTCCAACCTCTCCACAATGGCCAAGACCAGAGAGCTGTGTAAGGACATCAGGGATACAATTGTAGACCTGCACAAGACTGGGATGGGCTACAGGACAATAGGCAAGCAGCTTGGTGAGAAGGAAACAACTGTTGGCGCAATTATTAGAAAATGGAAGAAGTTCAAGATGACGGTCAATCACCCTCGGTCTGGGGCTCCATGCAAGATTTCACCTCGTGGGGCATCAATGATCACGAGGAAGGTGAGGGATCAGCCCAGAACTACACGGCAGGACCTGGTCAATGACCTGAAGAGAGCTGGGACCACAGTCTCAAAGAAAACCATTAGTAACACACTACGCCGTCATGGATTAAAATCCTGCAGCGCACGCAAGGTCCCCCTGCTTAAGCCAGTGCATGTCCAGGCCTGTCTGAAGTTTGCCAATGACCATCTGGATGATCCAGAGGAGGAATGGGAGAAGGTCATGTGGTCTGATGAGACAAAAATAGAGCTTTTTGGTCTAACTCCACTCGCCGTGTTTGGAGGAAGAAGAAGTATGAGTACAACCCCAAGAACACCATCCCAACCGTGAAGCATGGAGGTGGAAACATCATTCTTTGGGGATGCTTTTCTGCAAAGGGGACAGGACGACTGCACCGTATTGAGGGGAGGATGGATGGGGCCATGTATCGCGAGATCTTGGCCAACAACCTCCTTCCCTCAGTAAGAGCATTGAAGATGGGTCGTGGCTGGGTCTTCCAGCATGACAACGACACGAAACACACAGCCATGGCAACTAAGGAGTGGCTCCGTAAGAAGCATCTCAAGGTGCTTAGCCAGTCTCCAGACCTGAACCCAATAGAAAATCTTTGGAGGGAGCTGAAAGTCCGTATTGCCCAGCGACAGCCCCGAAACCTGAAGGATCTGGAGAAGATCTGTAGGGAGGAGTGGGCCAAAATCCCTGCTGCTGTGTGCAAACCTAGTCAAGAACTACAGGAAACGTATGATCTCTGTAATTGCAAACAAAGGTTTCTCTACCAAATATTAAGTTCTGCTTTTCTGATGTATCAAATACTTATGTCATGCAATAAAATGCAAATTAATTACTTAAAAATCATACAATGTGATTTTCTGGATTTTTGTTTTAGATTCCGTCTCTCATAGTTGAAGTGTACCTATGATAAAAATTACAGACCTCTACATGCTTTGTAAGTAGGAAAACCTGCAAAATCGGCAGTGTATCAAATACTTGTTCTCCCCACTGTAGGTCTGTAGCTGTTAGGGTCAAGGGTGTCCCCCCCTTTGAAGAGGGGGATAACCGCAGCTGCTTTCCAATCTTTGGGAATCTCAGACGACACGAAAGAGAGGTTGAAAAGGCTAGTAATAGGGGTGGCAACAATTTCAGCAGATAGTTTTAGAAAGAAAGGGTCCAGATTATCTAGCCCGGCTGATTTGTAAGGGTCCAGATTTTGCAGCTCTTTTAGGACATCAGCTGACTGTATTTGGGAGAAAGAGAAATGGGGAAGGCTTGGGCGAGTAGCAGAGGGGAGGGCAGTGCTGTTGTCCGGGGTAGGGGTAGCCAGGTGGAAAGCATGGCCAGCCGTAGAAAAATGCTTATTGAAATTCTCAATTATAGTGGATTTGTCGGTGGTGACAGTGTTTCCTATCTTCAGAGCAGTTGGAAGCTGGGAGGAGGTGTTCTTATTCTCCATGGACTTTACAGTGTCCCAGAACTTTTTTGAATTTGTGTTGCAGGAAGCAAATTTCTGCTTGAAAAAGCTAGCCTTGGCTTTTCTAACTGCCTGTGTATACTGGTTTCTAGCTTCCCTGAAAAGTTGCATATCACGGGGGCTGTTCGATGCTAATGCAGAACGCCATAGGATGTTTTTCTGTTGGTTAAGGGCAGTCAGGTCAGGAGAGAACCAAGGGCTATATCTGTTCCTGGTTCTAAATTTCTTGAATGGGGCATGCTTATTCAAGATGGTGAGGAAGGCATTTTAAAAAAATGTCCAGGCATCCTCTACTGACGGGATGAGATCAATATCCTTCCAGGATACCTCGGCCAGGTCGATTAGAAAGGCCTGCTCGCTGAAGTGTTTCAGGGAGCGTTTGACAGTGATGAGTGGAGGTCGTTTGACCGCTGACCCATTACGGATGCAGGCAATGAGGCAGTGATCGCTGAGATCTTGGTTGAAAACAGCAGAGGTGTATTTGGAGGGCAAGTTTGTTAGGATGATATCTATGAGGGTACCCGTGTTTACGGAATTGGGGTGGTACCTGGTAGGTTCATTGATAATTTGTGTGAGATTGAGGGCATCAAGCTTAGATTGTAGGGTGGCTGGGGTGTTAAGCATGTTAAAATTTAGGTCGCCTAGCAGCACGAGCTCTGAAGATAGATGGGGGGCAATCAGTTCACATATAGTGTCCAGAGCACAGCTGGGGGCAGAGGGTGGTCTATAGCAGGCGGCAACGGTGAGAGACTTGTTTTTAGAGAGGTGGATTTTTAAAAGTAGAAGTTCAAATTGTTTGGGAACAGACCTGGATAGTACAACAGAACTCTGCAGGCAATCTTTGCAATAGATTGCAACACCGCCCCCTTTGGCCGTTCTATCTTGTCTGAAAATCTTGTAGTTGGGGATGAAAATGTCAGAATTTTTGGTGGTCTTTCTAAGCCAGGATTCAGACACGGCTAAAACATCCGGGTTGGCAGAGTGTGCTAAAGCAGTGAACAAAACAAACTTAGGGAGGAGGCTTCTAATGTTAACATGCATGAAGCCAAGGCTATTACGGTTACAGAAGTCATCAAAAGAGAGCGCCTGGGGAATAGGAGTGGAGCTAGGTACTGCAGGGCCTGGATTCACCTCTACATCACCAGAGGAACAGAGGAGGAGTAGGATAAGGGTACGGCTAAAAGCTATGAGAATTGGTCGTCTAGAACTTCTAGAGCAGAGAGTAAAAGGAAGTTTCTGGGGGCGATAAAATAGCTTAAAGGAATAATGTACAGACAAAGGTATGGTAGGATGTGAATACAGTGGAGGTAAACCTAGGTATTGAGTGATGATGAGAGAGATATTGTCTCTAGAAACATCATTGAAACCAGGTGATGTCATCGCATATGTGGGTGGTGGAACTGTGAGGTTGGATATGGTATAGTGAGCAGGGCTAGAGGCTCTACAGTGAAATAAGCCAATAAACACTAACCAGAACAGCAATGGACAAGGCATATTTACATTAAGGAGAGGCATGCTTAATCGAGTGATCAATAAGGGTCCAGTGAGTAGAGGTTGGTTGGGGTCACGGCGATCCAGACAGCTGGCCGGGTAGATGGCTATCGGTAGCAAAATAGCATAGTATGGAAGTCTATTTGTAGATACCTCGTGCGTTTCCGTCGGTAGGTTAGTGGGGTTCCGTGTGGTAGAGGGGATCAATCCAAATTGGCAAAATAGATATAGTGACCCAAGAAAAAAAAAAATAATAATAATAATAATAATAATTGTCCGATATACTTATTCAGATAGCAGCCGATAAGACAGCTAACGGTTAGCGGGCCCCAGATGAGCGTTCAGGTAACGTCGGGACGGAGGTGCCAGTTGGATAACTCCCTCGGGCAGATGACGTCGGCAGTCAGTCGTGAAGGCCCGGTGGTGCTCCGTATCTGCAGCAACAACAAAACAAAAAAATAAATAATAATAATAATAATAAAAAAATAAAAAACGGGTCCGGATAGGTGACTGTAGCCCAGGAATGGCTGATGGAACTCCTCAGCTGGCTAGCTCCGGAATGATTTGAGTTTGCTCCGGGATCGACGTAAGCCAATAGTCACACGGTTTGCAGCTAGCTAGCCTCGGACGATTATGTCGGCAGACCAGTTGTGATGGATTGGCAGGGCTCTGTGTCGGCAAAAAAAGGTCCAGGCCAATTGGCAAAATATGTATTGTAGCACAAGAATTAGCCGGAGGACCTCTTCGGCTAGCCGGGAGATTGGCCTAGCTCGAGGCTAGCTCAAGGCTAACTGTTGCTTGCTTCGGGACAGAGACGTTAGCCAGGAGTAGCCACTCAGATTGCAGCTAGCTATCTGATCCGGTGTAAAGGTCCAGAGCTTGCGGTAGTAATCTGGAGATTTGGTAGAGAAAAAGCAGTCCGATATTCTCTGGGTTGATATCGCGCTGTGCAGACTGGCATGTATTGACCAAGCTGAGGCTGGCTGGTGTCCGAGTTAACGGTAAAGACCACTAGCAGTGACTAACTGATAACTAGCTAGTAGTTAGTTAGCTGGCTAGCTTCTGATGGGGGTTCCGGTTCTAAAGTATAAAAATAGCAGATCCGTACCACATTGGGTGTTGGGGGTTGCAGGAGAGTATATTCAGTCCGTAGATGGAAAGTGAGATTAAAATATAAACGGAAAAAACGAGGAAAACGATTATTTACACGGGACAAGACAAAACACACGTCTGACTGCTACGCCATCTTGGAACGAATGATCTAAATAACTATTGCATTTCTATTCAACATTTTGTATCGAGACTGCCCAAATGTGCCTAATTTGTTCATTTACATTTTAGTCATTTAGCAGACGCTCTTATCCAGAGCGATTTACAGTAGAGTGCATACATTTTTACATACTGAGACAAGGATATCCCTACCGGCCAAACCCTCCCTACCGGCCAAACCCTCCCTAACCCGGACGACGCTATGCCAATTGTGCGTCGCCCCACGGATCTCCCGGTTGCGGCCGGCTGCGACAGAGCCTGGGCGCGAACCCAGCCCAGCCTGGGCGCGAACCCAGAGACTCTGGTGGCGCAGCTAGCACTGCGATGCAGTGCCCTAGACCACTGCGCCACCCGGGAGTTCATTAATAACTTTTCATGTTCAAAACTGTGCACTCTCCTCAAACAACAGCATGGTATTCAGTTCCGGCGCCGAAAAGAGATGGCTGCCTCGCTTCGTGTTCCTTGGAAAATATGCAGTATTTTGTTTTTTTACGTGTTATTTCTTACATCGGTACCCCGGGTAATCTTAGGTTTCATTACATACAGTCGGGAGGAACTACTGAATATACGATTAACGTCAACTCATCATCGTTCCTACCAGGAATATGACTTTCCCGAAACGGATCCAGTGTTTTGCCTTCCACACAATACAATGGATCTGATCCCAGCCGGCGACCCTGTGCGACGCCGAAAAAGGGGAAAACGTGGCGGTCTCGTGGTCAGGCTTCGGAGACGGGCACATCGCGCTCCACTCCCTAGCATACTACTCGCCAATGTCCAGTCTCTTGACAATAAGGTTGATGAAATCCGAGCACGGGTAGCATTCCAGAGAGACATCAGGGATTGCAACGTGCTCTGCTTCACGGAAACATGGCTAACTCAAGGGACGCTAACGGAGTCGGTGCAGCCAGCTGGTTTCTTCATGCATCGCGCCGACAGAAACAAACATCTTTCCGGTAAGAAGAGGGGCGGGGGGGTATGCCTTATGATTAACGAGAAGTGGTGTGATCATCATAACAACACACAAGAACTCAAGTCGTTCTGTTCACCTGATCTAGAACTCCTCACAATCAAATGTCGACCGCATTATCTACCAAGGGAATTCTCGTCAATCATAATCACAGCCGTATACATTCCCCCCCAAGCAGACACATCGATGGCCCTGAACGAACTTTATCTGACTCTTTGTAAACTGGAAACCACACACCCTGAGGCTGCATTCATCGTAGCTGGGGATTTTAACAAGGCTAATCTAAAAACAAAACTCCCTAAATTCTATCAGCATATCGATTGTGCTACCAGGGCTGGAAAAACACTAGACCATTGTTATACTAATTTCCGCGACGCTTATAAGGCCCTCCCCCGCCCCCCTTTCGGAAAAGCTGACCACGACTCCATTTTGTTGATTCCAGCCTACAAACAAAAACTCAAACAACAAGCTCCCGCGCTCAGGTCTGTTCAACGCTGGTCCGACCAATCTGAATCCACGCTTCAAGACTGCTTCGATCACGCGGATTGGAATATGTTCCGCATCGCGTCCAACAACAATATTGACGAATATGCTGATTCGGTGAGCGAGTTCATTAGGAAGTGCATTGACGATGTCGTACCCACAGCAACGATAAAAACATTCCCAAACCAGAAACCGTGGATTGACGGCAGCATTCGCGTGAAACTGAAAGCGCGAACCACTGCTTTTAACCAGGGCAAGGTGACCGGAAGCATGACCGAATACAAACAGTGTAGCTATTCTCTCCGCAAGGCAATCAAACAGGCTAAGTCTCAGTACAGAGACAAAATCGAGTCGAAATTCAACAGCTCAGACACAAGAGGTATGTGGCAGGGTCTACAGTCAATCACGGACTACAAAAAGAAAACCAGCCCCGTCGAGGACCAGGATGTCTTGCTCCCAGACAGGCTAAACAACTTTTTTGCCCGCTTTGAGGACAATACAGTGCCACTGACACGGCCCCCTACCAAAACCTGCGGGCTCTCCTTCACTGCAGCCGAGGTGAGTAAAACATTTAAACGTGTTAACCCTCGCAAGGCTGCAGGCCCAGACGGCATTCCCAGCCGCGTCCTCAGAGCATGCGCAGACCAGCTGGCTGGTGTGTTTACGGACATATTCAATCAATCCTTATCCCAGTCTGCTGTTCCCACATGCTTCAAGAGGGCCACCATTGTTCCTGTTCCCAAGAAAGCTAAGGTAACTGAGCTAAACGACTACCGCCCCGTAGCACTCACTTCCGTCATCATGAAGTGCTTTGAGAGACTAGTCAAGGACCATATCACCTCCACCCTACCGGACACCCTAGACCCACTCCAATTTGCTTACCGACCCAATAGGTCCACAGACGACGCAATCGCAACCACACTGCACACTGCCCTAACCCATCTGGACAAGAGGAATACCCATGTGAGAATGCTGTTCATCGATTACAGCTCAGCATTTAACACCATAGTACCCTCCAAACTCGTCATCAAGCTCGAGACCCTGGGTCTCGACCCCGCCCTGTGCAACTGGGTCCTGGACTTCCTGACGGGCCGCCCCCAGGTGGTGAGGGTAGGTAACAACATCTCCACCCCGCTGATCCTCAACACTGGGGCCCCACAAGGGTGCGTTCTGAGCCCTCTCCTGTACTCCCTGTTCACCCACGACTGCGTGGCCATGCACGCCTCCAACTCAATCATCAAGTTTGCGGATGACACTACAGTGGTAGGCTTGATCACCAACAACGACGAGACGGCCTACAGGGAGGAGGTGAGGGCCCTCGGAGTGTGGTGTCAGGAAAATAACCTCATACTCAACGTCAACAAAACAAAGGAGATGATTGTGGACTTCAGGAAACAGCAGAGGGAGCACCCCCCTATCCACATCGACGGGTCAGTAGTGGAGAAGGTGGAAAGTTTTAAGTTCCTCGGTGTACACATCACGGACAAACTGAACTGGTCCACCCACACAGACAGCGTTGTGAAGAAGGCGCAGCAGCGCCTCTTCAACCTCAGGAGGCTGAAGAAATTCGGCTTGTCACCAAAAGCACTCACAAACTTCTACAGATGCACAATCGAGAGCATCCTGTCGGGCTGTATCACCGCCTGGTACGGCAACTGCTCCGCCCACAACCGTAAGGCTCTCCAGAGGGTAGTGAGGTCTGCAGAACGCATCACCAGGGGCAAACTACCTGCCCTCCAGGACACCTACACCACCCGATGTCACAGGAAGGCCATAAAGATCATCAAGGACAACAACCACCCAAGCCACTGCCTGTTCACCCCGCTATCTTCCAGAAGGCGAGGTCAGTACAGGTGCATCAAAGCAGGGACCGAGAGACTGAAAAACAGCTTCTATCTCAAGGCCATCAGACTGTTAAACAGCCACCACTAACATTTAGCGGCCGCTGCCAACATACTGACCCAACTCCAGCCACTTTAAAAATGGGAATTGATGGAAATTATGTAAAAATGTACCACTAGCCACTTTAAGCAATGCCACTTAATACAATGTTTACATACCCTACATTACCCATCTCATATGTATATATACTGTACTCTATATCATCTACTGCATCTTGCCATCTTTATGCAATACATGTACCACTAGCCACTTTAAACTATGCCACTTTATGTTTACATACCCTACAGTACTCATCTCATATGTATATACCGTACTCTATACCATCTACTGCATCTGCCATGCCGTTCTGTACCACCACTCATTCATATATCTTTATGTACATATTCTTTATCCCTTTACACTTGTGTGTGTGTGTAAGGTAGTAGTGTGGAATTGTTAGGTTAGATTACTGTTGGTTATTACTGCATTGTCGGAACTAGAAGCACAAGCATTTCGCTACACTCGCATTAACATCTGCTAACCATGTGTATGTGACTAATAAAATTTGATTTGATTTGATTTGATTTATTCTTTCACTAAAATAGCTACTGTAAACTGGACAGTGCAGTTAGATTAACAAGAACTTAAGCTTTCTGCCAATATCAGATATGTCTATGTCCTGGGAAATTTTCTTGTTACTTACAACCTCATGCTAATCTCATTAACCTATATTAGCTCAACCGTCCCGCAGGGGACCCACCGATCCTGAAGAAGATTTATACATTTATTTAACAGTCTGATGGCCTTGAGATAGAAGCAGTTGTTCAGTCTCTCGGTCCCAGCTTTGATGCCTCTGTACTGACCTCGTCTTCTGGATGGTAGCGGGGTGAACAGGCAGTGGCTCAGGTGGTTGTTGTCCTTGATGATCTTTTTGGCCTTCCTGTGACATCGGGTGCTGTAGGTGTGTCCTGGAGGGCAGGTAGTTTGCCCCCCGGTGATGCATTGTGCAGACCGCACCACCCTCTGGAGAGCCTTGCGGTTGAGGGCGGTGCAATTGCCGTACCAGGCGGTGACACAGCTCGACAGGATGCTCTCAATTGTGCATCTGTTGTGAGGGTTTTAGGTGACAAGCAACATTTCTTCAGCCTCCTGAGGTTGAAGAGGCGCTATTGCACCTTCTTGACCACACTGTCTGCGTGGGTGGACCATTTCCGTTTGTCCGTGATGTGTACGCCGAAGGAACTTAAGTTGTAGAAACATTTCAAGGATGATCAATGGAAACAGGATGCACCTGAACTCAATTTTGAGTCTCATAGCAAAGGGTCAGAATACTTACGTAAATAAGGTATTTCAAAAAAAAAAAAATATTTAATACATTTGCAAAAATTTCTAATAACCTGTTTTTGCTTTGTCATTATGGGGTATTCTGTGTTGCTGATTTTTTTATTTATTTAATAAATTTTTGAATAAGGCTGTAGCTTAACAAAATGTGGAAAAAGTCAAGGGGTCTGAATACTTTCTGAAGGCACTTTATGTCCTAAATACAAAGTGTTATGTTTGGGACAAATCCAACGCAACACGTCACTGAGTACCACTCTTCATATTTCCAAGCATGGTGGTGGCTGCGTCATGTTATGGGTATGCTTGTCATCGGCAAGGACTACGTTTTTTATGATCAAAAGAAACAGAATAGCGTCAAGCACTGGCAAACTCCTAGAGGAAATCCTGGTTCAGTCTGCTTTCCAACTGACACTAGGAGACAAATTAACCTTTCAGCAGGATAATAACCTAAAACACAATGCCAAATATACACTGGAGTTGCTTACCAAGATGACATTGAATGTTCCTGAGGGGCCAAGTTACAGTTTTGACTTAATCGGCTTTAAAATCTACCGCATGGCTTGAAAATGGCTGTCTAGCAATGATCAGCAACCAACTTGACAGTGCTGGAAGAATTTTAAAAAGAATAATATGTGAATATTGTACAATCCAGGACAAGTGTGCAAAGCTATTAGAGACATACCCAGAAAGACTTACAGCTGTAATTGCTGCCAAATGTGATTTTAAAATGTATTGACTCATCGGTAACTACTTATGTAGATGATACATTTCTGTATTTAATTTTCAGTAAATTTGCTAACTTTTCAATAAATATATTTTCACTGTCATTATGGGGTATTGTGTGTAGATGGGTGGGAAAAAATATTTAATCAATTTTGAATTCAGACTGTAACACAACAAAATGTGGAATAAGTCAAGGGATATGAATACTTTCTGAAGACACTGTATATAGATCAAGTAAACATTCACAAACACCTGTTGCATAAAACTGGACTCAGGGGTAGACGTAACATAATAAATGTAAATCCGAGACACTCACGTTAGTATGATATGTAACATTTCATATGGTATGTATTCATTTGTGAATGTCCATCATACATCTTGTATGATATGTTACGAATTACAATTCATATGATGTTATGAATTTCAGTTAGCGCAATATGTCACTAACTGCAATTTCGTACATGTTATGAATTTGAAAAATGTATGATATGTAACAAACTACAATTTGTAGCTCGGTGGCTAGGTGGTTAAACTTAACGTTAGTTAGGTGGCTAACGTTAGCACAGCTAGGGTTTAGGGTTAGAGGTTAAGGTTATGGTTATGGTTAAGTTTAGGAATTATGTTAAATTGTTAGCTTTAGGGTTAAGTGTTAGGTTAAAGATTTAAGTTTAGGGTTATTGTTAGGATTAGGAGTTAGGTTAAAGGGTTATTAAGGTAATGATTAGCTAACATGTTAAGTAGTTTCAAAGAGCTGGCCTTTTTAACAGTGTAGCTAGTTTGTTTTGAGTCTATTGTGTTGTTGTTTTGTATTCCACTGGTCCAGATGGTCCCACTCACCAGTCCCTCAGATGCCAGATTGTTAATTAAAGCTTCTCCTCACAGAACCTCTTTGTAAGAGCCATAGTTAATAATATAAGTGGATTTACCTGCTCAGTTGTTCTCCCGTAGTCTGTGAACTGTGAATACTGGCAGACAGAAACCTCACTGGTCCAGGTCCAGCTAGGTCCACACTAGGTACTGCTAGGTCCACACTAAGTCCAGCTAGGTCCACACTAAGTCCAGCTAGGTCCACACTAGGTCCAGACTAGGTCCAGACTATGTCTACACTAGGTACAGCTAGGTCCAGACTAGGTCCACACTAGGTCCAGCAAGGTCCAGACTAGGTCCAGTCTAGGACAGTTCTGTAAGTCAGTTCTCTCTCACACCAGCTCAACGGCCCTTAACTCCTGAATCATGAGACCACAGATATCCTATTAAATTATCAAGTTAGTTCTAATATGTAGTTCTTTGTGTGAGCCTTCAAAGCCTTTACCCTGAAAGTCCCCATGTGAATATGGCCCACACAAAATGTGACTTTGTGTATTAACAGAATAGCTGAGTTGTAGTTTTGCAATAGGCTTATCAAGCTAGTTATTCAGGAACTGTTTTCTCCTGTTGGGTGGTCCTTTACATGGGGTGATGTAAGTTTCCTTTAACGATCAGTCTTCCAGATAGATGTCACAGACACAGAACCTTGGTATAAAACTCTTTAGTAATAAAATATATACCTCAGTAGTCTATAGTAAAGATCTGTGTGGCGAAACAGGAGACAAAGCTCCTTATACTAGTGGTGTGGACAACCTACCGTCAATCACATTGGATACAAAGTATCTAAGATGAGAAAAACATGTCAAGACTGTGGTTTCTCACTCTACTATCTCGGCCTTGAGCCTGCGTGACTATCAGCAGGTTCAGACCATTCTCAGCCTGAGAACTAAAGCAGTACATCTCCACTTACCCAGTACTTTTCCATCATTGCAAGCATACAAAGGTTATCACATATATACAGTAATCATGGCATTGGCAAGTTTTTAACTTCCCTGCCTGGGCTGATTTTTTTATTTAACTAGGCAAGTCAGTTAAGAACAAATTCTTATTTACAATGACGGTCTACACCGGCCAAACCTGGACGACGCTGGGCCAATTGTGCACCGCCCTATGGGACTCCCAAACACAGCCAGTTCTGATACAGCCTGGATTCAAACCAGGGTGTCTGTAGTGACACCTCAAGCACTGAGATGCAGTGCCTTAGACCGCTGTACCACTGATGAGACAGTGGATAACACAGTCAGATGGAACAGAGTAAATATACATTTTAACATCATAGCCGGATGTAACTTGTGGAATAGACACAAGCTGGAATGTGCTTTTAACCTATCAGCATTCAGGATTAGACCCACCTGTTGTATAAAAAGCTATATTTAAACCATGATCACCATCACCCACTGAGAAACACTGTAGTTATATCATAAGAATCAATAGATAAAGTAAACATTCACAAACACCTGTTGCCTCAACCTTGACTCAGGGGTAGACGTAACACAGTAAATGTATCTGGCACACTCAAATTATTATGATATGTTACATTTCGTATGGTATGTATTTATTTGTGAATGTCCATCATCCATTTCGTATTAAATGTTACGAATTACAATTTGTATGATGTGTTACGAATTTGCAAAACGTATGATATGCAGCAAATTTGTAGCTATGTGGCTAATGTTAGCTAGGCTAGGGGTTAGGGTTAAGCATTAAGGTTAGGGTTAAGGTCAGGGTTAAGGTTACGGTTAGGGTTAGGAGTTAGGTTAAAGGGTTAAGGTTAGGGTTAGAGGGTTAGCTATCATGCTAAGTAGTTGCAAAATTGCTAATTATCTAAAATTGTAATGTTGTCTGTGATGACATTTTATCACGCAAACTTTGGGTTGATTAGACATTCACGTTAACACGCTACCATCCACCCCGACCAACTGCCTATTAACCTGAAATTCATAACATATCATTTGAATTGTAATTCGTAACATATCATACAAGATGTATGATGAACATTCACAAATGAATACATACCATATGAAATGTAACAGTCTATGAGAACAGTCTATGAGAACAGGCTGGTTTCATTGCCATGCAGTTTCCATTGCCTTTTCTAACTTCCTTTCTGTACTATTCAACAGTGGTGATTGTGGCATGGTGAGAACTCAAGATAGGAGACTGTGCCCTCTAGTGGCACATGGTATTTTAATTTGGCCTAACAGAGACAGAAGAAAAAGCAAGACACTCAACCCTAACCCACATTTTTTCTGATCACTTATTTGATTGATTATACGTTTCTTAATGCTTAGGTTGTTACGAGTGTACTGATATAAGTCCCGGAAACTTTAAGAAAAAACACTTCATACAGGAGTAGTGCCTGTTGTTCACACACGCTAGAATGGCCCACCTGATCTTGCCTCCTCCCACCGCCTTTCATTTTTGAGTAATTGTTCAAGCGGCCAGTATCTGGTCAATATAATGGATAATCTGTGGGGACACAGTTGACCAGAGCAAGCTGTTCCCTTCCTCGCTTGAGCATGCCAGATATTCTGGAGGAACCGTGAGCTGATGAGGAGAGCATGCTCACACGTTAGAGGGAACGCCCACTTACACAGACCTTTTTTTTCTATGGTAAACTATCTGAGTAAACTATCTTATTTATCCACCATCATTAGTCCTACCACACTCATGGGGAAGAATGAGTGACGTGCAATGATTATGGATTTTTTTTTTTTTATGGTACCTCAAATCTATATGGTATGCATTCTTTTTCCCTCAACAACTGTTCCACCACAGTCCTAAAAAGACAAAACCAGAAAGTAATTGGTGACCGATTAAGAAACAAAAAACGTATGGACTTTATAGTGAACTTAGTGTGACTCAGCATTATAGCCAGACCCAAGGTTTTAGATGTAAAAACAAATTATTCTATGGTTACAATATAACCCAAAGGACTTTACAACAACAATAACTAGACAACAATGACTGGGGAACTTTGAGCTGGAAACAAAGCTTACTTTTTCATGACACAAATTGCCTTTTAGAAAATGTAATTTTAAGCAAGCCAAAGTTTGTTTTGCAACTACATTTCGCTCTTATTATTTTGAAACCATCCGTCTTGTCAGGATCAAAGGGGGAATGTTCAACATTGCTGCTCAAGCTAAGCTCTGATTCTACTCATTCTAAGCCATAGGCAGAATTCTATCGCATTCATGACTACCTTCGTTGCTGGAAATAAAAGTAGACTACAGGCTTTGTTACCGGCAATATCTTTCAGATATATAGAAATGGCAGCGAAAGTTGGCGGCATGGTAAAGTTTGTGGCTAAACGTCTTGGTATGTAAGGGGTATTAGTTAGAGTGGATTTCAAGGTCAAGAGTTTATCTGCTGTAAACCTGGATGTTCAGATGGATGAGATGGTTACCAATAGGTCACTTTTCCAAGCTCGCTGACTAATCCTATTCAAACATTTACATGTTGATACAAAAAACAGTTTACTCTCTTCAAAGGAAGTTAATGTGTAAAGGACTTTTAATTACTCTCACACCTAGGGTTGCAAAAATTCTGGGTACGTTCAAAAACTTTTGCCAAAATACCGTCTGGAGGATTGCCGGAATCAGGAGGGAATAAGCAGGAAATCTGTTAACCTCCAACCAGGATTTCTGGAAAACCAGGGAATTTATTAATAGCCCAGAATTTTGCAACCTTACTTACACAAGATGTTCCATGTATGTAAGACTGAACTGGCATAAAAAAAAGTCCTCTCTGTTCAGGCAGTACTGCAAAAAGGACACAACAATAGAATAGAATAGAACACCTACATATTGTTGCTGAGGTAGGCTACACGGGGAGATAATAGAGCACTTGGCAGTGACACATTTTATAAAGTAACAGTGCTAGTGATGTGACAATGTCCTAGAGAAAGCATTATATATTTGGCAACCTATATAACACCTACAACACAGTTCATGAGCATTCTGTGTCTTCGAGAGAGACTGTTCATTCCTTCCACCTCCTCACACAGACTCTCAGTCCCATCAGTGAATGGATGCCTCAGTCTCCATGGTAACAACCCAGCCCACACACCCCATCCCCTGTCCCCTCCTCTCTTGCTCTGTGATTGGAGGATTAGATGAGTGGTGCCTGGATGAGAATGAGGCTGCTATTCCCATCATGCTTTGCTCCATCCGGTTGTACGGAATCAGGCCTGTGTGTGTGCGCACAGTGAAGATCTCAGAAGAGGAGGCATGGCTACTGTGTCCTCTCACAAGCCTCCACGTTCCTTATGTCAGGGTGAGTCTCCTCTCCTTGTTCACAATGTTGGCTCTGTCTCTGTGCAGCCACAGATGGACCCCTGCAGAGGGGTTTTGTAGCTAAAACAGATACATGTCTAGACTGAGAATGAATAGTACATCAGAGAACACCCCGACTCTGGTGTATTTACAGAGACAGAGCTTTAATCCTCTCAGATCTGTTACGTATAGTGCGCCTTCTACAGTATATACTTACACATTTACAAAACAAGGTATTGCCTTATTTATTTATGTGTTTTATAATAACGTCCTCATTTCAATATTAACATGTGACTTAATTAATCTGGATATAATGTTAAGGGTCATTGTACAACTTGTCTCTCGGCACAATAGTGCAAAGACCATGCGGCACATAAACAGTCTGTCTTGTGATGGAGTCATGCCATATCATAATGGAATTTCACATGCGATTTCAAGCTAGTTTATTAATTAATATTCGGTCCACATATAACATCACTGTCACGGCCTGACCATAGAGAGCCTTTTTATTCTCTATTTTGGTTAGGTCGGGGTGTGACTAGGGTGGGTAATCTAGGTTGTTTTATTTCTATGTTGGCCTGGTATGGTTCCCAATCAGAGGCAGCTGTTTAGCGTTGGGGATCATATTTAGGCAGCCATTTCCCCACAGTTTTTTTTGTGGGATCTTGTTTATGGGTAGTTGCCTGTGAGCACTCCATAGCTTCACGTGTCGTTTGCTCTTTATTGTTTTTGTGCGTTTCACGAATAAAAAGATGTGGAACCCATATCACGCTGCGCCTTGGTCCGAATGTTATTAAGACGATCGTGACAGTCACTGCAGGTCACAGATCGATTTCTGTGCCATAACATTGAGGACACTGGGATTTCACATGCGATCAATGGCTTGTCTCTAGTCTAAACAGACGGGTTGCCTCCCCCAATGTACCAATGTTCCTGCATGTTGCCTAGGTCTGGGATTCCGAGACTAATCAATGGCTTCATTTGCTAAATCTTAAAGGCCAAATGCAGCCCTTTTTATATCAATATCAAATAATGTCTTGGTAACAATTAATAACCTTATTGTAATAGTTTTCCATAACAATTGACAAAATATCTTGTGCCAATAGCAAAAACATGGCAATTTAACACTGTTACTTGGAGATAAGGAGTTTACCTCATATCTCAACACACACAGACATGTTTTTGGAAATAAATGTACTGTAGATAATGAAATATCCCCAGCTATTGTCTGGGAAACTCTTAAAGCATATATGAGAGTTCGTATCATGTCTTACTCTTCACATAAGAAAAAGAAGACCAATAAAGATTTAGAAATACTAGAACAGAAAATCCACAACCTAGAAGAAAGCACAGTTTAGATAGAAATGTTGACACCCTTCAACAGTTGAATACTTTGAAGCTTGAATATAACACAATAAACACCCGATCTGCAGAGATTGCTGCCATGGAATCCAAGCAACAATATGTTGAGCAAGGTGTAAATTGTCCTGGTGACCATTTGATTAATTGTTCAGCAGTCTTATGGCTTGGGGGTAGAAGCTGTTAAGGAGCCTTTTGGACCTAGACTTGGCGCTCCGGTACCGCTTGCTGTGCCATAGCTTAGAGAACAGTCTATGACTTGGGTGATTGGAGTCTTTGACAATTTTTTGGGCCTTCCTCTGACACTGCCTAGTATATAGGTCCTGGATGGCAGGAAGTTTGGCCCCAGTGATGTACTGGACCGTACGCACTACCCTCTGTAGCGCCTTGCGGTCAGATGTTGAGCAGTTGCCATACCAGGCGGTGATGCAACCGGTCAGGATGCTCTCGATGGTGCAGATGTAGAACTTTTTGAGGATCTGGGGACCCATGTCAAATCTTTTCAGTCTCCTGAGTGGGAAAAGGTGTTGTCGTGCCCTCTTCACGACTGTCTTGGTGTTTGGACCATGATAGTTTGTTGGTGATGTGGACACCAAGGAACTTGAAACTCTCAACCCGCTCCACTACAGCCCTGTCAATGTGAATGGGGGCGTGTTCGGCCATCCTTTTCCTATAGTCCACAATCAGCTCCTTTGTCTTGCTCACGTTGAGGGAGAGGTTGCTATCCTGGCACCACACTGCCAGGTCTCTGACCTACTCCCTATAGACCGTCTCATTGTTGTCGGTGATCAGGCTTACCACTGTTGTGTCGTCAGCAAACATAATGAGGGTGTTAGGGTCGTGCTTGGCCACGCAGTCATGGGTAAAAAGGGAGTACAGGAGGGCACTAAGCACGCACCCCTGAGGGGCCCCCATGTTGAGGATCATCGTGGCAGATGTGTTGTTGCCTGCCCTTACCACCTGGGGGTGACCCGTCAAGAAGTCCAAGATCCAGTTGCAGAGGGAGGTGTTTAGTCCCAGGGTCCTTAGCTTAGTGATGAGCTTTGTGTGCACTATGGTGTTGAAAGCTGAGCTGTAGTCAATGAACAGCATTCTCACATAGATGTTCCATTTGTCCAGGAGGGAAAGGGCAGTGTGGAGTGCGATTGAGATTGTGTCATCTGTGGATCTGTTGGGGCGGTATGCGAATTGGAGTGGGTCTAGGGTTTCCGGGAAGATGGTGTTGATGTGAGCCATGACTAGCCTTTCAAAGCAGTGCTACGGGGCGGTAGTCAATTAGGCAGATTACCTTCGCTTTCTTGGGCACAGGGACTATGGTGGTCTGCTTGAAACATGTAGGTATTTCAGACTCAGTCTGGGAGAGGTTGTCAATGAAGACACTTGCCAGTTGGTCCGCGCATGCTCTGAGTACACGTCCTGGTAATCCGTCTGGCCCCGCGGCCTTGTGAATGTTGACCTGTTTAAAGGTCTTGCTCACATCGGCTATGGAGAGCGTGATCCCACAGTCGTCCGGAACAGCTGGTGCTCTCATGCATGCTTCAGTATTGCTTGCCTCGAAGCGAGCATAAAAGCCATTTAGCTCGTTTGGTAGGCTTGTGTCACTAAGCAGCTCGCGGCTGGGTTTCCCTTGGTAGTCCGTAATAGTTTGCAAGCCCAGACCACATTCGACGAGCATCAGAGACGGTGTAGTAGGATTCAATCTTAGTCCTGTATTGACGCTTTGCTTGTTTGATGGTTCATCTGCGGGATTTCTTATAAGCATCCGGATTAGTGTCCTGCTCCTTGAAAGCGGCAGCTCTAGCCTTCAGTTCAGTGCGGATGTTGCCTGTGATCCATGGCTTCTGGTTGGGATATGTACGTACGGTCACCGTGGGGACAACGTCGTCGATGCACTTATTCCAGTCTGTGCTAGCAAAACAGTACTGTAGCGTAGCATCCGAGTCATCTAACCACTTCCGTATTGAGTGAGTCACTGGTACTTCCTGCTTTAGTTTTTGCTTGTAAGCAGGAATCAGGAGGATAGAATTATGGTTAGATTTGCCAAATGGAGGGCGAGAGAAAGCTTTGTATGCGACTCTGTGTGTGGAGTAAAGATGGTAAAGAGTTTTTTTTCCTCTGGTTGCTGGTAGAAATGAGATAAAACTGATTTTAGTTTGCCTGTTTTAAAGTCCCCAGCCACTAGGAGCACCGCTTCTGGATGAGCATTTTCTTGTTTGCTTATGACTTTATGCCGCTCGTTGAGTGCGGTCTTAGTGCCAGCATCAGTTTGTGGTGGGAAATAGACGGCTATGAAAATTATGAATGAAAACTCTCTTGGTAGATAGTGTGGTCTACAGCTTATCATGAGGTACTCTACCTCAGGCAAACAATTCCTGGTATTGATGGATTTCAAGTGGAATTTTTAAACACATTTTCATCCGATATTACTAAAGCCTATGTTACTGTACTTATGCTCACTGCAGCCCCCAGTCACTATGTTTGGAGGATCAAGGGTCCATTGTTATGCAGATGCTTCTGCAGAGTATTACTTTTGAATCTGGGTTACAAAATCATTGCTAAGGTATTGGCTTTTCGCATAGAAACAGTAATACAAAAGTGAATTCACTCAGATCAAACAGGGTTTATTCGGAACAGGATGTCTTCAGACAATCTCTGCCGATCTCTCCCTATTTCTATGTTAGGTAGGGTCAACATAATCAAAATTAATATATTACCAAGGTTTTATTTATTTTTTCCAGGCCTTGCCAGTTTCAATTCCATCCAAATTTTAAATTAAATAAATGGACTGCTCTCCAAAGACCTCTAGAGTCAAATTGACGGTTTTACCTTATAAAGATGGAGGTCTTGGACTACCTCATATGAAGATGTATTACTGGGCTGCACAACTGCGTTCACTTAATCAATGGACAGCAGACTATCCTTGTACATGGAGAAGTACCGAAGCCACAAATGTAATACTGTATGATCTAAAGCATATTTACTATTATGGGTCCAAGGCACTGAAGGAAAAAACAGACAATCCAATGACACTCAATTCCATTTATATTTGGGAAAATGTATATAAATTCATGAGGTGGAAAGAACCAATATCACCAAGCACCCCTATTTGGAATAACCCCACCTTCCCTCCAGCATTTAATGATAACACCCTTCAGTCCTGGTTCCAAAGTGGCATCATTAATTTTGAACATGTGTACTATGATGGATCTCTATTGTCATTCATTCAATTACAAGAAAGATTTGGATTGTCCAAGGCCGATTTCTTTAAGTTCTTACAACTCAGAAATCTTATTTGTATTTATATTTGTACTTATTAGGTATTCCCATTCTTCCTGGGGTCCAAACATATTAAAACACTTACATTACATATAAAACAAACAGTACATCATATAAACATCATTACACTACTACATACACTACCGGTCAAAAGTTTGGACACACCTACTCATTCAAAGGTTTTTCTTTATTTTTACTATTTTATATCTTGTAGAATAATAGTGAAGACATCAAAACTATGAAATAAAACATATGGAAACATGTAGTAACCAAAAAAGTGTTAAACAAATCAAAAAAGATTTTATATTTGAGATTCTTCAAATAGCCACACTTTGCCTTGATGACACAATCTTGGCATTCTCTCAAACATCTTCATGAGGTAGTCACCTGGAATGCATTTCAATTAACAGGTGTGCCTTGTTAAAAGTTCATTTGTGGAATTTCTTTCCTTCTTAATGCGTTTGAGCCAATCAGTTGTGTTGTGACAAGGTAGGATGGTATAAAGAAGACAGCCTTATTAAGTAAAAGACCAAGTACACATTATGGCAAGAACAGCTCAAATAAGCAAAGAGAAACAACAGTCCATCATTACTTTAAGACATAAAGGTCAGTCAATACGGAACATTTCAAGAACTTTGGAAAGTTTCTTCAAGTGCAGTCGCAAAAACCATCAGGCGCTATGATGAAACTGGCTCTCATGAGGACCGCCACAGGAATGGAAGACCCAGAGTTACCTCTGCTGCAGAGGATAAGTTCATTAGAGTTACCAGCCTCAGAATTCGCAGCCCAAATAAATGCTTCACAGAGTTCAAGTAACAGACACATCTCAACATCAACTGTTCAGAGGAGACCATGTGAGTCAGGCCTTCATGGTCGAATTGCTTTAAAGAAGCCACAACTAAAAGACACCAATAAGAAGAAGAGACTTGCTTTGGCCAAGAAACACAAGCAATGGACATTAGACCGGTGGAAATGTGTCCTTTAGTCTGGAGTCTAAATTGGAGATTTTTGGTTCCAACCGCCGTGTTTTTGTGAGACGCGGTGTGGGTGAACGGATGATCTCCGCATGTGTATTTCCCACCGTAAAGCATGGAGGAGGAGGTGTTATGGTGTGGGGGTGCTTTTCTGGTGACACTGTCTGTGATTTATTTAGAATTCAAGGCACACTTAACCAGCATGGCTACCACAGCATTCTGCAGCGATACGCCATCCCATCTGGTTTGGGCTTAGAGGGACTATCATTTGTTTCTCAACAGGACAATGACCCAACACACCTCCAGGCTGTGTAAGGGCTATTTTACCAAGAAGGAGAGTGTTGGAGTGCTGCATCAGATGACCTGGCCTCCACAATCCCCCGACCTCAACCAAACTGAGATGGTTTGGGATGAGGCTTAGGAAGGCCACCAAAAAGTCTGAAATTTCCATCCCAAATTACAACATTTTCCGTCAAGACAGAACTGCTAAAGGGGGCGGAATTACAATCTACTGTAGAGATAGCCTACAGAGTTCTGTCATACTATCCAGGTCTATGCCCACACAGTTCGAGCTTCTACTTTTAAAGATCCATCTCTCTAGAAATAAGTCCCTTACTGTTGTCGCTTGTTATAGACCCCCCTCAGCTCCCAGCTGTACCCTAGACACCATATGTGAATTGATTGCCCCACATCTATCGTCAGAGTTCGCACTGCTAGGTGACCTAAATTGGGATATGCTTAACACCCCGGCCGTCCTACTATCTAAGCTAGATGCCCTCAATCTCACAAAAATTATCAAGGAACCTACCAGGTACAACCCCAAATCCGTAAACATGGGCACCCTCATAGATATCATCCTGACTAACTTGCCCTCTAAATACACCTCTGCTGTTTTCAACCAGGATCTCAGCGATCACTGCTTCATTGCCTGCGTTCGATATGGGTTCGCGGTCAAACGACCACCCCTCATCACTGTCAAACGCTCCCTAAAACACTTCTGCGAGCAGGCCCTTCTAATCGACCTGGCCCGGGTATTGTGGAAGGATATTGACCTCATCCCGTCAGTAGAGGATGCCTGGTTGTTCTTTAAAAGTGCTTTCCTCACCATCTTAAATAAACATGCCCCTTTAAAAAAAATTGAACTAAGAACAGATATAGCCCTTGGTTCACTCCAGACTTGACTGCCCTTGACCAGCACAAAAACACCCTGACGCCGTAAAGTCCATGGAGAATAAGAGTACCTCCTCCCAGCTGCCCACTGCACTGAGACTAGGAAACACTGTCACCACTGATAAATCCACGATAATCGAGAATTTCAATAAGCATTCCTCTACGGCTGGCCATGCTTTCCACCTGGCTACCCCAACCCCGACCAACAGCTCTGCACCCCCCGCAACAACTATCCCCCCCCCCCCCCCCACACTTCTTCTTCACCCAAATCCAGACAGCTGATGTCCTGAAAGAGCTGAAAAATCTGGATCCCTACAAATCAGCTGGGTTAGACAATCTGGACCCTCTCTTCCTAAAATTATCCGCCGCCATTGTTGCAGCCCCTATTACTAGTCTGTTCAACCTCTCTTTCGTATCATCTGAGATTCCTAAAGATTGGAAAGCGGCCACGGTCATCCCCCTCTTCAAAGGGGGAGACACTCTAGACCCAAACTGTTACAGACCTATATCCATCCTGCCCTGCCTTTCTAAAGTCTTTGAAAGCCAAGTTAACAAAGATGACCGACCATTTCGAATCCCACCATACCTTCTCCGCTATGCAATCTGGTTTCCGAGCTGGTCACAGGTGCACCTCAGCCACGCTCAGGGTCCGAAACGATATCATATCCGCCATCAATAAAAGACAGTACTGTGCAGCCGCCTTCTTCGACCTAGCCCAGGCTTTCGACTCTGTCAATCACGGTATTCTAATCGGCAGACTCAACAGCCTTGGTTTCTCTAATGACTGCCTTGCCTGGTTAACTAACTACTTCCCAGATAGAGTTCAGAGTGTCAAATCGGAGGGCCTGTTGTCCGGACCCCTGGCAGTCTCTATGGGGGTGCCAAAGGGTTCAATTCTCGGGCTGACTCTTTTCTCTGTATATATCAATGATCTCGCTCTTGCTGCCGGGTGATTGTTTTATCCACCTCTATACAGATGACACCATTCTGTATACATCTGGCCCTTCTTTGGAAACTGTGTTAACAAACTTCCAAACGAGCTTCAACGCCATACAACACTCCTTCCGTGGCCTCCAACTGCTCTTAAATGCTAGTAAAACTAAATGCATGCTCTTCAACCGATCGCTGCCCGCACCCGCCCGCCCGACTAGCATCACTACTCTGGACGGTTCTGACTTAGAATATGTGGACAACTATAAATACCTAGGTGTCTGGCTAGATTGTAAACTCTCCTTCCAGGTTCACATTAAGCATCTCCAATCCAAAGTTAAATCTAGAATTTGCTTCCTTTTTCGCAACAAAGCCTCCTTCACTCATGCTGCCAAACATACCCTCGTAAAAACTGACCATCCTACCGATCCTTGACTTCGGCGATGTCATTTACAAAATAGCCTCCAACACTCTACTCAGCAAATTGGATGCAGTCTATCACAGTGCCATCCGTTTTGTTACCAAAGCCCCATATTCTACCCACCACTGCAACCTGTATGCTCTCGTTGGCTGGTCCTCGCTACATATTCGTCGCCAAACCCACTGGCTCCAGGTCATCTACAAGTCTTTGCTAGATAAAGCTCCACCTTATCTCAGCTCACTGGTCACAATAGCATCACCCACCCGTAGCACGCGCTCCAGTAGGTATATTTCACTTGTCATCCCCAAAGCCAACACCTCCTTTGGCCGCCTTTCCTTCCAGTTCTCTGTTGCCAATGACTGGAACGAATTGAAAAAATCACTGAAGTTGGAGACTTATATCTCCCTCACTAACTTTAAATGTCAGCTGTCAGAGCAGCTTACCGATCGCTGCAGCTGTACACAGCCCATATGTAAATAGCCCATTCAACCAACTACCTACCTCATCCCCATATTTGTTTTTGTTTTTCTGCTCTTTTGCACACCAGTATTTCTACTTGCACATCCTCATCTGCACATATATCACTCCAGTGTAGATTGCTAAATTGTAATTACTTTGCCACTATTGGCCTATTTATTGCCTTACCTCCTTACTTCATTTGCACACACAGTATACAATATACAATTTTTCTATTGTGTTATTGACTGTACGCTTGTTTATCCCATATATAACTCGGTGTTGTTTTTGTCGCACTGCTTTGCTTTATCTTGGCCAGGTCGCAGTTGTAAATGAGAACTTGTTCTCAACTGGCCTACCTGGTTAAATAAAGGGGAAATACATTTTTTTTAAGTCGGACCGCAGAGTGAAGGAAAAGCAGCCAACAAGTGCTCAGCATGTCTGGGAACTCCTTCAAGACTGTTGGAAAAGCATTCCAGGTGAAACTGGTTGAGAGAATGTCAAGAGTGTGCAAAGCTGTCATCAAGGCAAAGGGTGGCTATTTGAAGAATCTCAAATCTCAAATATATTTTGATTTGTTTAACACTTTTTTGGTTACTATATGATTCCATATGTGTTATTTCATAGTTTTGATGTCTTCACTATTATTCTACAATGTAGAAAATAGTACAAATAAAGAAAAACCCTTGAATGAGTAGGTGTTCTAAAATGTTTGACCGGTAGTGTATCTACAATACAAAATGTTTGATACCACCATACAACAATATCACAATGTGTGCATATGCATGTGTCTGTACCTTTGTGTGTGTTACTTCATTGTTCCATAAGGTGTATTTTTACCAGTTTTTTAAATCTGATTCTACTGCTTGGATCAGTTACCTTATGTGGAATAGAGTTCCATGTAGTCATGGCTCTATGTAGTACTGTGCGCCTCCCATAGTCCGTTCTGGATTTGGGTGCTGTGAAGAGACCTCTCGTGGCATGTCTTGAGGGGTATGCATGGGTGTCCGAGCTGTGTGCAAGTATTTTATACAGACAGCTCGGTACATTCAGCTTGTCAACACCTCTTAAAAAAACAAGTATTCAATTGCTTCAACGGAATCTGGATGAACCTAAGGCATCTTACATAGAAAAAATACTGAAAGAAGTTGATTGCCAAGTTATATCAAGGGTTGTTTGAAACTCTACCTGGTGGTTCAGAACCTAAAAGGAAAAAATGGGAAACAGATCTAAAGGAAGAAATTGGGGGGAACCATTGGTCACAGATATGGAATTGCTGGAGAGAAAAAAATTGAGCCATCAATTGGAAAGCCTCATATCCACCCTCAATAACAAACTAGAGGACTGAACTATCTAGCTACATCCCATTAGACATTACAAAATCAAACATAAACCAGACACATTTGAGTGTTTTCTATAGTGGCCGTTCCGTTGAGGTTTTTTGTGTTGTGTTATACAAGATGTGTTGTATGTAATAATAAAACATTTAAATAAAAACAACATCGACAAAAATAGCTTTTTGCTAAAAAAATATTCCGCAATAAAGGATTTTGCTAGGACTGTCTGGGAGTAGTCTGAGTTGGAAGGGGAAAACTGAAAACTAGCTGTTATTGGCAAAGAGGTTAGGAACTCTCTTTGTTTTTGGTCTATTAACTAATTTACCTCCTGGTGATGTCACCAGGCAAGCCGAAACTCCCACCCATGCAAACCTGCTGATTAGAAGGTCCTGTGTAGATTTTATTTTCAACCAGCAACTATCAGGAAATAACACTGATCAAATTTGTTCACACTTTTACAGCATTAGTTTCCTCAGCTGTTGTACAATATGATACAAAACAAAGGAACAACTGAATTTTGACTGCACTGGGCCTTTAAGTCTTTGACATAGCTAGAAACCAGAAACACAACACATATTTTAGTAGTCCATCAATGATGACTAATATGCAAAGCAGAAGTAAAAAATAATGTATGTGAACACAAACCTTACTAAGCGCACCTTTCTGATTCAGTGGGGTTGGGTTAAATGCGGAAGACACATTTCAGTTGAAGGCATTCAGTTGTGCAACTGACTAGGTATCCCCCTTTCCCTTTCCCTAGGCTTCTGGAAACAGGACATTCTGTCTAATTAAAAAAAGTCTGGTTCTGAAAAGCATGTGCATTTGTTTTTTCATTTCCATATTTGTCACATATATTATGTAAATGAAAGCAATACATTGATAAACTGAGAGGGGATCAGTAATCTGGTGTCCAGTCAATAGTGAATGAAGCCCCTATCTGTTGTAAGGCAACCATACCAGGCGACGTTATCAACTGGAACTATGTGAACAGTTTGGCTTTTGCAATTTGTGACTCTTCTTCAACTTCAGTTGTACAACCAGATCCCAGGTTAGGTCTGAATAGTAACACTGTGGAAGATAAGCCACTCCAGCCAGTAAACAATTGACTGATGTTACCCTATTGCCCAGATCTTGACTCGATGAGACAGTGCCCCCCCCCCCCCCATGATAATGATCAGTGTCAGGCCAAGGGTTGCCCTTATCTTTATTCTCATCCAACATACATTTGCCACAGAAACCGGTTTGTCAGTCTCCTCGGGGGAAGCTAGCGAGGTGCATGTATGACACTGCCAGAGAGACAGGGGACACAAAAGTAGAGAGAGAAAGAGCGAGCGTGTGACACGTTGGTTGTAAGTGTGAGGGACAGTACAGATAGCGGTGATTATTTTCAGGTATACCTGAAGATACATGTACCTGACTATAAAACTAAGACACCCAGTTTGCATTCCTCTTTGGGTTGGCAGAACACAGTGTGGGTGAGTTATTGTTTTACCTCAGCCTGAACGGTTCTAGAATAACAAGTAGCCTAACTTTGTAACCTTTGTAACCTGCCATATCATGCATTTAGATGTTTTAATACAGGTATAGAATATCATTTAGAGAGAGTGTTAAAAATAGTGTTCAAATAGTGTTCAAATCTGGAGTGTCTACCAATTAGATTTTTTACCTAAAATGTCTCTTACTATTTGAGTCCCCTTGGTGCAGTTATTGCTGTACATGGGGGGTGGGTGTTGACTTCGGCACACAAAGTAAAAGCAGGAATCAAAACCCATTAGACAGTTGTAATGAGGTTAGGATGAGACACAATGATGACTTGATCTTCTGTGTACTGCTACTGTAAGGGATTATCATCCTAGTTATCATATACTGCATCGTTTAGTGCTTCTGAAGACATGATGAGACATGATCGGCTCTATGGTGAATGTCTGTATTACCCATTCATCTCAATCTAGGGATGTTCAGACTGTCCACAGATGGAAATGGAGTCGTTTTTTGTTTTTTTCACTGATATCATTAGAGGCATGCTTTGATACTTTCTGGTTAGGTCCCATTTAAGATATATTGGAGTTTAATATGATAATAATAATTATTGTAATTGTAACATATTTGTAACATATTTTATTTTGAACCCTTTTCAAGACACCCAGTCACTTTACATACACAAGCTAATCAGCAGGATAAAAAGTAATACAATCACACATTAAAATAAGCAAATACAAAAGTACATACAGTGCCGTGAAAAGGTATTTGTCCCCTTTCAGATTTTCTATATTTTTGCATATTTTTTACACTGAACGTTATCACACATAAAGGACAATGTCAGGCCATCCGTCAGTGAGCTGAAACTAAAGCGCAGCTGGGTCATGCTGCAAGACAATGATCCAAAACACACAAGCTAGACTACATCAGAATGGCTGAAAAGCAACACATTTAAAGTTTTGGAATGGCCTAGTCAAAGTCCAGAAAATCAGAAAGGGGAAAAATACTTATTCATGGCACTGTATATGGACTGTCAATACATTGTCTGTGTTTGTCTTTGGATTGAGGGGCAATCTGAGATGGGTTGACAGATATGGTCCTTGAGTAAGTTTTTCCATTGTCACTGTGCTGAACATCGCTGTGCAATATTGAACTGGATGTGGGAGCACATCAACACCAGGCTCTATGAGGATAGTCTAACTTATCTCTCATATATTATGACACGTTTATTGCTTTTCAATGTATTCATGTTATCCATACAGTAAAGCTATTTTCACTAAATCACTTACAATCTCATCGGTCTACACTACCCATCAAAGTTTAACTAGCAGACTATGTGAGTGATGTAACACCCCTTGAATTCAAATGCTAGCTTGGAAGTTGCTGTGTTTAATCATTGTTTCCTTTCAAGGAGGAAACACTATCTAATGATCAAATAGTGTCATGATGAGTGAAGGTTCTCTGTCTGATTCATTCCAGGAGCACGGCTAAGCACCACACCAAGACCACCACCACAGCCTACCACTTCCAGAGGCCATGGAGGAAGCCAAGGTCACAGAAGTTCCCCACCTGGAGCGGAGGGTCAGGAAGCGGAAAGAGCCCATGGCCATCCTGAAGACCAAGCTGAGCCGTAGCCTGTCCTGCTCCATGCCCAGGGTCAAGACTACCCTGACTGGGTTATTCCCTGTGGTGCTCTGGCTGCCCAAGTACAAGCTGAAAGAGTATATCTGGGGTGATCTAATGTCGGGCCTCGTCATAGGCATCATCCTGGTCCCTCAGGCCATCGCCTACTGTCTGCTGGCCGGAGTAGACCCCATCTATGGCCTCTACACTTCCTTCTTCGCCAACATCATCTACTTCTTCATGGGGACCTCCAGGCACGTGTCTGTGGGCATATTCAGTCTGATGAGCCTTATGGTGGGCCAAGTGGTGGACAGAGAGGTGTATATGGCAGGGTTCGATTTGGATGACACCAAAGCAGATGGAATCTTGAATGTGACAGTTGACTCAGACAGCTCAGCAGTCAACCTGACCATGGGGGCCTTCGGCATGGAATGTGGGAAAGAATGTTATGCCATCAGTATCGCAGCAGCCATGACGTTTTTGGTTGGGATTTACCAGGTACATTTTCAATTAAAACACTCTGATTCATCACTCTCAAAACTGCTTTGAAGATTTTGTGAAACAGATGTAACAATTACTCCTGAAAGTATTTTACTTGATTAAACACTGATGTCATAAACATCGTAGATCACCTACAGATGTAGGATCTTAATATGAACCATAATTCTACAGCAGAAAATAAATCCTGCAGCAACAGGAAATTATATAGATTATAATTAATGGGAATGTATTGTAGGGGTTGATACATTTTTCATTAGGGCAAATCAAGTCTGACATTTTTAAGTGGAAATTACGAACTTTAGAAGCCTTTTTAAGCCTTGAATACGCTACAAGTTTGCATTTCCTGCTGTACAGGAAAGTTCTCACCAATAAAAGAGTGATCAAATGAAGATCCTACATCTGTACATCAAAGATGACTGTGCTGAATATATTGACCTTCAGAATAGATTAAATGAACTATCTGATAAAAATGGTTGTCTCCTTCCAGGTATTGATGGCTGTGTTCAGACTGGGCTTTGTCTCCGTTTATCTCTCTGCTCCCATGCTGGACGGCTTCGCCACTGGCGCCTCGTTCACCATCCTCACCGTCCAAGCCAAGTACCTCCTGGGGCTCAAGATCCCTCGCCACCAGGGCTACGGAACAGTGGTGGTCACCTGGATCAACATCTTAAGCAACATCCAGAATACCAACTACTGTGACCTGATCACCAGTGCCATCTGCATCTCCGTCCTGGTGGCGGGGAAGGAGCTCCAAGAGCGTTACAAGGACCGTCTTAAGATCCCCCTGCCCACAGAGCTGGTGGTGGTGGCGATCGCTACACTGGCGTCCCACTTTGGAGACTTTCATAGACGGTACGACTCCAATGTCTCTGGGGCTATCCCCACAGGCTTCATCCCCCCTAAGGTGCCCAGTTTTGGGTTGATGCCCCGGGTGGCCTTCGACGCCATGCCACTGGCTGTGATCAGCTTTGCCTTCACGGTTTCCCTCTCTGAGATGTTTGCCAAGAAGAACGGCTACACCGTTCGCCCCAACCAGGAGATGATGGCCATTGCTTTCTGTAACATCATCCCTTCTTTCTTCCACTGTTTTACCACCAGCGCTGCCCTGGCTAAGACTATGGTGAAAGACTCCACGGGCTGCCAGACTCAGGTCTCCAGCATTGTGAGTGCCTTCGTCGTTCTCCTGGTCCTACTCTTCTTTGCCCCCCTCTTTTACTCCCTCCAGAAGTGCGTCCTGGCCTGTATCATCATCGTCAGCCTGAGGGGCGCTCTCCGTAAGTTCAGAGACGTGCCCAGTAAGTGGCGCGTCAGTAAGATGGACGCTATTGTCTGGATGGTGACGATGAGTGCCTCAGCTCTGATCAGTGTGGAGATGGGGCTGGTGGTTGGGGTCGTTTTCTCTATGCTCTGTATCATCGTCCAGACCCAGAAGCCCAAGGTTTCTCTGCTGGGACAGATCCATGACACTGCCCACTACGAGGACATGGAGGAGTATGAAAACCTCATGTCTCTCCCTAAAGTAAAGATCTTCCGCTTCCAGGCCCCGCTGTACTATGCAAACAAGGACTTCTTCCTGAAGTCTCTGTACAAAGCCGTGGGCTTGGCACCCTTCCTGGAGATGACCAGGAGGAGGAAAGCAGAGAAAAAAGCGGGAACACTGGCAGAGAAGGAGGCTGTGAGAGCCGACAAGACTAATGGAGAGGTAAAGGTAGGGCTGGGGTCCAGAGAACTTGACTTACATACGATCATCCTAGACTGCTCTGCCATGCCCTTCATAGACTCAACAGGGATGCAAACCTTCAAAGGGATCCTTAAAGACTATAAGGAGGTGTGTGTCACGGTGCTGCTAGCGAGCTGTAACACCACGGTCATAGATTCTCTCAGACAAGGCTCTTTCTTTGGGAAGGCTGACAAAGACATGGAAAACTTGTCATTTTATACTGTACATGCTGCAGTTCGATTTGCCAATGACAGGGCAGCTTCTACATCAGAGCTCTCCAACCCTGTTCCTCGAGAGCTACCGTCCTGTAGGTTCTCGATCCAACCCTAATCTAGCACAGTTTTTAGTTGATAAACTGAGTCAAGTTAGTTAAAACTGGGGTTGGAGTAAAAACCTACAGGAGGCTAGCTCTCCAGGAACAGAGTTGTTGAACCCCGATCTACATCCATTGGTGACGCACAGAAGGTTGGTGGCACCTTCATTGGGGAGGACAGGCTCGTGGTAATGGCTGGAGCGGAATCAGTGAAATGCTACCAAATACATCAAACACATGGTTTCCATGTATTTGATGCCATTCCATTGGTTGCGTTCCGGGCATTATTATGAGCCGTCCTTCCCTCCGCAGCCTCCACTGGACCAGAGCCATATATATCCAAATAAATGGAAATGGAAATAAATGGCTCTGGTGTAGACTGAGACAGAAGAACAAGGGTTTTTTATATGAGGGAGAATGAGTAGTTGAAGAGTTAAATAATGTATGTATGCAAGATTATGAAAGATAAAGTGAGCAAACAGCATCACTGGTAATTTTGCTCCTCACTTAGAGGCATCAATACATAATTTTTTACATTTTAATAGATGAATATGCTGATTAAGAATCCTCAAATGGAATAATGCCAAAAGGGAAGTGTTTGGAGGGAGATTTTACTTGACTCCTCAATCAATACATAACCTACAGCTACAGTTAACATTATAGGAACCTATTGAACTTTTCAACAACAAAATATTCCCTTAATGTTATACTTGAATTATAAGACAAGCAAGCTTTTGTACAGTGATGACCATGTGTTAGTGATACTGTTAATGCGCTGGATGTTTTAGAGGGGATTTATGATTGACCATCCAATTAATAATCAAGGGAGTATCAATCTATTTTATGTTACATTTTGAGTTTGACCAGGACAGATTCACCGTAACATAGTACATTTCGACTTCACAATTTATTTTCTAAAACACAACCTATGGTTACTAATCCAATATGTTACCTCAAGATTTAGAATATTAGTTGACTTTTCAGATAAATTTTGGAAGTTTGGAATTTCATCAAATAATTAAATTCCCATTTAATATTTCTTAAAATCTGTACATTTGAGTTAACAAAAGAAACACTAATTTTGTATATTTATACAGTATCTGGAAATCCATGGTTTAATAAACTATTAATTTAAATGACTAATGATTTTGAAACTGTGAAGTTATAATGAATGCCATTTTCAGCACGCAGTGTGTCAATTATTAACTGCCAAAATAACATGGAGCATTGGGCAACACTTTGTCTGTGCTCAGCCATATACAGCCTAGGCCCACTACTTTGTTTGATCAATTCATAATTTGTTCCATCGGTATGACATAGATAATTGTACATTTTTTCAATTTTTATTTAGCATAGTCAAGTCAGTTAAGAACAAATTGTTATTTACAATGACGGCCTACCCCGGCCAAACCCTAACCCGGACGACGCTGAGCAAATTGTGCCGCGCCCCATGGGACTCCCAATCACCGCCGGTGTGATGTGATGCCTCTAGCACTGAGATGCAGTACCTTAGACCGATGCGCCACTTGGAGGCCCCCAAGTGGCATGTATTATGGTGACTTTTCCTATTGCAGGTTCAAACATATGTCCAGAATATTACAGACATTGATTACAATTTGATCTAACTGTTTATTGAAAATGTATTGAATGCACTGTCTAACGTGTCCATCTAAATAGCTGGCTACAGTATTTTGACTGACAACGTTCAGTACTGAAGTGAAAATGTAATGTAGCTTACTATCCACTTGACGGAGGCAGAGAGCCTCTCTGACCAAAAAGAGAAAAGGGGAGTGTCATTAGTGAATAGCACCATTGCTTCGTCGCGGCTATAATGACAATTCAAACCAGCCAGCCACACGTCTTTTTAATTTAATGTAAAACATTTATATTCGTCAATAGCTACCTAGTTTTCAGGGGCAGCAATGTCAAGCCGGAGGAGGTAAGTTGACTTTGTTTGCTAGCTAAAGTGGCTATCATTAACCAGACTAGAAAGGAGTTAACGTTAGCTATACTTATCTCTAGTTAAGTTTTCTGTAGCAATGTGTGAATTAAATTAGAAGTAGCTACCACAATGCAAAAAAACAATGGCATTGCTGGGATAGGGGAACGTTTCATTCTAGACTACTCTTATTCTGACAATGACTATAGTAGGTTAGCTACATTAGGTAATTCCGCGTTCAAAACAACTGGTAACTTGTAAATATCGGACTTGTGTGTTCAGGACAATTGGGAACCCGAGAAAAAAAAAGAGGTCCGACTGGCGAAAAAAATCTTTAATGGTCATCTAACTCGGAATTCCAACTCCAGAACTCGGGCCTATTTCTAGAACTCTAACTTTCCGACCTGAAGATCAGCCGTCATGATTTGACAACGTCATTTTTAGGGTTCCCAGGTGTCTTGAACGTACCAATAGTTAAACACACTTTGTTTTCTAGATCGGGTGTATTCATTACAGAACACGTTCAGTTTAGTAACCAAACAGAACTAAACTCGTTTTTGTACAAATGCAGGTCTCATAGTTTTAGGAAACGTTTTAAGAAACGTTTTGCAACAGAATCGGCGCAATGAATAGACCCGTGGGGCAAGAGGAGTCTTCAACGCGCTTTATCGTTACATTCATCCCCACATCACATACTTTTATTAGTGACTGGCTTTAACACACTTTTGTTATTAAAGTAAAAATGTTGCTAGAGTAGTGACAAACTTTCCTCTGCTAGAACCACCAGACTAACGTTAGCTCCCGAGTCATAGTACAGATCCAACCGAGGCGAGGCGGGTCATGACTAATTACCACAGCCCGTAGAGAATGATAGAGGTCTCTAGTGGCCAAAAGGCCTCATTTGCATGGGTTGCCCCATGGAGGACTTCCACAATTGTAATGTAGTCAACTGGGTGGGACTTCCCTGTTCAAGTCATGACATTAATTTGGGGACCAATGACATTAATTTGGGGACAGGTCGAAAAGCATTAAACATGTATGGCAATTTAGCTAGTTAGCTTGCACTTGCTAGCTAATGTTAATTTGTCCTATTTAGCTAGCTTGCTGTTGCTAGCTAATTTGTCCTGGGATATAAACATTGAGTTGTTATTTTATCTGAAATGCAGAAGGACCTCTACTCCGACAATTAATCCACACATATAACGGCCAACCAAATCGTTTCTAGTCATCTCTCCTCCTTCCAGGGTTTTTCATCTTTGAACTTATATGGTGATCTCATCTAAACTTTCGTAGTATTGTAATGAAACAGCAGGGAGTAGGTCTCGAACCCTCGACCTAGCCCGAGGTCCGGCGCGCTATCGACTGTGCCGCAAAAGCATGCTCAAGCAGCAGAGTCGATTTCCGCGCTTATAAACCCAGGGTCGTTACACTACTCCCTCCTTTCAGAGAGCGCGTCCTCGCGCTACCATGTGACTCTAAGTCTTACAGGAACGCGCTCACCGGCCAAGCACACGCACTGTCGGGGATGCAAGGTCCGATCACTTCTGACACCAATGTAATGAAACAGGCAGGGAGCAGGTCTCGAACCCTTGACCTTCTAGCCCGAGGTCCGGCGCGCTATCGACTGTGCCGCAAAAGCATGCTCCAGCGGCAGAGTCGATTTCTGCGCTTATAAACCCAGGGTTGTTACAGTATTACCACGACAACCGGCAACAAAGTTCGTCTTTCAATCACCCACGTGGGTATAACCAATGAGGAGATGGCACGTGGGTACCTGCTTCTATAAACCAATGAGGAGATGGGAGAGGCAGGACTTTCAGCGTGATCTGCGTCAGAAATAGGAATGACTTCTATTTTAGCCCTTGGCATCGCAGACGCTCGCGAGCAGTGTGGGTGCAATAATTGAATAACGTGGATTTCTAAATGTATTTTGCAACGCACGCGACGTGTCCGGTCTGGTCAGCATGTAAGGGAATGCCTACCCCGTGAAAGGAAAACACCAACGAGATGCTTCACATGTATACTTCCGGTGAAATATCTGGCTCATTTTACTATCTGTGATAGCCCTGCCCATGCTCTCACAGACACTAAATAAAATGGCACCGATACAATCACGAGTCCTCTATCTCAATGCCACATCCACAAAGTCATAATTATGGCTAAACCCTGCCTATTTCTAAAACGTATCTGCTTTTAACCACACTGCTAACCTTATGCCTAACCTTAAATTAAGACCAGAAAGTATGTTTTTGTTCATGTATTTTTACGATTTAGCCAATTTTGGCTGTGGTAACTAGTAGCAACCCGGTGAAAACCCAATCTGCGCCGTTCGGCAACATGATCTATTGTTAAGAAACATACAACATCTCCTTTCCATAAAGTATATATTCAAATTTTCATACTAGATTTCATTGGAAAGGCAGAGCGTTTATCAAAAGCAATCACTTTTGCATGTGAACACACAGAATAGTACTCATTACTCCACATCCTTAATCTACCTCACTTTCGTTTTGAGTGAACTTTGCCAACGAATGCAATCACTCTTCACCCGGTGCAAACTACTTTTGCCCGGACCAGGGGTGTATTCATTAAGCCAATTTTGTTGCAAAATGTTTTGTCTGTTCAACGTGACGTAAAAGCGGTCAGGTTCTTAAACGGAAGTTGTAGTTGATTTTAATTGTATGATTTCCACGCATTGCCATTTCAATCTGAATAGTCTGCGATGTGTTTTAGACAAAATATCCACAGGAAAATAGTATTAAACAGACTTCAAAATGCGGGTCTCTGTGTGTGGCAGTCAATACTTGTTTTCTCATCGGCTAAGACACGTACACAAGACAGAAGTGTACATGGACAGGATACAACAAAAGTCTTGCAGGTGTTTGCATGGTGTAAGCATGTGCCAGGTGACAGATATCACAACGCCAGTCCCGGCGCTCTAATAATTCAGGTAAACAACACTTTCCTGTGGATATTTTGTCTCACATTTTGACCAGCTGAAGGACCAACTGCACAGACAACCAGTAGAGTAAGTGCAAATGTAATTTTATACAAGATTCTGGCTTGTAAGGAAACTTTCCAAGTTTTTGCAGTGCTTGGTTTGACTATACCAATAATTGGTATCATTGCCAATTTATTAAGTAATGTGTTTGTGAATGGAGCTGAAGTATGGGACTAAAAACAAACAAAAGATAACTATTGTAAATTATAAACTGGGTAGTTTGAGCCCTGAATGCTGATTGGCTGACAGCTCTGGTATATCAGCCCGTATACCACGGTCTTGACATGTATTTTTACTGCTCTAATTAAGTTGGTAACCAGTTGCGTCGTGCCTAAGAACAGCCCTTGGCCATGGTATATTGGCCATATACCACACCCTCTCATGCCTTATTGCTTAAATATACTGTCAGTAAAATGTATGTATACGCTGGATGTAGAAGCCTGAAAAATATTAAAGAAAATAATATAGATATTTTTTATACAGTACCAGTCAAAAGTTTGGACACCTACTCATTCAATGGTTTTTCTTTATTTTACTATTTTCTACATTGTAGAATAATAGTGAAGACATCAAAACTATGAAATAACACATATGGAATCATGGAGTAAACAAAACAAGGGTAAAAAATTAAAAGAATTCATCTAAATATATTTGATTCTTCAAAATAGCCACCCTTTGCCTTGATGACAGCATTGCACACACTTCGCATTCTCTCAACCAGCTGGTTGAGGTAGTCACCTAGAATGCATTTCAATTAACAGTTGTGCCTTAAGTTAATTTGTGGAATTTCTTTCCTTAATGCGTTTGAGCCAATCAGTTGTGTTGTGACAAGGTAGGGTTGGTATACAGAAGATAGCCCTATTTAGTAAAAGCAAAGAGAAACGACAGTACATCATTACTTTAAGACATGAAGGTCAGTCAATCCGGAACATTTCAAGAACTTTGAACGTTTCTTCAAGTGCAGTCACAAAAGCCATCAAGCGCTATGATGAAACTGGCTCTCATGAGGACCGCCACTGGAAAGGAAGACACAGAGTTACCTCTGCTGCAAATAAGTTCATTAGAGTTAAGAGCCTCAGAAATTGGCAATTAACTGCACCTCAGATTGCAGCCCAAATAAATGCTTCAGAGTTCAACTAACAGACACATCTCAACATCAACTGTTCAGAGGAGACTGCATGGTTGAATTGCTGCAAAAAAAACACTACTAAAGGACACCAAGAAGATACTTGCTTGGGCCAAGAAACACTAGCGATGGACATTAGACCGGTGGAAATCTGCCCTTTTGTTCTGATGAGTCCAAATTTGGGATTTTTGGTTCCAACTGCCGTATCTTTGTGAGATGCAGAGTAAGCGAACAGATGATCTCTGCATGTGTGGTTCCCACCCTTTGCTGGTGACACTGTCTGGGATTTATTTAGAATTCAAGGCAAACTTAACCAGCATGCCTACCACAGCATTCTGCAGCGATACGTCATCCCATCTGGTTTGGGCTTAGTAGGACTATAATTTGTTTTTTCAACAGGAAATTACCCAAAACACACCTCCCAGGCTGTGTAAGGCCTATTTGACCAAGAAGGAGAGTGATGGAGTTCTGCATCAGATGACCTGGCCTCCACAATCACCCAACCTCAACCCAATTGCGATGGTTTGGGATGAGTTGGACCGCAGAGTGAAGGAAAAGCAGCCAACAAGTGCTCAGCATATGTGGGAACACCTTCAAGACTGTTGGAAAAGCATTCCAGTTGAAGCTGGTTGAGAAAATGCCCAGATTATGCAAAGCTGTCATCAAGGCAAAGGGTGGCTACTTTGAAGAATAAAATATATATTTATTTGTTTGACACTTTTTTGGGGGGGGGTTACTACATGATTTTATAGTTTTGATGTCTTCTATTATTGTACTATATAGAAAATATCCATACAAATAAAGAAAAACCCTTGAATGAGTAGGTGTGTCAACTTTTGACTGGTACTATGTATAAAATATATATATATATATATATATATATATATATATATATATATATATATATATATATATATGGGGATTGGAAATGATGCAGACAATTACATTGACAGAATCTATCTGCAATATTAAAGCTGATCTACCCCCTAAAAAAATATTGTTTTTGCAGTGCTTGGTTTCAAACTGTATACCAATAATTGGTATCATATTCAGATTTGTTAGGCAATGTGTTTGCTACTTAGCCAGCTGAAGTTACCAAATGTGATGGTCATGTCACTCATCTCTGCAGTGAAGCCCTGGCTTTCTCGCTAGTGACTGGTATAAACCATGCCATGGCCAGGCTGGTGGACATCTGGGATAGCATGGGCATTATGGAGGAGCAGAGGGTAGAGCGGATGGAGACGGTGAAGAAACACATTGAGGTGAGGCTTCAGGAAACAGGAAATGTAGATGAACTGAAAATGAAACGGAAGCCTTGTCAAGTCTTGTCAAGTAACTAATTAACAGACTGATATGACATTCCTTTCCTAATCTAAAGGGCCTTTTGAATGACATGATCACTGAGGAGGAAGCTTTGAAGCACCGCATCCGAACCAATATCATCACTTTTGAAAAACAGTTGGATACCTTGTGTCTGGAAATGTCAATGGATCCATACAAAGTAAGTGGTTATTTCTTCAGGCTTAACAACAACAACAGTAAAGGTTGGTCTTTAAAGGGGCTGTGTCTCAATAGTTTAGCTGGTTCCACCCCTTGACTCTTTTCCTTCCATTGTGCTAACCTCCTGTCTCCATCTTGTCCACCTGTCAGTTGGAGGAGGGTCTGACAGTCCTCCAGATCGAGAAGAACCTGCGTCTGCGTATGGAGGTTCTGACCAAGGAGAAGGGGGACCGTTTGAAGGAGCTACACGGACTGCAGCAGCAGGATAAGGAACTGTGCTTGGAGCTGTGCGTCACTCCCTATTATGTTCCCACAGGCAGCATGCCCTCACGCACTCAGCTGCAGGAGCTCCGGGAGCACCTCAAGACCCTCAGTGAAGAAAAGGTATTGCAACAGCTGCCAGGATGGCAAGACTGTTTAGTGTGAATGTCATGAATACCTGACTCAAGTATTACTAAGCACACTATTATTAATTTGTTCTTTTTTAAGTCTCTTTTGTGGTCTTGTGATGTTTGTCTTTTGTTGCAAGCATCTCGTCTCTTGTCCCTCCCTTCCCCCGTTCTGTAGAAGAGTCGTGCAAAGGTGTTCTCGGGGCTGCGTGAGGACATCAGGAAGCTCATGGAGGACATGGGTCATAAACCAGAAACCAGTCTGGAGAAGGAGTCGGTGTGTCACGGCGAGGAGATATTCCTGCTCACGCATGAAAACATCAAAGCCCTCCAACTGCTGTTGTCCCAGGTACTGAAAATAATTTTATAAAACTTACTAATGATTACTCAAAGATTTGTTGTTTTGGTTCTAGGACTTTTGACCAATTATTATATTAGTATATTTTTGTTTAGATGAAGGTCAAGAAGGAATCCCTGATGAATACTCTGGCTGAGCTGAAAGAACGAGCTATGTGCCTGTGGAATCATCTGGAAGCGCTGGAGCAAGATCGCACTGCGTTCCAGGAGAGTGTGCAGGGTACCCTTTCTGACCAAATCACACAGGTTGGAACTCCCTTTTCCTTCATACCTCTCCTTCACCACTGTGTTGGACAAAGCTTCACTGGCATACCACTGCAAAACAGTAAACATGGCACCATAACTATTAAGTTTCCCCAGAATTGGCTAACAAGGGAACAGAGAATACCTCTACAATGGTGCTAGACACCACGGTGTTTGACAGTCCTGTATCATTAGGGCAGTGTTTCCCAACTCCAGTACCTTCAACAGTACACATTTTTGTTGTAGTCCCAGACAAGCACACCTGATTCAACTTGTCAACTAATGATCAAGCCCTCAATGAGTTGAATCAGGTGAGTTTCTGGGGCAACAACAAAAATGTGCTGTTGGAGGTACTTGAGGACTGGAGTTGAGAAACACTGCATTAGGGCATACGGAAAATTAAATTAGTATTTCATAAGGAACAAGTTCAGCTGGTACCTCCTCATGTCACTGTTTCAGAGATGTATTTTTACTCCTACTGAAACTGACCCTGTTGCCCTTCCAGTGGCAGGGGGAGGTGGACTGTCTGACAGTCCTGCAGAAAGCCATGTTGGAGGATGTGATTGACAAGGTCCGACAGGAACTAGTGGCTCTCTGGGACAAGTGCAACCAGGGCCCTGAGCAGCGTGAACCCTTCAACGCCCACATCTGTGACGGTAGGTAGAACAATAATGGAAATACTTCCTCTCTCACTCATACGCAAAACGCATACATACTGATCGAACCGATCCGTCTTTCCCTAGATGACTTCACAGAGGAATTGTTGGCACTACATGACGCTGAGCTATTGAAGGTGAAGAATTACTATGACCAGGCTAAACCCTTACTGGAGGTTCTGCAGAAATGGGAGAAGTACTGGGCCCTCTTCCAGGACTTTGAGGTAATGCTGGAATTTGCGGTCAAGCTATGTTTGTAATAAATTGCAAATATATATTTTTAATTGTGTACCACTTGATGCATGTAATGGTTTTCAATCAAAAATATCCACAGTAGATACCAGCTGCTCTTGTTTCTTATACATGTTCAGTGTGGTGCAGAATTGTTTTTGTTCCACTTGACATAGAAAACGTATCTAATTTTCAAACCTCTTTGCAGAAAAAGGCCAATGATCCAAACCGCTTCTCCAACAGAGGAGGAGCCCTTCTCAAAGAGGCCAAAGAGAAGGTCAAAGTTCAGAAGATGTTGCCAAAGGTAAGGCTGGATTTGATTCATCAACATGTCCCTCTAATAACTTTATTTGGCAGAGGGAGGGAGGGAGAGAAAAAAAATATCTATATATATATTTTTTTAAAGTAAGGCTGTTGTGCATGTTGGTCTAGAGCATCCCAAACATGCTCAATGGGTGACATGTCTGAGAATGCAGGCCATGGAAGCACTGGGACATTTTCAGCTTCCAGGAATTGTGTACAGATCCTTGCGATATTGAGCCGTGCATTATCATGCTGGACATGAAGTGATGGTGGTGGATGAATGGCACCACAACGGGCCTCAGATCTCATCACGGTATCACTGCATTCAAATTGCCATCAATAAAATGCAATTGTGTTCATTCTCTGTAGCTTATGCCTGCCCATACCATAGCTCCACTGCCACCATGGGGCACTCTGTTCACAACATTGACATCAGAAAACCGCTCGCCCACACGTCTGCGGTTGAGGCTGGTTGGACGTACTGCCAAATTCGCTAAAAGATTCTTGCAGTCAGCAAACTTTTATTGTCCCCAGCACAATGTGCACCTGTGCTAATGGAACAGCTTGGCAAAGGAGAAATGCTCCCTAACAGGGATGTTAACAAATTTGTTCACAATTTGAGAGAAATAAGCTTTTTGTGTGTGGAAAATGTCTGGGATCTTTTATTTTAGCTCATTAAACATGGGACCAACACTTTACATGTTGCGTTAATATTTTTGTTCAGTGTATATATATTTTTTAAATATAATGTACATTTAAAATGTAATGTCTGAAAAGTGGCAGCAATGGTTGATGGTAATCAAAAGATCACCGCCTCCTTTATTCAATGTCAAATCTCGCCCCACTGTATGATGCTGCCCCACTGTATGATGCTGCCCCACTGTATGCTGCTCCCCCACTGTATGCTGTGTATATGATGGTGTCAGTGAGGTTGTGACCTTATGTAAAATGCCAATGATGTATACAGTTTAAATGCCAGTGAAGTGTATATAAAGGATTTTGACAAAGGAAAAGTGATGTTGATCCTCCCTGTTATGTGATGTGACTAGTTGGAGGAAGAGCTGAGGACTGGTGTTGAGAGCTGGGAGAAGGACCAGGGTTCTGCCTTCCTGGTCCAGGGCCAGAGAGTCATGACCTACATCTCCAGCCAATGGGAGGAGCACAAACAGCAGAGGGGCAAGGAGAAGAGTGAACGTGCCATTGTAAGTCCAGCCCCTCATAATGCTCTCACATTGACCCAGCAGTGTTCCCCAGTCAGTCCAGTACTGGTCCATAGAGGCTTCAGGGGGTTTGCTATTTTTCTTTAAAAACTATCATCAAACCTGATCTCCCTGTTCCCATGTCCAAAAGGCCAATTCTAAAATGTACTGTGCTGAACTTGGATTGAAATAGACTTGTACACCATATGGTGGTCAGCATGTGTAACTGTTGAATGGTGGGAAACAGGGATTTGACCTTTCTGTCCCCAGCAGAATGGTCTGTTTGTTAATGACTGGTCTGTGACTGAGGCTTTGTATGTCTCTGTGTTGCAGACATCAAAGAAGGGGGAAATGACAACTCTCTTCAAAACTCCCACGAAGAGGGCCCATGGCGGGATGAACACCCTCACCCCCAACAAGATCAGGAAGGTACAGTAACTAGCAGTGGTCCACATAGGGCTAGTTCACTCCCCTCCAAAACCAACTGTCCACTTTACTATTGTGGTAACTTTTTTTTGTATTTAACTAGGAAAGTCAGTTAAGAACATTCTTATTAACAATGACTGCCTACATCGGCCAAACCCGGATGACACTGGGCCAATTGACCTTGACCACCATGACTGTCCTTTCAGCAGACTCCTGCCCAGCCTATCATGGTGCGCTCCGTCAGCTGCAGCTCATCCAGCACCTTCATCAGTGTGCCTAGCAGCAAGCCTCCTCTCTCCCAGGTTCAGATGCAGGTACACACACACAGCACTCACTCCAAACTTTGGCCAATCATTGGTTCTTGTGCTTGCACACATATATCCAAATTGAATGTTCAACATCTTCCTTTTATATTGCTGGACAACTATTAAAACAACCACTAGGTGATGCTGTTATAGAATTTTGCGGTAAGCTATTTGGCCACAGTCAATTTAGCTTGTGATAGAAAGAATATTGACAGCGAAATAAAAACTTGTCTTTAGAATCTAACCTCTTTCCAAGGTCAATCATTCTGGTAAAGAGATGCAGAAATGGAATACTTCAAATGGATTAGCAGAGGCTGCTGGGAAGGAAGTGTGTTGCATGCTCAGTTTGTTGACTGATGTGCTGTTTGTTTGTCCATTCATTGGTTAAGCAGAAAACCAAGTCCCTTGAGAGAAGCAGCAGTAGACAGAGAACACCCCTGCAGGAGTACAACGGTACAGAGGGGAAAAAACCTGTTGACATCAGCTACTCTGACTTCACTGTAAGACCAGCCTTTTAAACTATACTCTAACTCAGCGGTCACCAACCTTTTCTGAGTCAAGATCACTTTCGGAGTCAAAAAGCAAGCCGAGGGCCTCCCGGGTTCGAGCCCAGGCTCTGTCGCAGCCGGCCGCGACCGGGAGGTCCATGGGGCGACGCACATTTGGCCTAGCGGCGTCCGGGTTAGGGAGAGTTTGGCCGGTAGGGATACCCTTGTCTCATCGCGCTCTAGCAACTCCTGTGGCGGGCCGGGCGCAGTGCGCGCTGACCAGGTCGCTAGGTGTACGGTGTTTCCTCCGACACATTGGTGTGGCTGGCTTCCGGGTTGGATGCGCGCTGTGTTAAGAAGCAGTGCGGCTTGGTTGGGTTGTGTTTCGGAGGACGCATGGCTCTCGACCTTCGTCTCTCCCGAGCCCGTACGGGAGTTGTAGCGATGAGACAAGACAGTAACTACTAACAATTGGATACCACGAAATTGGGGGAAAAAAGGGGGAATAATACAAATAAAAGCAAGCCGAGATCTACTTCACAGAATTGATTAAAAGCATGACATGAATCGAGGCCTATGCAACATTAATCTAATACAACCAGTTCTGTAGGAATGAGGTTTGTGCTGTATGCCTAATATGTTACCACAGCATACTGCCAATTTTGTCCTCGTCGGACCATACACTGCCGTTCAAAAGTTTGGGGTCACTTAGAAATGTCCTGGTTTTTGAAAGAAAAGCACTTTATTTATTTTTTTTGTCCATTAAAATAACATCAAATTGATCAGAAATACAGTGTAGACATTGTTAATGTTGTAAATGACTATTGTAGCTGGAAACGGCTGATTTTTAATGGAATATCTACATAGGCGTACAGAGGCCCATGAACAGCAACCATCACTCCTGTGTTCTAATGGTACATTGTGTTAACTAATCCAAGTGTATCATTTTAAAAGACTAATTGATCATTAGAAAACCCTTTTGCAATTGTTAGCACAGCTGAAAACTGTTCTGATTTAAAGAAGCAATGAAACTGTCCTTCTTTAGACTGGTTGAGTATCTGGAGCATCAGCATTGGTGGGTTCGATTACAGGCTCAAAATGGCCAGAAACCAAGCACTTTCTTCTGAAACTCAGTCTATTCTTGTTCTGAGAAATGAAGGCTATTCCATGTGAGAAATTGCCAAGAAACTGAAGATCTGGTACAATGATGTGTCCTACTCTCTTCACAGAACAGCACAAACTGGCTCTAACCAGAATAGAAAGAGGAGTGGGAGGCCCTGGTGCACAACTGAGCAAGAGGACAAGTACATTAGAGTACTCCTGCACAAATTCATGTTCTCATGACCTCCATATTAAAATAGACACGACGAGCTGCTTATAATAATAACGCAGCTGTCGATACTTTTGGCTACTCATTCATTGCAGCTACAGTTCTGGTTGTAGTGGGAGTATAAGTAGGGTGAAGCGCATTTTATGTTTTGTAAAAGTGTTGAATAAAAACGGTGACAGTGCCGAATTAAAAACTTGAAGTATGAACTCACTCATGAAAGAAGCAGCTCTTTGCTGTGTTCTTTAAGTCTCTCTGGTCATGGTTTTAAAATTGATTAAATCTCATGTAGTTTGGGGGTTGTGGAAGCTATAGGCATGGTGATTTGAGCTATTCAATAGGCCAGCGCACTTGATTTAGCTCTCTCAGGTCAGAGTTTGTTCCTTCAGACAAATGAAATGGTTCAAAATGGGAGTACTTTGATTATCTGGTGCGCAGGGCTTCTGAATCAAGTGCACCTACCGCCAGCAGCGAAAGATGAATAAAATAATAATAATAATAGGCGCACAAGGCTTTATCGATCGCGATCGACCAGTTTACTTCACTGTAAGACCAGCCTTATATGCTGTCACCTCAACTTTCAATGTGTACTTCAATAATCCATTCCAGACACATGAACTTATAGCAAAGATTGACAGATTTTTTTTCTGCGCATTCTGCTTACTCCTCTAGATTGCTTTTTTTTTATTGGGGTGGGGTATATCAGTTACTAAAATATGTGTCTTTCATTCCCCCCAGGGTGACCTGTTCAAAAAGCCAAATGATGCAGTTTTCAATTCGACAGCAAAGGACCTTTTCTGATTTTTCATGGTCCCCACGTTTTAAGATGTGCGTGTGTGGACAATTCACCCCGCACAGGTTGTGGTGTGTCCACTTGGCACTCCTCTCATGTATATATGGCCGGTGTTTGTAATGGTCAGTGAGCATTTCAGGTAATGCAAGTCTTTGTTATCTTGATGTAAATCATTTTTTGTAGTTGGTGTTGCTCTTACTTTGAAATGTGACCAATTTTGCCTTTTTGTATAGTAATGCTTATTTTAGACACCCTGTATGGAAGTGAATAGGTCTAAAGGGACTGTATGTGTCAGGTGTGGATGAAACATCATAAAGCCATGTTTTCCAGTTATTAATACTGTGCAGTCCAGGGAAGTGAATCACAAGTTTAATACGGTAGAGCCCCTTAGATGTTACATGCAGTACTTTTGAGATTCCTTTTGATATTTGACTTGTTTATAAATGGCCAGGCTCCACCAGAGGAAGCATCCTGTTTTGATACAGACCTTCCAGCAGAACTACATGCAGCTCTTTCTGTATGTAAATATTGCTCTCTTGAAAATATACTTTTCTTATTGCACATGCGGTCTTGACAATGTGTTTTGTCTTGACGTGTGCCTTGTCTTGTCAACATGTGCCTGTTTATTTTATATTTTTTGACTTAATTAATAAATATATATATTTCAATATGACATCTTTTGAGTTTATTTTTTAATCTACGGTAAATCATAATACACATGAAACAAGAGTTTGGCTTTAATCATATGGGGGAGTGTTCGATTTAGAGCCAAAGTCATTAAATTGAACTAGGCCCTGTAAACTTGAATGGTTATAGAGAATATGAATTCTACTTCTGCGCCATCAAACCTGGATTGTATCGTTGACCTTGAGGTAAAACACTCCTCTACCCTTGACCGATGGGTGGGATTGTAGAAACCATGTAATTATCATGGATAATCAAGTTAGTCATTTATGAAAAGGGAGAAGAGGATTTTTGCTGTGTAATTGCCTCACTGAAATAACAGCATAATGGTCAAACATGTTTTAAATGCTTTCAAGGCAACACAGTATTACACAATTAAAGCTGTTTGCTATTCAGCTGTCTCTATTGAAGCCCATCATTTTTTCTGGGCTGCATGATCAGAAGTACAAGGCTAGATTAGACAGCAATTGAAAAGCAATTTTGTTAGTTGCTGAGTTCTTGGCACATAAAATTGTGAAGTTACACATTTATTTATCACAAATAATATCCAACAATGCAAAATAAATCTGACTAAAAAGTTGTCACATAGTAACAAGACATTGCTCCTTATTTTCTGAAGCTGAAATAAATACAATTTAGTAATGTCTATTTTATACCATCAGTTCTCTTCCGATTTAAAATGTACATGAAATAGTTGTTGTCAGAGTCAAAACTGAATATAAATAGTAAATGCTAAGTTGATTGACATAATTAAATACAGTTGTCCTTAACATACACAGGTCACTACCAGGAATGAGACCCTTTCATCCACAGTGTTTCCCCCAGGATTTTTTTCAGCAGCGGGGGGTGGTAGGTGTGGCCAATGGAGCGGTTTTAGAGGCCCTCCTCTTGACAATTCTACACGTTTTGCCATAGGGCAGAGAACATTTTACAGTTTTAAAGCTAGTTTCCTACAATTGTTCTTATGCTGAGTAACTCAAACATAACAAAATCAATGGGGGTCCCATGCCATGACATTTTTGGAATTTCAGATTCTCCCTGACTAGTTTTTATTTTGGTGATTGTTAGTTCTCAAATATAATAAATAAATAAATAAAAATGTATATATATATTGCTCCATTATCTTTTCTACATTCCTTATATCTGGTTTTAGTTGTTGAAGTTTACATTTAAAATGTTTTACCATCCTGAAAATATATATTTATTTATTTATTGCAGTGGCGGCCATGATTTAGCAGCGGCGGTGCGAGGCTTGTAAAATGCATTTAGGGGAAACACTGACAAAACTGGTGAGCCAACTGGTTACAATAGCTTTTAACTTCATAGGGACCCGTAGAATATTTATCACCAATAATCATCTTGGCGTAATGCTCAAGTCATTCCACAGACACTCTAACTGGCTTTTGATCTGTTCATGCATCTTCATTGTCTGATTGTCTTCACCTGGGGAAAAAAACTCTGACTGGACAGTGCTTTTACGCAGTAAATTCCTAAACCATGATCTGGTAATTCAATAATCAAATGATTGACTTCTTCACTATCAGACTGTAGTCCTTCAGACCAGAATCTCATTGTGGTGACTATACGTCCCCATTAATACATACTGTATTTCACTTGTTGAACTTGTGTGAGACATAAGCAGGTTTAGGTCATTATCACTGGGCTATAGACAGTCCACCCATGGAGTCCTGAGATTCCAGCTCATTGGATAAAATCCTCCTGCTGTTGTCACTGTAGCTTCCGTTGGGAAGGAAGGATAGTCTAGAAGGGGGAAATGAAAAGAATGTTGTTAGTTAGTTATGAGCTCAGCCAGCCGCGACCGGGAGACCCATGGGGCGGCTCACAATTGGCCCAGCGTCGTCCGGGTTAGGGGAGGGTTTGGCCGGCATGGATGTCCTTGTCTCATCGCGCTCTAACGACTTCTGTGGCGGGCCGGGCGCATGCATGCTGACACGGTCGCTAGGTGTACGGGGTTTCCTCCAACACATCGGTGTGGCTGGCTTCCGGGTTAAGTGGGCATTGTGTCAAGAAGCAGTGCGGCTTGGTTGGGTTGTGTTTTGGAGGACGCACGGCTCTCGACCTTCGCCTCTCCCGAGTCTCTGTACGGGAGTTGCAGCGATGAGACAAGACTGTAACTACCAATTGGATACCAAGAAATTGGGGGGTAAAAAGGGGTAAAATAATAAAAACATTTTAAAAAAGAGTTATGAGCTAATGAGGGTCCAAGTAAAAGACCGATGATATCCACTGGAAAGTGAATCTGAAAAAAGACAGTTCTTGACAAATGAAGGCTTCTAGCAGACAGGGCAGATACCAGACAGTGTTACACAACCAGCTACGCTAACTGTAGAATAGACGCATCTCTCACGCCTCAAGACATGAATTCTTAATTACAATGTTCCTCCATGTGAGACAAGGGAGATGTACCTGTCCATAGTTTTGTCTGTCTTTGTCTTGTCACTACTATTGCTGTCAAACCTTGCTGCATCCCCCTTCCCCTCCAAAAGGACCACAATGAAAATAAGCTTTTAAGCTTTGTGTTATCGTTAATGGTTTTCTTAAATTGCTTGTGGAGGTGTCACTGGCTGGAGCGCCTTTATCAACCTCCAAATGCACTCTGTTCTCGCAGAAGACTGTTTACTGTCAAAATAGAGCTCTCAATCTCTATTTATCAAACAAGTACTTATCATACCCAGATGAACAATGTCAGATGCTATTTGTCTAAGCCTGTACAGAATGTCATATCAGGCATTGTCATGATCAACTTGACAACATGAAAATGTCACCAGGACATCCATCAAACTTGGACATATTATCACTCCTACACTGATGTTTCAAACATACATTTTCTGTCAGGAATGACAAATGGTTTATAAATAGTCTGCAATTTCCTTAGTTCATATTTACACTGCTAAACAGCCATTAAAGCTGCCATAATGCACAGCTATATATAATGCTACAGTGCCTATTCTATGCTGGATATTTTGTCAGTGTAATGATGCCACTTAAATGGAATGAATCACGACGACACAATGTGGCATCACACCACACACAGTAACAGAATCACTCTGTACCTATGGGATCCTGTGGCACTGGACTTGTCCACTGCAGTTATGTTTCAGCACTTCCTGCAGGGTCGACAAAGGTACCTCATAACATGCGTTCCTGATTGACAAAATACACAAGACATGTTCAATGTTATTTCTAGATGATTAATTTGAGCCAGCTCAAACCTGAGGGCTGCATCCATGGAATCAGACAGTTGTGCTATCCACTGAGAACCGAAGGCATTCTGCGGGAACTAGACATTTTGAATGCTGATGATACATTTCTAGAGCAGCACCCTTATATGGTTCATTTCACCTACATGCCATGTGATTTAGCTTAAGATGTTTATTTTTAAAGAACTAAAATAGATCTCCATAATGGACGTTCCCACGTTTGACCACAATGGGATCTATAAAAACTGGGCTCCACATTGTGAACCCTGAACCTTGAACTGTATTTAGCATCATGCAAATGCTTTGGCAGAGATGTCACCCTATCTCTTACACTAAGCAGTAGATCCAACTGATATCTTTGGCTGTAGTGCAAACTTCATTACAAGAACAAAATGTGTTGTCCACATTTTTGAAAACAGGGTGACCTCCAGCCAGGATGTACTGTTTTGAAAGAACAAGTGCCAAAATAAATCCACATGGGGTCAAGCACTCAACATAAACATACTTTATCAAAATAAGCACTATAACTATATAGATACCATTCAATGCATGTCCAATTTGGCCTAAACTTTCCAACAGCTCTCCAACTCTAAACAACTCCTTGAAAGAGAATGTGTAGTGAGCATGAGAAAGCTGATTCAGTTTATTAGCTTAGATCGTTGTCACTTAATACAATATTTAGGCAAGTGAAGAGGGAACATGACCTCTTCTGCCGTTGTCTATGCCTCATTTCATGGCAATATTTTTCTTTGTATATCAAATAATCAAACCCTCATCAAATAAAAATTAAATCAAATTTTACTTGTCACATACACATGCAGTAATATCTAACAATTCACAACAATACACACAACCTAAAAGTAAAAGAATGGAATTAAGGAACATATAAATATTAGGATGAGCAATGTCGGAGTGGATAAACTAAATACAGTAGAATAGAATACAGTATATACGTATGAGATGAGTAAAGCAAAAATATGGAACATTATTAAAGTGACTAGTGTTCCATCATTAAAGTGGCCAGTGATTTCAAGTCTACGTACACTACTGTTCAAAATCTTGGGGTCACTTAGAAATATCCTTGTTTTTGAAAGAAAAGCTATTTTTTTGTCCATTAAAATAACAAATTGATCAGAAATACAGTGTAAACATTTTTAATGTTGTAAATGACTATTTTAGCTGGAAACGGTTGATTTTTTAATGGAGTATCTACTGTACATGGGTGTACAGAGGTCCATTATCAGCAACCATCACTCCTGTGTTCCAATGGCACGTTGTGTTAGCTAATCCAAGTGTATCATTTTAAAAGGCTAATTGATCATTAGAAAACCCTTTTGCAATTATGTCGGCACAGATGAAAACGGTTGTGCTGATTAAAGAAGCAATAAAACTGGCCTTCTTTAGATTAGTTGAGTATCTGGAGAATCAGCATTTGTGGGTTCGATTACAGGCTCAAAATGGCCAGAAACAAAGACCTTTCTTCTGAAACTCGTCAGTCTATTCTTGTTCTGAGAAATGAAGGCTATTCCATGCGAGAAATTGCCAAGAAACTGAAGATCACACAACGCTGTGTACTACTCCCTTCACAGAACAGCACAAACTGGCCCTAACCAGAATAGAAAGAGGAATGGGAGTCCCCGGTGCACAACTGAACAAGAGGACAAGCACATTAGAGTGCCTTTTAAAATGATAAACTTGGATTAGCTAACAACGTGCCATTGGAACACAGGAGTGATGGTTGCTGATAATGGGCCTCTAATGGGCCTCTGGTCTATGTAGATATTCCATAAAAAAATTGCCGCACAACTGATCAAGAGGACAAGTACATTAAAGTGTCTAGTTTGAGAAACAGACGTCTCCCAAGTCCTCAACTGGCAGCTTCATTAAATAGTACCCGCAAAACACCAGTCTCAACGTCAACAGTGAAAAGGCGACTAAAGTAATTTCCTCTGGTCTGATGAAACAAAAATAGAACTGTTTGGCCTTAATGACAATCGTTATGTTTGGAGGAAAAACAGGGAGGCTTGCAAGCCGAAGAACACCATCCCAACCGTGAAGCACGGGGATGGCAGCATCATGTTGTGGGAGTGCTTTGCTGCAGGAGGGACTGGTGCACTTCACAAAATCAATGGCATCATGAAGAGGAAAATTATGTGGATATATTGAAGCAACATCTCAAGACATCAGTCAGGAAGTTAAAGCTTGGTCGCAAATGGGTCTTCCAAATGGACAATGACCCCAAGCATACTTGCAAAATGGCTTAAGGACAACAAAGTCAAGGTATTGGGGTGGCCATCACAAAGCCCTGACCTCAATCCTATAGAAAATTTGTGGGCAGAACTGAAAAAGCGTGTGCGCTCAAGGAGGCCTACAAACCTGACTCAGTTACACCAGCTCTGTCAGGAGGAATGGGCCAAAATTCACCCAACTTATTGTGGGAAGCTTGTGGAAGGCTACCCGAAACGTTTGACCCAAGTTAAACAATTTAAAGGCAATGCTACCAAATACATGTAAACTTCTGACCCACTGGGAATCTGATGAAACAAATAAAAGCTGAAATAAATAAATCATTCTCTCTACTATTATTCTGACATTTCACATTCTTAAAATAAAGTGGTGATCCTAACTGACCTAAAACAGGGAATTTTTACTAAGATTAAATGTCAGGAATTGTGAAAAACTGAGTTTAAATGTATTTGGCTAAGGTGTATGTAAACTTCCGACTCCAACTGTATACAGTGCATTCGGAAAGCATTTAGACCCCTTGACTTTTTTCACATTTTGTTACGTTACAGCCTTATTCTAAAATGAATGACACAGTTTTTTTCTCTCATCAATCTACACACAATACCCCATAATGACAAAGCAAAAAAAAAACTGAAATATCAAATTTACACACGTTTTCAGACCCTTTGCTCAGTACTTTGTTGAAGCACTTTTGGCAGCATATACAGCTTTGAGTCTTCTTGGGTATGACACTACAAGCTTGGCACACCTGTATTTGGGGAGTAAACAACATTATTTCCTGCAGATCCTCTCAAGCTCTGTCAGTTTGGATGGGAAGCGTCGCTGCACAGTAATTTCTAGGTCTCTCCAGAGATGTTCGATCGGGTTCAAGTCCGTGCTCTGGCTGGGCCGCTCAAGAACATTCAGAGACTTGTCCGGAAGCTACTCCTATGTTGTCTTGGCTGTGTGCTTTGGGTTGTTGTCCTGTTGGAAGGTGAACCTTCGCCCCAGTCTGAGGTCCTGAACGATCTGGAGCAGGTTTTCTTCAAGGATCTCTCTCTACATTGATCCGTTCATCTTTCCCTCGATCCTGACTAGTCTCCCAGTCCCTGCCGCGGAATAACATCCCCACAGCATGGTGCTGCCACCACCATGCTTCACTGTAGGTATGGTGCCAGGTTTCCTCCAGACTTGACGCTTGGCATTCAGGCCAAAGAGTTCAATCTTGGTTTCATCAAACCAGAGAATCTTGTTTCTCATGGTCTGAGAGTCTTTAGGTGCCTTTTGGCAAACTCCGAGCAGGCTGTCATGTGCCTTTTACTGAGGAGTGGCTTCCATCAGGCCACGACCATAAAGGCCTGATTGGTGTAGTGCTGCAGAGATGGTTGTCCTTCTGGAAGGTTGTCCTCCCATCTCCACAGAGGTACTCTGGAGCTCTGTCAGAGTGACCATCAGGTTCTTGGTCACCTCCCTGAACAAGGCCCTTCTTCCCCGATTGCTCAGTTTGTCTGAGCAGCCAGCTCTAGGAAGAGTCTTGGTGGTTCAAAACTTCCATTTAAGAATGAGGATGGCCACTGTGTTCCTGGGGACCTCAGTGCTGATGACATTATTTTGTACCCTTCTACAGATCTGAGCCTCGACACAATCCTGTCTTGGAGCTCGACGGACAATTCCTTCGATCTCATGATTTGGTTTTTGCTCTGACAAAAGGTAATTTAATACATTTTAGAATAAGGCTTTAACATAACAAAATGTGGAAAAGGGAAGGGGTCTGAATACTTTCCAAATGCACTGTCATCAACAGAGACTAAGGGAGACCAGTTGAACGTCTCCAGGGAAAGGTTTTATTGACTTATTTCTGTTTAATTTAGTCTTAATTCCTCGGGCGCTGGTCCACATGGTTCTTTTTATCAACATATGTGATCAGTCTTAAACTATAAACTCTGAATCCTGGAGGACTCTGGATAGAAATTAAACCAAAATACAGGACCTCAGACCTTGCCCTGGCAGACACCATGGTGTCTGGAGCCATGGTGATTGCATGTTGATTAGCTTAATAATGATGTGATTTTCTTCTGACATGACATCAAGGAATGTAGAAATAGAGCTACAACAGGGGTGGGCCAGTTCCGTCCTGTGAGCCCATTCAATCTGGCCCGCGGGAGGTTTGAGTAAAAAAATTATAATAATCACTCCAGGCCACTCTTGAACGTCTACAACTAGATAGAAAGTATGTAAAAATTATAATGGACCTATATATTTTCAAATACCTGCCCTTTTTCTGAAATTTCTTTTGACAAATTATTGCCGACCTCTTGATCTACAGTATATCTCTCAGACACTTCGACCTTATTTCACAGGGTTCAGAAAACAGAAAATGGCTTGAGTCCCTCGGGTACCTGACTACCCTGAATTTCTTACTGCCAAAACATGCTACGAAGAATTTGTTCTGCCCCTGAAAACAAATAAATTGCATTTTTGCAGCTCTATCAAATCCCTAAGTCCCAGTCAGTCTCAAATGAATTACAACCAAATCCCATCTATGGTGAAGTGTTTGTTCAAATGTAGTCATGGTACATTTTACAACTGTTTATTCCCAGACTAAAAAGAACATGTCTTTCTATTGAAGAGGGCAGAACAGCAGTACATTCCCCAAAGGAAATTAAAACACTGACTTTCAGATCACTTGACCATTATCCAAGGCATTATGCCACCGGTATAGTAGGTCTATAATATACTATTCTGATATATGAAAACATCTATATAATAGATGAAAACATCTTATATTTTTTATACCAATCCATCCATTCATCTTGCACTGCATAACTCCATTTGCAGTCCCTGACGACAACTGAAATTGCCATCCGGATCAGCTCCTCTGATCCCTGGTATGTGGACGTTACTAGTTTCAGTTTGTATGGGGTTTATTGGATTGAGGCTGAGACACACTGTTAAATTATCCAATCCTGTGGTCCTAAACTCAAACCTTTGATCATAACCAGATGACCAACAGTATGGTCAGGGCAGGACAGGAGTGAAAGGGGCTGTGTGTGAGAGACCCTGCTATCTGAGCCTTGCTATCTGAGCCTTGCTATCTGAGCCCTGCCATCTGAGCCCTGCCATCTGAGCCCTGCTATCTGAGCCCTGCTATCTGAGCCCTGCTATCTGAGCCCTGCCATCTGAGCCCTGCCATCTGAGCCCTGCCATCTGAGCCCTGCCATCTGAGCCCTGCCATCTGAGCCCTGCCATCTGAGCCCTGCTATCTGAGCCCTGCTATCTGAGCCCTGCCATCTGAGCCCTGCCATCTGAGCCCTGCTATCTGAGCCCTGCTATCTGAGCCCTGCTATCTGAGCCCCGCTATCTGAGCCCCGCTATCTGAGCCCCGCCATCTGAGCCCTGCCATCTGAGCCCTGCCATCTGAGCCCTGCCATCTGAGCCCTGCCATCTGAGCCCTGCCATCTGAGCCCTGCCATCTGAGCCCTGCCATCTGAGCACTGCTATCTGAGCCCTGCTATCTGAGCCCTGCTATCTGAGCCCTGCTATCTCAGCCCTGCTATCTCAGCCCTGCTATCTGAGCCCTGTTATCTGAGCCCTGCCATCTGAGCCCTGCCATCTGAGCCCTGCCATCTGAGCCCTGCCATCTGAGCCCTGCCATCTGAGCCCTGCCATCTGAGCCCTGCTATCTGAGCCCTGCCATCTGAGCCCTGCCATCTGAGCCCTGCCATCTGAGCCCTGCCACCTGAGCCCTGCCATCTGAGCCCTGCTATCTCAGCAGGTAGCCAAATCTCCACAGGTTAGATCACTGAAGGTCTCTGTCAAGCATCAACCAGCTCTGGTAAAATAAACAACACAAACCTTGTATCTGTTTTAACTGTTTTATCTGAAAAAGTAAAATGAACATTACTGTTCAAGTTTCAAAACATGCATATTAATTACACATGAACACCACACTTTGATGTAGTGCACATAATAGCTTCCGTTGAGTCCATCATAAATCTATTCTGTGCAGTAAACAAACACCTGGTTTGACTAAAGTCTGCAGAACCTAGAGGGGCTGAGTTGTGAGGTTAGTACAGTTAAAATTATATATTAAATTATATGGTTTGAATCAACCATGTGTATTTGGTTTGAATCAACCATATTTGCATGATATTGTGAGAAGTAGTAAACAATTTATATAACATAATATAATATAATCGTGAAATTCACAGTACATTTGTAATACAATATAACATGGTGAACTATGTGTATTACAACTTGTTGACGTCAAAGAAAGTACTGGAAGCTTTGTTATTAAACTGGAACAGATCAGTTGCCCCCAGGTCATGAAGTCATTTCCCCCCCATTTTTCCACGGTCTTTCACTATTACATCAAGACATAATAATAATAATAATATGTGCCATTTAGCAGACACGACTTAGTCATGCGTGCATGCATTTTACATATGGATGGTCCCGGGAATCGAACCCACAACCCTGGCAGTGCAAGGACCACAAGACAAGGCAGGAAGAGATAGAATCAGACATCCACATCAGTTGAGGTCCTGCTGTATTTATGAGCTATATTAAAATCCAGTCTCCAATAATACACCCCACAATAATACACGCTGTACCAAAATACACTCAGTTTATTAGGTACACAACCCTGTTCACGAAAATGGTTCTTTTCACGCATGACAGTGTCTAGAGTTTACCAAGAGTGGTGTGACAAAACAAAAACCATCTTGTCAGCGGCAGTCCTGTGGGTGAAAACAGCTAGTTGATGAGAGGTCAAAGGAGAATGGCAAGAATCGTATAGGCTAACAGGCAGGCCACAAACAGGCAAATATTGGCATAGTACAACAGTGGTGTGCAGAACGGCACCTCAGAACACACATCTCGTCGGTCCCTTTCACGAATAGGCTATTGCAGCAGATGACCGCACTGGGTTCCATCAGCTAAAAACAAGAAGAAGCGGCTCCAATGGGCACGAGATAACCAACACTGGACATATGAGGAATGGAAATACATTGCCTGCTCCGACGAATCCCGGTTCCTGTTGCGTCATGCTGATGGCAGAATCAGGATTTGCCTGGTGTCAACGGTACAGGCTGGTGGCGGTGGTGTAATGATGTGTAGAATGTTTTCCTGGCACATGTTAGGTCCCTTGATACCAATTGAGCAATGCTCCCATTACCCAAAGAATTCAGTCTGTTCTGGAGGCAAAAGGGGGTCCGACCCTGAACCAGATGGGTGTGCCTAATAAACTGTCAACTGAGTGTAGATTCGCACAATAGAAACAGCCTGGACCTGGCTTGTTTATCCAAGTTTTAAAAACGGTCTTGCTCGGTAAGTTTGTTTTCTTTGAAGAAAATGAAAACGATTTCATAAAAACTTGCCTTCTTTTGATCATACAGTGCCTTCGGAAAGTATTCAGACCCCTTCACTTTTTCCACATTTTGATACGTTACAGCCTTATTCTAAAATGGATGCAATAAAAAAAATCCTCAGCAAACTACACAGAATACCCCATGAGGGCAAAGCGAAAACAGGTTTTTAGACATTTTTGCAAATACCTTATTTACATAAGTATTCAGACCCTTTGCTATGAGACTCAAAATTGAGCACAGGTGCATCCTGTTTCCATTGATCATCCTTGAGATGTTTCTACAACTTGATTGGAGTCCACCTGTGGTAAATTAAATTGATTGGACATGATTTGGAAAGGCACACCCCTGTCTATATAAGATCTCGTAGTTGACAGTGCATGTCAGAACAAAAACCAAACCATGAGGACGAAGGAACTGTCTGTAGTGCTCCGAGACAGGACTGTGTCGAGGCACAGATCTGGGGAAGGGTACCAAAACATTTCTGCAGCATTGAAGGTCCCCAAGAACATCATCATTCTTAAATGGAAGAAGTTTGGAACTACCAAGACTCTTCCTAAAGCTGACTTTAGCATCATGCTGTGGGGATGTTTTTCAGCGGCAGGGACTGGGAGACTAGTCAGAATCGAGGGAAAGATGAACGGAGCAAAGTACAGTGAGATCCTTGATGAACACCTGCTCCAGAGTGCTCAGGACCTCAGACTGGGGCGAAGGTTCCTCTTCCGTCAGGACAACGACCCTAAGCACACAGCCAAGATGACGTAGGAGTGGCTTCGAGACAAGTCTCTGAATTCCCTTAAGTGGCCGAGCCAGAGTCCGGACTTAAAATCAAATCAAAGTTTATTTGTCATGTGCGCCGAGTACAACAGGTGTAGACCTTACAGTGAAATGCTTACTTACAGGCTCTAACCAATAGTGCAAAAAAGGTGTTAGGTGAACAATAGGTAAGTAAAGAAATAAAACAACAGTAAAAGACAGGCTATATACAGTAGCGAGGCTATAAAAGTACCGAGGCTACATACAGACACCGGTTAGTCAGACTGATTGAGGTAGTATGTACATGTAGATATGGTTAAAGTGACTATGCATATATGATGAACAGAGAGTAGCAGTAGTGTAAAAGAGGGGTTGGCGGGTGGTTGGTGGTTGTAGGCGGGACACAATGCAGATAGCCCGGGTTAGCCAATGTGCGGGAACACTGGTTGGTCGGCCCAATTGAGGTAGTATGTACATTAATGTATAGTTAAAGTGACTATGCATATATGATAAACAGAGAGTAGCAGCAGTGTAAAAAGGGGGGTTGGGGAGGGTGGGGGACACACACAATGCAAATAGTCCGAGTATCCATTTGATTATGGCTTGGGGGTAAAAACTGTTGAGAAGCCTTTTTGTCCTTGACTTGGCTTGTTGGAACATCATCTGTGGATCTGTTTGGGCGGTATGAAAATTTGAGTGGGTCGAGGGTTTCTGGGATAATGGTGTTGATGTGAGCCATTACCAACCTTTCAAAGCACTTCATGGCTACGGACGTGAGTACTATGGGTCTGTAGTCATTTAGGCAGGTTGCCTTTGTGTTCTTGGGCACAGGGACTATGGTGGTCTGATTGAAACATGTTGATATTACTGACTCAATCAGGGACATGTTGAAAATGTCAATGAAGACACCTGCCAGTTGGTCAGCACATGCCCGGAGCACACGTCCTGGTAATCCGTCTGGCCCCGCAGCCTTGTGTATGTTGACCTGTTTAAAGGTCTTACTCACGTCCGCTACGGAAAGCGTGCTCAATCAGTCGTCCGGAACAGCTGATGCTCTCATGCATGCCTCAGTGTTGCTTGCCTCGAAGCGAGCATAGAAGTGATTTAGCTCGTCTGGTAGGCTTGTGTCACTGGGCAGCTCGCGGCTGTGCTTCCCTTTGTAGTCTGTAATAGTTTGCAAGCCCTGCCACATAAGACGAGCGTCGGAGCCGGTGTAGTATGATTCAATCTTAACCCTGTATTGACCCTTTGCCTGTTTGATGTTTCGTCGTAGGGCATAGCAGGATTTCTTGTAAGCTTCCGGGTTAGAGTCCCGCACCTTGAAAGCGGCAGCTCTACCCTTTAGCTCAGTGCGAATGTTGCCTGTAATCCATGGCTTCTGGTTGGGGTATGTACGTACAGTCACTGCGGGGATGACGTACTCGATGCACTTATTGATAAAGCCAGTGACTGATGTGGTGTACTCCTCAATGCCATCGGAAGTATCCCGGAACATGTTCCAGTCTGTGATAGCAAAACAGTCCTGTAGTTTAGCATCTGCTTCATCTGACCACTTTTTTATAGACCGAGTCACTGGTGCTTCCTGCTTTAATTTTTGCTTGTAAGCAGGAATCAGGAGGATAGAGTTGTGGTCGGATTTACCAAATGGAGGGCGAGGGAGAGCTTTGTACGCGTCTCTGTGTGTGGAGTACAGGTGATCTAGAATTTTTTCCCCTCTGGTTGCACATTTAACATGTTGATAGAAATTTGGTAGAACTGATTTAAGTTTCCCTGCATTAAAGTCTCCGGCCACTAGGAGCGCCGCCTCTGGGTGAGTGGTTTCCTGTTTGCTTATTTCCTTATACAGCTGAATGAGTGCGGTCTTAGTGTCAGCATCTGTCTGTGGTGGTAAATAAACAGCCACGAAAAGTATAGCTGAAAACTCTTGAACCCGATCGAACATCTCTGGAGAGGCCTGAAAATAGCTGCACAGCGACGCTCCCCATCCAACCTGACAGAGCTTGAGAGGATCTGCAGAGAAAAATGGGAGACTCCCCAAATACAGGTGTGCCAAGCTTGTAGCGTCATACCCAAGAAGACTCAAGTCTGTAATCGCTGGCAAAGGGTCTTTAACAAAGTACTGAGTAAAGGGTCTAAATACTTATGTAAATGTCATATTTCAGTTTAAAAAATGTCTAAAAACCTATTTTTGCTTTGTCATTTTGGGGTATTGTGTGTATATTGATGAGGGGATTTTTTTTTTTTAATCAATTTTAGAATGAGGCTGTAACGTAACAAAATGTGGAAAAAGTGAAGGGGTCTGAATACTTTCTGAATGCACTTTATCTTTGATCTCTCATTTCATCAAAGTTAAAAACAATCATTCCTGAAATTCTACTTTTTCTTAAATGTATTTGCTGATATCAGAATCCGTGGCTTTTTATCATCAGTTTCAGAGACATAAAGATTTGTCTAGGCTGATTTATTGTGGTTCCCTTTATGAAGAACTGTCCCCTGACTACATATCTAGCTGCAAGCATCATAGTAAAACATGATTTACCACCAGTGTCATTGGGCCATCTCAGCCCATGTATTAATAAGCACCTTACTGCTAGCCTATAGAGTGAGGCAATGTTTCGTGTAAGACACAGTGAATGACTAGTGACCTCTCTCTGTCTTTCTTATTCATTACTGTCTTCTACAGGTGATCACTCAGGCCTGTCATGTAACATCATGAATTTGCTTGCTTATACAACCAGTGCTTAGGGTGGTTGTTATTAAACTAACACAAAATGGCACTCTTTGCATATACATTTTATTGTTTGCATGTTCATTGAAATTCTTTAGGCATATGAGTGTGGAGGTGTATAATTTATAGAATGCATTTCATCGTTGTTATATGGAATGTTTGTCCAAAGTTAATTTAATTGTTTTGCTGCATAATGTGGAGGAGAGCTTGCCTTAAAGAAATCACAAAACCAATTAGCAATGCTGTATCAACAACTGTCAAAGCCAACACGTTGATTTGGAATGGTCATATCAAGGCTAACAAATGTAAATAAACCTTTAATAATCTCTTAATCCAATTTAATCAAAGCCAAGAGGTGATACAGTATGTAACCAATCCCAGCATTTGTACTGAACACCGCTGAATCTCCAGAGGTTACTGCGGACTGATCAAATCCAGGCTTCATCTACGCCACTAATCCAGGCACACTGCTAACAGAAACGACTGAAAAACCCATGTACTCTGTACTGTCAGTCACTATTACTCAGTGTGAATAGAACAGTGCATATTTATACTGGCAATTGCTTAAAAGCAAAATCCTCCAAACGCAGATCCTGCCAAATGCCTGTCTTGAATTGGGTCAGGAAAGACTCATCAAAATGATCGTTTTGGACAGATCTGGCAGAATCAACACCTCGGCTGGATTTGTACACGGACATCAGACGATACACATGAGATGATGTGCCAGTTGTTTTGCTGTTACTATACAAACAATCAGGACGGAAAACAACCTCTTTGGTTGTTAGTATCATTCTGAAAATATCTGATGTAATTTAGGGATCATCATTACTTGTCAGACATTTATTGTAAAATTGTCATTTATTGTCAAATTAGTCGTGCAAGCTGAAGAAGAGACTCCCTGAAATCTACACTGGAACCAGTATAACAGTTTACGCCAGAAATCATTCCGCAACCGTTTCCAGGTTACGATGATGATTACTGAGATCATGAAATACAAATCTACCACAATTAGGAAAGCTGCTCTTCTGGCTGTTAAAACAACTACATTAGCAAGATATTTCAGGATGCTGTATTTGACAGACATAAGAGGCGAACCTGATAAAGAAAGCATTGTTTTCAAGGGCTAATCAATGTGATTGACTGACAGCTGTAGCCCACAGACTGACAGGGCTGGCCATTTTCCTTGGTTTGACCAAATATGGAGATATACTTCTAGGTAATTGCTTAGAAATTAGGTTTTTCTAAATGCTTACTGCAGCAGGAGATATTGGCACACAAGGGTTATTCTCAGTCACCATGGTGATAAACACTTATAGAAAGCCTGATAATTGTGAGACAAATCTACAGGACAGCCTCACTCAATCCACTATTATTATCAGCATCAATTATTTTCTGTGATTTCAGTAAAAAGAGGATTTGCTTCATTCTAGCGGTAAATCAAAAACATTGATCTCACTACCAACAGTGCAGTTGACTGTAAGGGGGGATTGTATATTTACCTAGATATCTCAGTAGATACCTACTGCAGCCCTCATCCTCCACATACAACACCTGTTCTGCCACTCACATTCTGTTAAAGATCCCCAAATCACACACATCCCTGGGTCGCGCCTCTTTTCAGTTCGCTGCAGCTAGCGACTGGAACAAGCTGCAAAAAACACTGAAACTGGACCGTTTTATCTCTTCATTCAAAGACTACATCATGGACACTCTTACTGACAGTTGTGGCTGCTTCACTTAATGTATTGTTGTCTCTACCTTCTTGCCCTTTGTGCTGTTGTCTGTGCCCAACAATGTTTGTACCATGTTTTGTGCTGCTACCATGTTGTGTTGCTACCATGTTGTTGTGATGTTTTGTTGTTACCATGCTGTGTTGATGTGTTGCTGCCATGCTATGTTGTTGTCTTAGGTCTATCTTTATGTAGTGTTGTGGTGTCTCATCGTGATGTGTGTTTTGTCCTATATTTTTATTTCATTTAATTTTTTATTTTCACTTAGTCATTGTGGGGTTATTGTGTATAGATGGATGAGAAAAATATATATTGAATCAATTTTGAATTCAGGCTGTAACACAAAATGTTGAATAAGTCAAGGGGTATGAATACTTTCTGAAGACACTGTATGTCAAGTCACTGTAGGAATAAAACAGGACAATGTGATTCAAGGAGGCAACCTACCCTCTTCATGCAACTTAATTCCACTTCCATACAAAGAAAATGTATTTAGCTGTTCAGGTCTGCAAAGTGCAGCTGTTGGTGATTCACATCGGCAGAATGAATAGAGACTACAACACATCAGTTTCTACAGAGCACAGACTTTCTACACAGTAAATAGAAAACCAAAGGGTGACCACTAGGGCTGTTACGGTGACTGTATTACTGCCTCACCGGAGGTCAGGAGTCATGACGGCAGTCAAATTCCATGTGACCATTTAGTCAAAAAAAGTATCCTGCTTAGTGGGACTATCATTTGTTTTTCAACCGGACAATGACCCAACACACCTCCAGGTTGTGTAAGGGCTATTTGACCAAGAAGGGGAGTGATGGAGTGCTGCATCAGATGACCTGGCCTCCTAGTGGTTAGAGCATTGGGCCAGTAACCGAAAGGTTGCTGGATCAAATAGCTCAGCTAACAAGGTAAAAATCTGTCGTTCTGCCCCTGAACAAGGCAGTTAACCCACTGTTCCCCGGTAGGCCGTCATCGTAAATAAGAATTTGTTTTTAACTGACTTGCCTAGTTAAATAAAGGTTAAATTTAGCCGATGTTATTGCGGGTGTAGCGAAATGCAGTTTCATAAAATAGTATCCGCAAAACACCAGTCTCAACGTCAACAGTGAAGAGGCGACTCCGGGATGCTGGCCTTCTAGGCAGAGTTGCAAAGAAAAAGCAATTTCTCAGACTGGCCAATAAAAATAAAAGATTAAGATGGGCTAAAGAACAAAGACACTGGACAGAGGAACTCTGCCTAGAAGGCCAGTATCCCGGAGTCGCCTCTTCACTGTTGACGTTGAGACTGGTGTTTTGCGGGTACTTTTTAATGAAGCTGCCAGTTGAGGACTTGTGAGGGGTCTGTTTCTCAAACTAGACACTAATGTACTTGTCCTCTTGCTCAGTTGTGCACCAGGAACTCCCACTCCTCTTTCTATTCGGGTTAGAGCCAGTTTGTGCTGTTCTGTGAAGGGTGTAGCACACAGCGTTGTACCAGAGCTTCAGTTTCTTGACAATTTCTCGCATGGAATAGCCTTTGTGGCCTGCTGGAGGTCATTTTGCAGGGCTCTGGCAGTGCACCTCCTTGCACAAAGGCGGAGGTAGCGGTCCTGCTGCTGGGTTGTTGCCCTCCTACGGCCTCCTCCACGTCTCCTGATGTACTGGCCTGTCTCCTGGTAGCGCCTCCATGCTCTGGACACTACGCTGACAGACACAGCAAACCTTTTTGCCACAGCTCGCATTGATGTGCCATCCTGGATGAACTGCACTACCTGAGCCACTTGTGTGGGTTGTAGACTCCGTATCATGCTACCACTAGAGTGAAAGCACCGCCAGCATTCAAAAGTGACCAAAACATCAGCCAGGAAGCATAGGAACTGAGAAGTGGTCTGTGGTCACCACCTGCAGAACCATTCCTTTATTGGGGGTGTCTTGCTAATTGCCTATAATTTCCACTTTTTGTCTATTCCATTTGCACAACAGCATGTGAAATTTATTGTCAATCAGTGTTGCTTCCTAAGTGGACAGTTTGATTTCACAGAAGTGTGATTGACTTGGAGTTACATTGTGTTGTTTAAGTGTTCCCTTTATTTTTTTGAGCAGTGTATAAAAAATCTAAACATATAGCTCAACATTTGTATCACAACTAAAGTTACATAAATAACTCTAAATTAAGCATATAGGAGTACCTATGCCTTTGTTAACCGCTCAACACAGAATAGACGCATGTGTGCACTCCCTCAAATCGTTTGGAGAAAATACCCTTTCTATTTTATTCAGTTATGTTCAATTGTATTATTCATACTGTCAAAGATACATACTGCCAAACATAAGGACAACTCAGAGTATGCAATTCTGTTCTGCTGAAATAGACAACGTTTTCTTCATATCATGTTTCTTTAGACCTGTCTAAAATAAAGAATGGATTTATTGTGATGGTGTAGGCTATATTACATGGATTTATTAGACTTAGACTCCTAGATCAGCACTCCTACTCTGAGAAGCTTTTTGGATACGGGCCCAGGGCTGTTTGAGCTGAAGGTCATTAAACTCTCACTATGTAGTTGAACAATTTACCAGAACTATACTGTAGCTACCTGGGCTTTTACAACCTGCAATAACCACACTTCCCCATCATTGCATACAGACCAATAAAGCAATATCACCGCCTTTATAAAGGGAAAACCAGCTGTGTGGCAAACACAGATGCCTCTCTCCCAGACGAGCTAAACGCCTTTTACGCTTTCTTCGAGGTAAACAACAGCGATCCTCCTACGAGGGCCCCCGGTGCTCAACGGGATGTGTGCTCAGCCCCCTCCTGTACTCCATGTACACTCACGACTGTGTGGCCATGCACGACTCTAACACCATCATTAAGTTTGCCAGCGACAAGACAGGGGTGGGCCTTATTGCTGATGGTGACAAGACAGCCTACAGGAAGGAGGTTAGAGCCTTGGCAGAGGCGTGCCTGGGGAACAGCACCTCCCTCAACGTCAACAAAACCAAGGAGCTGATCATGAAATCCAGGAAATGGGGGAGGAGCACACCCCCATCTGCATCGACGGGGCTGCAGTGGACATCACAGAGGAACTGACATGGACCAATTACACCGACATAGTGGTGAAGAAGGCACCACAGCGCCTCTTCAACCTCAGCAGACTGAAGAAATTTGGCATGTGCCCTCAGATCCTCAAGAAGTTATACAGGTGCACCATCGAGAGGATCTTGACCGGCTGCATCACCGCCTGGTATGGCAACTGCACTGGCCTCGACCGTAAAGCTCTACAGATGGTGGTGCGGACAGCCCAATACATTACTGGGGGCGAGCTCGCTTCCCTCCAGGACATTTACACTAGGCGGTGTCTGAGGAAGTCCAAGGAGATCGTCAAGGACTCCAGTCACCCGAGCCATGGAATGTTCAATCTGTTACCATCTGGCAAACGGTATCAGAGGATCGTGTCTCAGACCAACAGGCACTGAGATAGTTTCTACCATCAGGCTATCAGACTGTTGAACAGCTAGACCCTAGCTGTATAACTGCTCAGACCTGCACCACCAAGACTTTCTGCACCACCGAGACTATCTGCACCACCGAGACTATCTGCACCACCAAGACTATCTGCACCACCGAGACTATCTGCACCAGACTGTTTACACTGACTCTCCACACATCCAACCCTTACACACAAGCACAGACACATACAACCACAAACAGCATTGTTTTGGTGAAATTTCAGGACTTTTTGGAATGTAAATATGTTTGACCATTAAAAATCAAATTTTCCCTAAGCCCTAACCTTACCCCCAAATCCCTAAACCTAACCTTTACCGTAACCCCAAAACCCTAAACCTAACCCTTAAGCTTAAAATAGCATTTGAACAAATTCAGGACCTGAAAAAAGTCCTGACTTTTCAAACAGTTCTTGTTTTCCTACCTTTTCAGAACATTTGGGTGAAATGTCAGGACATTGGGTTCCTGATAATGTAGGAAAACACACACACACCCACACAGTCTACGCTACTATTCTATTATATACTTTTATTAAACTGTGTGACCAAGACACAATCCACTTTACATTTGTAACAGAGTTATACTTGATCATAGCACATTCATGATTTATATTGTATATCCTATTTAGTACATACTGTATCAGTTTTATTACTATGCATACTACCTTCCTCTATTACTTGTTATTTTCCATTTTCCATTTGGATTATCATTGATATCGATATTGTATCGCAATGTTCAGGGAACTAGCATGCAAGCATTTCACTGCACCTTGGACCTGCTGTAAACTATGTACGTGATTAATAAAATTGGATTTGATTTAATTTCATTCAAGTCTGCCTTGAGATAACAGCAAACACAATGCTCTACTACCGTAAAAGGATTCCATCTTCTTGCCAGAAGTAGCGTACTAGAGCCATCAATGCTGCATCCAAGAGAAATGCATGGATGCAATACAGTTGAAGTCGGAAGTTTACATACACTTAGGATGGAGTCAATAAAACTAGTTTTTCAACCACTCCACAAATTTCTTGTTAACAAACTTTAGTTTAAGCAAGTCGGTTAGGACATCTACTTTGTGCATGACACAAGTCATTTTTCCTACAATTGTTTACAGACAGATTATTTCACTGTATCACAATTCCAGTGGGTCAGAAGATTACATACACTACGTTGACTGTGCCTTTAAACAGCTTGGAAAATTCCAGAAAATGATGTCATGGCTTTAGAAGCTTCCGATGGGCTAATTGACATCATTTGAGTCAATTGGAGGTGTACCTGTGGATGTATTTCAAGGTCTACCTTCAAACTCAGTGCCTCTTTGCTTGACATCATGGGAAAATCCAAAGAAATCAGCCAAGACCTCAGAAAAAAGATTGTAGACCTCCACAAGTCTGGTTCATCCTTGGGAGCAATTTCCAAACGCCTAAAGGTACCCCGTTCATCTGTACAAACAATAGTACGCAAGTATAAACACCATGGGACCACACAGCCGTCATACCGCTCTGGAAGGAGATGCATTCTGTCTCCTAGAGATGAACATACTTTGGTGCGAAAAGTGCAAATCAATCCCAGAACAACAGCAAAGGACCTTGTGAAGATGCTGGAGGAAACAGGTGAAATAGTATCTACATCCTCAGTAAAACGAGTCCTATATCGACATAACCTGAAAGGCCGCTCAGCAAGGAAGAAGCCACTGCTCCGAAACCACCATAAAAAAGCCAGACTACGGTTTGCAACTGCACATGCGGACAAAGATCGTACTTTTTGGAGAAATTACCTATGGTCTGATGAAACAAAAATAGAACTGTTTAGCCATAATGGCCATCGTTATGTTTGGAGGAAAAGGGGGAGGCTTGCAAGTCAAAGAACACCATCCCAACCGTGAAGCACGGGTGTGGCAGCATTATGTTGTGGGGGTGCTTCGCTGCAGGAGGGACTGGTGCACTTCACAAAATAGATGGTATCATGAGGTAGGAAAATTATGTGGATATATTGAAGGAATCTCAAGACATCAGTCAGGAAGTTAAAGTTTGTTTGCAAATGGGTCCAAGTGGACAATGACCCCAAGCATACTTGCAAGCAAAGTTGTGGCAAAATTGCTTAAGGACAACAAAGTTAAGGTATTGGAGTGGCCATCACAAAGCCCTGACCTCAATACTATAGAAAATGTGTGGGCAGAACTGAAAAAGCATGTGTGCTCAAGCAGGCCTACAAACCTGACTCAGTTACACCAGCTCTGTCAGGAGAAATGGGACAAAATTCAACCAACTTATTGTGGGAAGCTTGTGGAAGGCTACCCGAAATGTTTGACCCAAGTTAAACAATTTAAAGGCAATGCTAGCAAATACTAATTGAGTGTATGTAAACTTCTGACCCACTGGGAATGTGATGGAAGAAATAAAAGCTGAAATAAATAAATCATTCTCTCTACTATTATTCTGACATTTCACATTCTTAAAATAATGTGGTGATCCTAACTGACCTAAGACAGTGAATAATTTTTACTCTGATTAAATGTCAGGAATTGTTAAAAACTGAGTTTAAATGTATTAGGCTAAGGTGTATGTAAACTTCCAACTTCAACTGTATGTTTGATCTGAAATGTCTATATCTAAGTGATGTACAGTGGCCATTTTGCACCAGGACACCCATCATCCTATGTATGAACTATTTTGGTGGCAAGGTGACGAGTCACTACAACCGATGAAACATGGCCAGAGTGGGAATTCTACAAGGAAATCAGTGTCAGTATACAAATGTGTACTCTCTGAATCTTCAAATCAAATTTTATTGGTCACATACACCTGTTTAGCAGGTGTTATTGCGGGTGTAGCGAAATGCTTGTGCTTCTAGCTCCGACAGTGCTGTAATATCTAACAATTACACAACATATACCCAATACACATAAATCTAGTAAAGGAATGGAATTAAGAATATGAAAATGTATGGACGAGCAAAGTCTGAGGAGGCAGAGAATAAGATACAGTAGAATAGTATAGGATACAGTATATACATATTGACCATAAAGGTTGAGAGCAAAATATTTGAAAATTAATGAAAGGGGTGTAACAAGAAAAACTTCCCAAAAGGATTAATTCGAGGCAGAAAAGAGTTGGAGCACTAAACAAAAAAGGCAAACAATTACTTTCTCAATTTAATCCATTGGTCAGGTTGAGTAAATCACCTGTAGTCATCCTGAACAAAGGATTAAATGGAGCAAATGAGTGCTCCAATTTAACACAACTTTCTGCCTCAAATTAGTCCTTTTGGAAGTTTTTCTTGGTAAGCCCCTTAGATGGATTTTGGTCATTGTTGTCGAGCACCCCTCCCACTTTTCTTTGTTTGCTGTAGTGCTGAGGCCTACCTGAACTCTCATTTGGAAAGTAAATGCAGACATTTTTTTCACTAATTGGTCTTTTGACCAATTAGGTCAGCTCTGAAAAAGATCTGATGTGAGAAGATCTAATGTGATTGGTCAAAATGACAATTAGTGGGACAAAGTTTAGCATTGGTCTGCCTGTGCAAACACAGCAAGAGAGGCTGAAGGGGTGTGTGGCTGCTAGAGCCTGACACAATCCTCTAAAATATCCCTGAAAAAAAACAACTCAGTACATCCCTGCCAACAGATCAGCACCATTGGGACATGTTTCTGCATTTGGCATTCCAGGATTACAATCTTAGGGTTTATGTGAAAGTTAAGAACATTCACAACATCGCAAAAAAAGAAGTCCAAAGTACTTGGGAAGTGAAGATATTCCAGCTCTTTCCAGGCACATGCAATATCTGTTAATATAATTAACATTCTTACCAATTTTACCTCACAGCTTGAACAAGACTGACGACACACTTCACCTGAATAGAACACTAGAGACATGTTTAGAAGGAAAACATTTTTTTTATCTCCAGCATTCGCGTCTGCTTTTGAATCCTTCACTACTTGCTACGTGAATAAAACCATTGAATGAACCAAGGATTATTCATGTGTGAAGCAAGGTGAGAGCTGAGTGCAGCAGAGGGCATGGTCTGTGTGAAACAAGGCTAAACCTGCTTTTCAGCCACAGGAACTCCATTCTCTCTCTGCATTATGACTACACTTGTTACACAAGGCTTGGTTTTTGACGTGTAATGTGCTTATGCCTTTTTCCTTCAGATTACTAAACACACACTATGAATCCACACTTTGTTCTGATGCTGAAAGCAGCTTTAGAATGAAAACACAGACTAAAGCTGCTAAAGCCGCTGAAAAAAGGAAATGTTTGTCTATAATGATATCCATAAAAAACACTGAAAACAATGGATTTGACCATCCTATGTAAGCATTATAACTATCAAAGTGTTATTCAACATCCTACAACCTCATGGAAGGACGACCAGGACCCTGTATGGGGCGTTGAGTTCAACCCCCGACCCCCAGTCAAGCCAGGTGCTCATTTGATCTGCCACAGTATAATACAGATAGGCTAGATAAAGACACAGAGCTGACAGTGAATCTTTCTGTACTGTATCTCTGAAATAATTTACTATAGTCAGTCACATGGTGGAGTGAACATTTGAACCTATAACCTAATAGCATGGCTATAGTACTCTCTCTAACCCACTGCCCTGAATAATCATGGGATTAGCAGCCAATGTAAGGGCTATAGTCAGCATTGATGCGTTGTATGACTGCTAGGGAGCAAAACAGTTGCAAGCAGAAATAGCTCTTGTGATTAAAAACATCACATCTCATTTGACTAATAAATGTATATTATTGATGTGTAATGAATATAGAAACGTCACAAAAATCACATGGCTGCACTAGTGCGCGTGGAACTGTATCCAAATGAACAGTGCTGACCACTTTAATGCTGGAAGAAAAAGTATCTTACTCAAAATCCGGAATTACTTTCCAACAGCTTCTATTCTAGTTGCAGTAATTTGATTCTGAGCGGAAAAAAGAGACATCTGCTTTGTGTCTCAGACACTTTTTAATAGACAGACATTAATACTGTTTGTTTTTCTGCCTACTAAATGAATCTGAGGAGTAACCTCTACATCTGTGAATACAGCCGCAGAGTTACCAGCTAAACATGAAATGTTCTTTTCCACAACTGAATAAAATAGAAACACATGGATGGTAGACTTGTAACACTTTGCATGGAAACAAAGTCATAATCATTATATGCGAAAAACCCACAAAATTTTTTTTAACAATAACAAGAGGCTAAGTCACACCCTGTAGAGGAGCATGTAAAACCAGCAACTGCTCTCTGTCTCTCTCTCTCTCTGTCTCTGTCTCTGTCTCTGTCTCTCTCTCTGTCTCTGTCTCTCTGTCTCTGTCTCTCTCTCTCTCTCTGTCTCTCTCTCTCTCTCTGTCTCTGTCTCTCTCTCTGTCTCTTTCTCTCTCCCTCTCTCTCTCTGTTTCTGTCTGTCTCTGTCTCTCTGTTTCTCTCTCTCTCTCTCTCTCTCTCTCTCTCTCTCTCTCTCTCTCTCTCTCTCTCTCTCTCTCTCTCTCTCTCTCTCTCTCTCTCTCTCTCTCTCTCTCTCTCTCTCTCTCTCTCTCTCTCTCTCTCTCTCTCTCTCTCTCTCTCTCTCTCTCTCTCTCTCTCTCTCTCTCTCTCTCTCTCTCTCTCTCTCTCTCTCTCTCTCTCTCTCTCTCTCACTCTCTCTCTCTCTCTCTGTTTCTGCCTATGTCTCTGACTCTGTCTCTCTCTCTGTCTCTCTATCTCTGACATTCCAGAATAGAGTCACGTCCATTTTCTTTTCCCCCCTCTGTGTAACTAGTACTGTTGAAGTCATGTAGATGCGTGCTGCTGGTGGTGCGGGGCTGAGTGGCGTAAGTGCCTTCCTCACACATGAGCCTCTGTGACTGTCAGAAGAGTACAGCACTGTTCAATGAGCCCAACCAAATTGAGTATGGAAAAATCAGGGTATAGGAGCAAATTTAAATCTCCCTAATGATGCCCCATCCTTCACTTATCTTCACTTGAAGATAAAGTCCTCTGCTTTTCCATATGAACATGTGTATTCTTTACCATATTGTATACAGTACCAGTCAAAAGTTTGGACATACCTACTAATTAAAGGGTTTGTCTTCATTTTTACTATTTTCTACATTGTACAATAATAGTGAAGACATCAAAACTATGAAATAACACATATGGAATCATGTAGTAACAAGAAAAAGCATTAAACAAATCAAAATATATTTTATATTTTACATTCTTCAAAGTACCCACCCTTTGCCTTGATGACAGCTTTGCACACTCTTGTCATTCTCTCAACCAGATTCATGAGGTAGTCACCTGGAATGCATTTCAATTAACAGGTGTACCTTGTTAAAAGTTCATTTGTGGAATTTCTTTCCTTCTTAATGTGTTTAAGCCAGTTGTGTTGTGACATGGTAGGGGTGGTATACAGAAGATAGCCCTATTTGGAAAAATACCAAGTCCACATTACGTCAAGAACAACTCAAATAAGCAAAAAGAAACGACAGTCCATCATTACTTTAAGACATGAAGGTCAATCAATCCGGGAAATGTCAAGAACATTGGACGTTTCTTCAAGTGCAGTCGCAAAAACCATCAAGCACTATGATGAAACTGGCTCTCATGAGGACCGCCACAGGAAAGGAAGACCCAGAGTTACCTCTGCTGCAGAGGATAAGTTAATTAGAGTTACCAGCCTCAGACATTGCAGCCCAAATAAATGCTTCACAGAGTTCAAGTAACAGACACATCTCAACATCAACTGTTCAGAGGAGACTGAGTGAATCAGGCCTTCATGGTTGAATTGCTGCAAAGAAACCACTACTAAAGGACACCAATAAGAAGAAGAGACTTTCTTTGGCCAAGAAACATGAGCAATGAACATTAGACTTGTGGAAATCTGTCCTTTGGTTTGATGAGTCCAAATTTGAAATGTTTGGTTCTAACTGACGAGTCTTTGTGAGACGCAGAGTAGGTAAACGGATGATCTCCACATGTGTGGTTCCCACCGTTAAGCATGGAGGAGGAGGTGTGATGGTATGGGGGTGCTTTGCTGGTGACACTGTCAGTGATTTATTTAGAACTCAAGGCACACCTAACCAGCATGGCTACCACTGCATTCTGCAGCAATACACCATCCCATCTGGTTTACGTATAGTGGGACTATCATTTGTTTTTCAACCGGACAATGACCCAACACACCTCCAGGCTGCGTAAGTGCTCTTTGACCAAGAAGGGGAGTGATGGAGTGCTGCATCAGATGACCTGGCCTCCTAGTGGTTAGAGCATTGGGCCAGTAACCGAAAGGTTGCTGGATCGAATCCCTGAGCTGACAAGGTAAAATAAATCTGTCGTTCTACCCCTGAACAAGGCAGTTAACCCACTGTTCCCTGGTAGGCCGTCACTGTAAATAAGAATTTGTTCTTAACTGACTTGCCTAGTTTAAATACAGGTTAAATTCAATAAAAAAATCAACCTCTAACCAATTGAGATGGTTTGGGATGAGTTGGACTGCAGAGTGAAGGAAAAGCAGCCAACAAGTGCTCAGCATATGTGGAAACTCCTGTTGGAAAAGCATTCCAGGTGAAGCTGGTTGAGAGAATGCCAAGAGTATGCAAAGCTGTCATCACGGCAAAGGGTAGCTACTAAAATATATTTATATTTGTTTAACACTTTTTTGGTTGCTACATGATTTCATATGTGTTATTTCATAGTTGTGATGTCTTCACTATTATTCTACAATGTAGGAATAGTAAAAATAAAGAAAAACCCTTGAATGAGTAGGTGTGTCCAAACTTTTGACTGGTACTGTATGTACTGCTTCAAGGCTTTCCTAATGTTTTCTTCCTTCCCTCATTCAGAGCAGAGCTAAATGTGTTATGTGTAATGAAATATGAGGGGAAAAGTTGAGGCTGTTTGTCTATAAATGTCACGACTTCCGCCGAGGTCGGTCCCTCTCCTTGTACGGGCGGCGTTCGGCGGTCGACGTCACCGGTCTTCTAGCCATCGCTGATCCATCTTTCATTTTCCATTGGTTTTGTCTTTATTTTCTACACACCTGGTTTTCATTATCCAATTACATGTTCTTGTATTTAACCCTCTGTTTCCCCCATGTTTGTTGTGCGTGATTATTTCTATGTTCAGTTCGGTTCATGATGGCTGGTTTTTCGACGGGTGCTGTGTTCACCCGTGCGTAATTATTACCGTTGGTTTTTGGTCAAGTGTATTTGTTTACCTTGTGCCTTTATTGTTTGAGTAAAGTACGTTGCTCACTCATTTTTCTCTCCTGCGCCTGACTTCATGCACCAGCTACACTGAGCTTCTGACAATAAAAACACCTCATAACAGCGCTGAACCACGGATAACTAAGAAAAATGTTAAAATAACACACAGACATTCAACACATTTAATATCCAACATCTCGAAATCTGATCTAAATATTAATTATTTGATTACCCTGATGGGAGTTGGAGAATAACCAGATTTTCCCTCCAAACCGCAAACGTTTTTGTCAATGTCTTAAAAATGTATTTTAAGTATGATTAGACAAAGATATTCCACATAACCCACCTACCTGAGAGAAGATGATGCACCTGTACCTGAGAGAGAATGATCTTAATTCAGGGCTAGTTGATAAAAGGGAGGACATGGGTGGGGGGTCCAGTATCAGTTCCTTACCTGAGCGCGATGGAGGTCCCGTTGACAGATCCAGAGTAGTGTCTGGTGGGGCCATAGCTCCCCTGGCGTACGTATCTCTCATCACCACAACACAGTATCATGAGGAAGGCCCGTCTGAAGGCCCGGTTCAGGAAGGCGTAGAGAAAGGGGTTAAGGCCAGAGTTAATATAGCCAAGCCACAGCCAGGCGGTCCACATCTGCCAGGGCACACTGTAGTGGATGAAGGGGTCCACCACGTTGGTGATGAAGAAGGGGGCCCAGCAGAGACAGAAGCAGCCCATGATGACAGCCAGGGTCTTGGCAGCCTTGGTCTCTATGCGCATGCGACTGGAGCCCTGCTGCTCGGAGCTGAGGTAGTGCTGGGGGGGCGCCGAGTAGGGGGCGGAGCCTGCCCGCTGCAGCGTGCCAATCTGCCGCACGTGGCCCATGGCGGTGACGTAGATGCGCTGGTAGGCCAGGACCATGAGGCTCAGAGGAACGTAGAAGGCCACGGTGGAGCAGATGAGAGCATACGGACGGTTCACCACGAATACACAGTTGGTCTCGTTGCTGTTGCCGCTAAACTTCCTCTGCTCTATCTGAAGGCAGCGTGCAGAGAGAGAACAATCCGTTAACAAGCCGATCCACATACAGGAAGAGGCATGCACGTTCTGTAGTATCCACATCCACATATGCAATAGTTACACACATGTTTCTCATTCAACCAACAGTATATAAATAGAGAGAGTGCAATGACTGACTGCCTAATGTCCATTTCCTGACTCTCTTACAACAAACTTCGAACAGGTAGACGTATTATTTGTGTTCATAAACTGGTAGCTGTGGATTGTGCTCAGCACTGACTCCGGTGTTTAGGTCTCAGAGCAAGAGGCTGTATGCCTGGTGTTTATGTCTGTCTATGTAAATGGTATTAGTGGCTTTAGTCTTACGATTATTGAGTGCACTAAGAAGGCACTTATATGGGTAATTTGACATTTGTAAACAAATATCAGTTTGACAGAGGGAAGTTTTTTCAGGTGTCAAAGATGAAACAATGAGTCATAGTGCTGTTTTTAGAACTAGAAAATGGCTTGTGTAAGTTTGCTCTCCCCAAAGAGCATGATGCTTGAACTGACTACTACATCGCCATCCAATGAATTTGAAATATGTTATGCTTGTTGGTTTAACCATGTGTCCTTCACTTAACATGTGTCCTGTTCACATTTTCAAGGATCAACAAAATGATTTAGTATAAAAAGGATTTAGATGTAATGAATAAGACTAAAGAGCAAGCCACTGTCTGTAGTAGAACCATCAGACAGACAGGAAGAACACAGCTGCTTATAGACTTACAATGTCCTCTATGCCGATGGCGTGCCAACTTTGCATGATGGGAAGGAAGGAGATGAAGGAGGGGATGACCCAGCATCCTCCCAGCATCAGGGCCACTCTCAAGGGCGTCATTTTATTCCTGTACACCAGCGGTTGGCAGCAGATTGCGTAGTACCTATCAATAGAATATAACAACATTATAACAACATTCTAACAACATCCACAACATCATAGATTCAACTGAGATAAAAAAAACAATCTATTGATGGTGTTTTTCTGAATTCTATCTACAGGCCACAAATATCTACCTAATATGTACATACCAAAATATTACCAATGGTGACTCATTCCTAATTCCGTATTCTTTAAAATAATCTCATGACTTGCATAACCAAATAATAAACAAAGTTGACATCCTCTATTGACTTCACCATGTATGGTGGCTTTAGCCCTTTGTATAGTGTCCAAAATATTAGGAACACCTTCCAAATATTGAGTTGCACCCACTTTTGTCCTCAGAACAGTCTCAATTCGTCAGGGCATGGACTCTACAAGGTGTCGAAAGTGTTCCACAGGGATGCTGGCCCATGTTGACTCCAACGCTTCCACAGTTGTGTCAAGTTTGCTGGATGTCCTTTGGGTGGTGGATAATTTTTGATACACACGAGAAACTGCTGAGCGTGAAAAGCGTTGCGGTTCTTGACACACTCAATGCGGCTTGCACCTACTACCATATCCTGTTCAAAGGTACTTAAATCTTTTGTCTTGCCCATTCACCCTCTGAATGGCACACATACACAATCCATGTCTCAATTGTCTCAAGGCTTATAAATTTAAAAGAATTACCTGTCTCCTCCCCTTCATCTACGCTGATTGAAGTGGATTTAATAAGTGACATCAATAAGGGATCATAGCTTTCACCTGGATTCACCTGGTCAGTTTATGTCATGGAAAGAGCAGGTGTTCCTAATGTTTTGTACAGTCAGTGTAGGTGGATAAGAAAGACAAGCAGTGACTCATCACTTCATACGCTACATTAAAAAAGATAACTATAATTCTAACGACCAATCAGGCCTCTTGTCATGACTCATGTCTCATATTTCCACCCAGGGAAGCTAAAAGAATGATTGGTCCTGTGGAGAAGCAGAAATCATTTTTGTGTTTGGAGCGAGGGGCTGAGCTAGCAGGTGACTCACTACAGTGGCTTTTCACTGTATGGTGCAGGACAAGACAACATAGCTGCTCTTCTGACAGCCATGACAGGCTGCCATATGCTATGGACAAAGAACAACAACAAAGAGGTGCTAGAGGGCCATCCAAGACACATGCTAATTCTAATACAGCTGGGTGCTAACAGAGGCGTAGGGCTATTAGGCTGAACGGATGCATCAAGGTGAATTGGATAGGTGCGTGGAAAAAGTTTGCAATAGCTGGCTGACATATTTACAAATGTTTACATGAGTAAAGGGATGTTTTTCACTATGTTCATTGCTCACCTGTCCAGTGCTATGCAGCACAGGTGTAGGATAGATGCAGTGGTCAGCAGCACGTCCAGTGAGGTCCGAACCAGACAGAATATCTCCCCGTACCGCCACTGACTTGTGGTCAACTCAATGGCTGCAAACGGCATGACAACCACAGCAACCAGGAGGTCTGCAAACGCCAAAGACACTATGAAGTAATTGGTCTTCTTTTTCCTAGAGTGAGACGAGGGACAAAAACATTTAGATTTATTTCCAGAAAGGCACATGAGTTGAATGCAAAGATAATTATATTTTTGTTATCTGTTAGAATTGTCAACTGATCTGCACAAGACAGAACAAACCTTTTTTCTCTCTAATTACCCTTTAATACTATATCGCTAAACATAAAACATGACAGAAAGGATGCCAGTGCCGGATGTAAAAACAGCTACTTAGTTTGTCGCCAAATAGCTAGGAAGTGGCCTGTTCATCAGTCTGTCCATCACACGTCCTATTTCAATTGAATTCTGATCAATAATTTTTTGGTACATCATTTCATATACAGTACCAGTCAAAAGTTTGGGCACACCTAATCATTCAAGGGTTTATTTTTACTATTTTCTATATTGTAGAATAATAGTGAAGACATCAAAACTATGAAATAACACATATGGAATCATGTAGTAACCAAAGAGTGTTAAACAAATCAAAACATATTTTTTATTTTAGATTCTTCAAAGTATCCCCCCTTTGACAGCTTTGCACACGCTTGGCATTCTCTCAACCAGCTTCATGAGTTAGTCACCTAGAATGCTTTTCCAACAGTCTTGAAGAAGTTCCCACATATGCTGAGCACTTGTTGGCTGCTTTTCCTTCACTCTGCTGTCCAACTCATCCCAAACCATCTCAATTGGGTTGAGGTCGGGTGTTTGTGGAGGCCAGGTTATCTGATGCAGCACTCCATCACTCTCCTTCTTGGTCAAATAGCCCTTACACAGCCTGTATGTGTGTTTTTGGGTCATTGCTCGTATTTCTTGGCCCAAGCAAGTCTCTTCTTCTTATTAGTGTCCTTTAGTAGTGGTTTATTTGCAGCAATTCAACCATGACGGCCTGATTCACGCAGTCTCCTCTGAACAGTTGATGTTAAGATGTGTTTCTTACTTGAACTCTGTGAAGCATTTATTTGGGCTGCAATCTGAGGTGCAGTTAATTGACGATATCTGGGGCTGGTAACTCTAATGAACTTATCCCCTGCAGCAAAAGTAACTCTGGGTCTTCCGTTCCTGTGGCAGTCTTCATGAGAGACAGTTTCATCATAACACTTGATGGTTTTTGCGACTGCACTTGAAGAAAGGTCTTGAAATTTTCCGTATTGACTGACTTTCATGTCCTCTAAAGTAATGATGGACTGTCGTTTCCCTTTGCTTATTTGAGTTGTTCTTGCCATAATATGGACTTGGTCTTTTACCAAATAGGGATATCTTCTGTATACCACCCCTACCCTGTCACAACACAATTGGCTCGACACGATTGGCTCAAACGCATTAAGATTAAATAAATGATGATGAACTTCACAGGGTGGTGAAAGTGCACGTGATGAGCTTGATAATAATCTCAGCATGTAAACTATACGTGTGCTCTAGCCAACAGCATTCAATCTGTACCCTGTGCGCTGTTGGCTAGAGCACACGTGCCAAACCCAGAGTGGGCACACTCACTATATAAAGCAACATTTTTCATGAGAAAACCATCAGTAAAGTTGAAAATGCCATTTAACTTGTAGTTTTTATCCGGTACATGGGAATTTAACAGTATTTTTATGTGCACTACATCATCACGCACAGCCTTTTTGGGCTCCCGAGTGGCGCAGCGGTCTAAGGCACTGCATCTCAGTGCTAGAAGCATCACTAGAGACCCTGGTTCAATCCTGGGCTATATCACAACCGGCCATGATTGGGAATGGCGCACAATTGGCACAGCGTCGTCCGGGCTAAGGTTCGACCGGGGTAGGCCGTCATTGTAAATAAGAATTTGTTCTTAACTGACTTGCCTAGTTAAATAAAGGTTAAATAAAATAAATCTGCAATAAGATACAAATGGAAACACATCTCTGGTGGGAAAATGCGCATATGTTTTTATCCTGATTTTAGAATATTTGCATGAAAATCTATTGTCAATTGGATGGAAACCTAGCTTCTGTGGTAAAAACCACATGTTTTCCTCTGACCACTTTTATTTGAAAGAATGGGACTTACATGTAAACAGGAAGTGTGCTTACCGTAGCTGTCTGTCCTTGCAGAGCGCCACCATCACCAGCAGGTTCCCCAGAACAGTCATGATGATGAGGATGGTGAGGAAGATGGTGAGAATGATCCTCTCCAGCGAGTTCAGCACTTGCTCCGTGTTTGCCACTTCCTCGACTGAACTACACAATCAAACAATGATGGTTATTGAGTTCATCATCATCACATCATTTCAAATGTGACTAATGAATACAGTAATGCATTAGATACAAGCACAACTCAATCATAACATGTATAAATGAAGACCTTTCATAAAAAAATATATAATTTTCTGAGTGGCCTTTAGATGTTTAATGTTGATCATCACATGTTCCACTGCGTGTTCTTACTGTTCAGGTGGGTGTGATTCTGTGGCCATCACTGTTCATCTGCATGGAGTTCGCTAGAGGAGAGTCCTCCACACAAAATGCTGTGGCCCTGAGGACAAACACAACCAGGCCCATTCATCACAGCTCCAATACTAACACTGTGAATTATTAAAGTCTACAGCTCTAATCCTGTATGATGGTAATGTTACCCACTCTAAACCTGTCTCGTACGCATGTAACAATGGCTGTTTAGAGGACTTCTTTATCAGTCGTGAATATTATTAACTCAGAAGTCCAGGAAAGTGGTGTTGTCTTATAGCAAACAGTTATAAAGTTCCTGTCATAACCCACCATATCTAAAGTGTGTGAGGTTTACCTCATGTTACAGTATCATGGTCCCTATGTCAACATAGTTGATAATCCCTGTCTATGGTCAACGTTTGGCCAACGGTTTTCTTACCACAAGTAAACTTCCTTGAAGCAGACTTGAGATAGGACAGCTACAATAGATAACCAGTACAGTCTGAGAAGGGCTTGAATCCAGGGTCTGGATCCCTCAGACTTTAACAAAACAATAGTGACAGAGCAAATAGAGGGCAGTGGTTGCATGTATCTGCACAGCGTGCTTATGACCCACAAATCTCCCCTCCACACAAAGCTTAGGGGCATGACAGCACACACAGACACACAAGCACACGTGCGTACTGTGCACCCACACACACACACCTTACAGAACAAACACAACCCACACAGCCAGTGGAATGAGACAATATTTGCCATATCTGTATGACATTGGCGTAAAAGAGAGCAGAGAAAGTTCAGACAATGGCACTATTTTCTTTGACCCAGTATTTCCCTAGATTTTCCGATCATAAATGTGTCATGTGTTAGACAGGGAGTTGAGTTGAACAGGAAGATTTCCTTACACAACATGAGGAAGGGAGAAGAGTTTTGGCACATTATTATTAACATGGAGTCCTCTGTGGCCAAATCACACCTCAGCCTCCGGAGAGGGAGCAGTGGGTCCAAATCACACAGGAGTGCTCTGCCTGGAGCCCCTGCTGGATAAATACATGCGGAGAGTGAGAGTGAGGTGGGAGTATGCTGAGATCCAAGTGGGTAAATACATGAGAGAACTGAGGTGTATACCATTCTAGAAGACTCCTCATTCCAATGGAGATCACACTCTTAAGCACAGCTCTTCAAAACAAAGGCATGCCTCCCATATTGGATCTCTCCATAATCTGCCAGGCTTCAGTTCTCCATGAATTTTGCAGCCTCAGAGTGGGATGACAGTCTGACAGCTTCTGATGGAATGATGGACCATTCCAGAGCAATTATATCCTCACAAGTTACATTTATAAACATGTAATCACATTGGAATGACTGTCATTCTATAGCATTCCAAGAGTTGTATAAAAAAAATGTAGGTAAATAAATATACAATAATTTGACACTGTCTTCACAAATCACAGTTTGAGATCTAGTTATCCTTAATCCTAAACTGGAACATGAAGTACACATCTTACAAAGAGAAGACGCATTCCAGGAACATAAACACTTGACTTGGCGATGGCATCACAGTCTATTTCACAATGCTCACATTGAGTCCTCTAAACACTCTCTCTGGGAATTTTATTCATGTAAGGCTTTTCTTTTGTGATCAAATACTTCAGAGAAGTATATTAACTTCTCATTCCAAGGCTTTGAGGCAAAGAAACAGTCATGTTCGAGCATAAAAACAATCTGAAGCCATTGAAATGAATAGCTTGTCGGAGTCAGGTCCTCAGCAATGCACTACAATAGTTTAGAACAGGAATGTCAAGCAGAATGTATCCAAAGCACTGCAATCCTGTGAAATAACTGCCATCCTTGCAATTACAAGAACCAAGATATTTGCAGATGATCATGCCATGAATACAAATAAAACTTACTGTAAAAGCCTTGAATGAATCCCAATTCATTTACCAGTGCCACCATATAAATAATTTGCAAGTAGATACTCCAAAACAACTTCACACATAATTGCACAAATCTTGCTTTAAGAGGTCTGGCATGCGGTGGATTTACATGCGAGGAGAAGGAGGGTCAAATCTGGCCACTGGTGGCTTGGACTCCTCCATGACACCACTGTAGTGCTCTCGTTGCTCAATGGGTGAGGTTCCTCCTATCATATCCACAACCAATACATTCCAGAAAACACTAACAGACATTTTATTGAAAAGCACGTTGCTAGTCTTTGAAAAGTGTAATATACACTGAGTATACCAAACATTAGGAACACCTTCCGAATAATGAGTTCAATAAGGGATCATAGCTTTCACCTGGATTCACCTGGTCAGTCTATGTCATGGAAAGAGCAGGTGTTCTTAATGTTTAGTACACTCAGTGTAGTTCAACTGGTAATGGATAAATAAAATAAAATAGTTTACTGCTAAAATACATGAAAATAACACTTGTTGCCTTTTGTTCATTTTCATCCGTGGTCCCAGAAAAAAAATTAAGGATTCCAAATCTGGGCATTTCACTTTCCAGTGTGTTCAGGGCATACTTTTGTCCCAACAAATTCAGCCAAGGAGCCGAGTTTAACTCAGACAGACAAGCCTGAAGAGAAATTGAAGGGAATTTTAGAAAAAGCATACTTACAAAGTTTGTTCAAGAACTGATATATATGAGCTCCTAGAGAATCAAAATAACTAAATCAGAGATCCCTGATATGTTAAACACCTGCCACCATCACAATTCAGAGTTATTGAGAAGGACTAAAACAGATTAATTGAATAACAGTACAGTACATTACATAACATTAGTGGAGGAATAACAAACAGTTCTGACAAATTCTGCTCGCATAATCAGATCTGACACCTTCCCACACTAGCTGTCTTTACCGTGTGGCTCTTCAACAGGCAAACTGATTCATTTTTGATGCACCTCCACTGACCACATGCCACAATTTGTTTCATTTATTTTATTTTAAATTATAGAATATATAATGTAGCTATGCTATAATCTCAGCCACAGTAGTTTATTACAATAAGAGTAAGTAACTGTAACAATAGATTGATAGTAACTGTAACAGTGGGTTGATAGTAACTGTAACAGTAGGTTGATAGTAACTGTAACAGTAGACTGATAGTAACTGTAACAGTAGGGTGATAGTAACTGTAACAGTGGGTTGATAGTAACTGTAACAGTAGGTTGATAGTAACTGTAACAGTGGGTTGATAGTAACTGTAACAGTAGGTTGATAGTAACTGTAACAGTAGACTGATAGTAACTGTAACAGTAGATTGATAGTAACTGTAACAGTAGGTAGATAGTAACTGTAACAGTAGACTGATAGTAACTGTAACAGTGGATTGATAGTAACTGCAACAGTAGGTTGATAGTAACTGTAACAGTAGACTGATAGTAACTGTAACAGTGGGTTGATAGTAACTGTAACAGTGGACTGATAGTAACTGTAACAGTGGGTTGATAGTAACTGTAACAGTAGACTGATAGTAACTGCAACAGTAAGTGGATAGTAACTGTAACAGTGGGTTGATAGTAACTGTAACAGTAGGTTGATAATAACTGTAACAGTAGGTTGATAGTAACTGTAACAGTAGATTGATAGTAACTGTAACAGTGGGTTGATAGTAACTGTAACAGTAGGTTGATAGTAACTGTAACAGTAGATTGATAGTAACTGTAACAGTAGGTTGATAGTAACTGTAACAGTGGGTTGATAGTAACTGTAACAGTAGGTTGATAGTAACTGTAACAGTGGGTTGATAGTAACTGTAACAGTGGGTTGATAGTAACTGTAACAGTAGGTTGATAGTAACTGTAACAGTGGGTTGATAGTAACTGTAACAGTGGGTTGATAGTAACTGTAACAGTAGGTTGATAGTAACTGTAACAGTAGATTGATAGTTACTGTAACAGTAGGTAGATAGTAACTGTAACAGTAGGTTGATAGTAACTGTAACAGTAGGTTGATAGTAACTCTAACAGTAGATTGATAGTAACTGTAACAGTGGATTGATAGTAACTGTAACAGTAGGTTGATAGTAACTGTAACAGTAGGTTGATAGTAACTGTAACAGTAGGTTGATAGTAACTGTAACAGTATATTGATAGTAACTGTAACAGTGGGTTGATAGTAACTGTAACAGTAGGTTGATAGTAACTGTAACAGTAGATTGATAGTAACTGTAACAGTAGGTTGATGGTAACTGTAACAGTAGGTTGATGGTAACTGTAACAGTAGGTTGATAGTAACTGTAACAGTGGGTTGGTAGTAACTGTAACAGTGGGTTGATAGTAACTGTAACAGTAGGTTGATAGTAACTGTAACAGTGGGTTGATAGTAACTGTAACAGTAGGTTGATAGTAACTGTAACAGTAGGTTGATAGTAACTGTAACAGTGGGTTGGTAGTAACTGTAACAGTAGGTTGATAGTAACTGTAACAGTGGGTTGGTAGTAACTGTAACAGTGGGTTGATAGTAACTGTAACAGTAGGTTGATAGTAACTGTAACAGTAGGTTGATAGTAACTGTAACAGTGGGTTGGTAGTAACTGTAACAGTGGGTTGGTAGTAACTGTAACAGTGGGTTGGTAGTAACTGTAACAGTGGGTTGGTAGTAACTGTAACAGTGGGTTGATAGTAACTGTAACAGTAGGTTGATAGTAACTGTAACAGTAGGTTGATAGTAACTGTAACAGTGGGTTGATAGTAACTGTAACAGTAGGTTGGACAGTGTGTTCTATGTACCATACGTTCTATGTATGTTTTGGGACTGTTCCTCTAATGGCTGACTAATTGTACTTCTCTACAGTAACACTATGGTGTCATCTTTTCAAATAATGGCGAGCATTTCAAAGGCTCTCAATTTCTCTATAAACAACATTATAAAGATGACTTTAACTTTTCCATGTGCTCAGGGAGACAATTTCACACGCGAAGCACACCAACAACAGGGACAAGAAGCAAACCCGGACATTCGTTCCGTGCAAAGAAATATATTTCATGAATTGAGCTACTTAGATGACTGTAATGATCTCTGAAGGAGTAATTGACCATGCAGGGACACTCAGAGGAGTTGTGACAGCCTGTGATGGGGGTAAACAGAGAATGAACACAGACACACCAGGCACCATGGAATAAAACAGCTATTTGCTACCATCAGGTTGCTGTGGATGTGGTTTTCCCTTTATTTGGTGGGAACTGACTGAATCTCCATTCTCTCAATGCACCATATGGCAGTACTGTCAATATCAATGATTTCTAGATGCTTGGGCTATTGACTGTGACTAAAGCTATGTCAAGTGTTCCAAAAACAAGTTTTCACGTGATTTCACATGTGAAATTTCACATGAAATCATGTGATTTTCCACTTGTTAGATCATGTGGTTTTTCCTGTAAGGGAGATAGGAGAATTTCACTTTCTCAAAAGTGGAGCTTGGAAGTCAAAGCAACCTGAAACAGAAGGAAACAAAAAGAAAGTCGTAGCAGAATCCTATGGGTGTGGTATGCTACACTGGAGCACCAGCAGAGACAGAGACTCATAACACTATGTGCAGCCACCTGGAAGGCACAGCGCTATATCTATAGCCTAGTTACTATCGTCCTGATTATGTCTGCTGGTGCCTTAATTAAGAGAAAGAGCAAAGTTCCTAATCAGAAAACTGTTCCTACACAGGCAAACATCCTCTTGAAGGTATTTCAGCAAGGCTATACATGATGCCTTGGAAATGAATGAAATTAAATGAAACAGGATTGGCTACAGGATAAGCATTCCTCCTGGAGGGTAACGTTACATAATCACTGGAGCTCTCCTAAACAAACTGTGGACCTGGTAGCAGCTGACCTCTGTTTTGGTAATATATTTCAAAGAGGCAGGAGATGATAATCTGACCCCAGAGAGAGCAGTGAAAGGGGTGTGTGTGCACGTGCACGTGCATGCGTGTGTAGGGGTGGCAGGTAGCCTAGCGCTTAGAGTGTTGGGCCAGGGCAAAGTAACCGAAAGGTCGATGGTTTGAATCCTTGAGCTTACAAGGTGAAAATTTGGTCGATCTGCCCTTGAGCAAGGCACTTAAGCCTAATTGTTTCTGTAAGTCACTCTGGATAAGAGTGTCTGCTAAATGACTAAAATGTTTTTAAAAATGTGTGTGTGATAGAGAGAGCGTGTGTACTCTGTGCTGTTAAATGGATGTTCTGTACTTTCTCCTCTCTTTTTACCTCCATTTAGAACAGGGGTGTTAGTTGAACTGTGGACAGCCAACCTGATCTCTGCTCTAATGAAATCCACAAGGTGTTACACTATAAAACCCAACAAGGTGTTAGACTATAAACCAACCCAGTGTGTGATAGGCTACTGTTTCTAAAGGGTGATGAAGTAACAAGGAAGGAAGAATTCATATCTGATGTTAATGGAATATTAATTTCAAAAAACATTATTTAGATTCAAAAGTGCTCTTTGGTTCTGAAAGACTTCTATTAATATCATTACAATTTATAAGCCTACTATTATTTTGATATAGCCTACAAGCACTTAGATTTGCCAATGTCATATCACCATCAAGCAATCAACTGTAATTTTAAACTATGGACAATAAACTGTTCTTTGCCAGTTAAGTATGAAAACTGGGTTAAAATAGTGCACTAGAATGGACAAAAATATGCACAAAAATAGCAAATTTTATATGATACAGCTCTGTTCCAGTTTTGGGGACGTTACTCTGAAAATATAGTTTACCAAGCTACCAATTACTTTAGACTGGAAGAAGTTAATCTACACTAAAGCTACCCTTAAGAAAAATATACGTTTACTAAAGATACTTTAAAAACCAAAACCAGGTACTTTTAGACTTTTACTCAAGTAGTATTTTACTGGGAGACGTTCACTTTTACTTGAGTCATGTTCTATTAAGGTATCTTTACTTGTACTCAAGTATGAAAATTGGGTACCTTTTCCACCACTGATTTCACTACTCCCCAACACTACTCTGTTCACAATCAAATTAGCTACCCTATCATAACCATGAACACATAATAATAATTGCTAGATAATTGCTATCTCGATTATAACATGCATTAATTAGTAATAAAAAATAAATCATTAGCATATACAATTACAGTGGTGGTAAAAGTACTCGATTTTCATACTTGTGTAAAAGTAAAGATACCTTAATAGAAAATGACTCAACTGAAATTGAAAGTCACCCATTAAAATACTACTTGAGTAAAAGTCTAAAAGTATTTGGTTTAAAATATACTTAAGTATCAAAAGTAAATGTAATTGCAAAAATATATTCAAGTATCAAAAGTAAAAGTACTAATAATTTAAAATTCTTTATATTAAGCAAACCAGATTGCACAATGTTCTAGTTGTTTTTAAATTTACGGATAGCCATGGTCACACTCCAACACTCAGACATAATTTAAAAACAAAGCATTTGTGTTAAGTGAGTCCGCCAGATCAGAGGCAGTAAGGACCAGTCATGTTCTATTGAGAACTGTGCGAACTGGACAATTTTCTGTCCTGCTAAGCATTCAACATGTAACGAATACTTCTGGGTGTCAGGGAAAATGTATGGAGTAAAAAGTACATTATTTTCTATAGGAATGTAGTGAAGTAAAAGTAAAAGTTGTCAAAAATATAAATAGTAAAGTACAGATAACCCCAAAAAACTACCTAAGTAGTACTTTATAGTATTTTTACTTAAGCACTTTACACCACTGCACAATTCAGGGTTTGTATGGGGGCTGTGTATGTCTATAAAATAATTCGGGTTAATGCGTCCGTTAATCATAGTCGGGTATACCAGTCAATTTGCTAAATTCTCGTACGTAATTGTGTTACACACAACTCTATCGCCCATGCAGAATATCCCCAGACTATTATTCGACGTAACCCATTTATTTTCAATGCCTGAATAACTTAAAAACAAACCACAACGCTGCTGAGAGGTTCCGAACTTGATCTTAAAGTTTTCCTCACCTGTGGGCTCGACGCCTCGCTTTACGGGTTCGAACAGCCCTGTGTTGCTATGGACTCTCATATTCCATTGGTATTTTGTCACAGAATAAACACATCAAGCAATGACCATTGACTGCCATAGGTGCGGGTAAATGAGATACCATGGTGCGCAAGGCGATGTGCAGGAGAACAGATGATTGAGCAGCGATCACAGTTTGCAAACGAACTAAATTGGCGAGTTGGGCTGTAGATGGGAAATCCTCTTTCAAAGCCCGCTTCTCCCAGATGAAAGAAGGGGTTGACTATGACGCCCCCGTGGGGTTCAAATAGAGAGACACCAGACCACATATCTCCATATCAATGGCTCTATCTGTACCACCTTTTATTGTGTCAAATGCTAGATAAACACTTTGTTTAATTTTTTGTTTGGCAGGACAACTGGTACTTTGATGGTCAACACTGACATTCTACTTGCCTCAGAATCTGCATTGGTCTGCAGCTTCAAATAAAATGTCAGATGAAAACAAAGTAGATGTTCAAACAGTATTAATCCAAGATATAGCGAAAGAGGATTATTTTGGAACAATACACAATGAATCTTGCTTACAACAAACGTGTGCCTTTATTTAGATTGTTTTTGTGCTGATTGTACAGATATTGTGACAGCTGATTAAATGGCATCACTTGAGAAGGCAAGAACAATAATCATGTCAGGAGAAGTGCAGTATTATCATAAGGAGACGTATACTTGTAATACGGAGGAGGAATGGAGGGTAAAAGAGAGGCAGAGGAGGTCTAAGAGAGAGAGGGAGGAAGAGGGTGAGCTTGAGTCGGTTAAAAAGGGTAGGGAAAAGGGAGATGGTTTGTTTAAACAAGAATGGTAGAAACTGTAAGCAGAGTGAGCTGAAGACAGGAGGAGAAATGGAAGTGAATGAGGGCGAAGTATCGGAGGTGGCAGATGTGGTGAAGTTCTCGGAGCCCGAGGCTTGCACCAAGGGTCAGGATGAAGATGATTCTGTGACAGTAGGAGTGACGTTTTTGGAAAAGGTGGACCCTTGCCTTTTGGCTGATCCATTCATCAACCAATTCCACAGTACCCAACTCTGTTTTGATCCACCCTGAAACCACAATTCACATCTCTTACCCCCATTCATTTAACGCGGAACGCCTGCTCCCTCTGACCAGTAGAAACACAAACAATTATCACAAGACCACTTCTGGTTACCCTCACCAATTCCACAGCACCCAACTCTGTTTATCCTGACACTTGGTGCAAGTTGGGTGCTGTGGAATCGGTGAGGGTAGCCAGAAGTGGTCTTGTGATAATTGTTTGTGTTTCTGCTGGTCAGAGGGAGCAGGTGCTCCATGTTAAATGAATGGGGGGAAGAGATGTGAATTGTTTTGCTCTCAAGAAAAGGACACCATTGAAAGGAATGATTACTGGAGTAGCTGTAAATGGGAACGTTGACCAACTGAAGGGGAAGATTCCAGGTATTTGTGATGCTCGTCGTTTGGTGCGACGCAGATAGGGTGGCATGAGTGGTGAAACAGAAGAGTCTGTTCCTTTGAGTTTTGATGTTGAGTCTTTGCCCGACAAAGTGATGTTAGGATATATAAGTTATCCTGTACAAGCTTTTGTGCCGAATACATTACGTTGTTACAGGTGTCAAGCTTATGGGCATGTGGCAGCAGTGTGTAGGAGGGAGGTTCCTAGTTGTGAGAAGTGCAGAAAGGCATGAGACAAAGGAATGTGTAGCACTGGGGAAAGTAGTGGTATGTGTTAATTGTAGGTTTAGAGTTTAGAGTCCAGGTTTAGAGTAGTGCAGAAGTTGTCATATGCTGAGGCAGTGAAGAAAGTAGAGGAAAATGGATCATGGGGGAGGGATCCAGAGAGGAGTGGTGTGAGAATAAACCAACAAGTGATATATGTTTCAGTACGATTGGATTTTTAGCATTTAGTTCAGGGAGGGAACGTAAGTCGCAGAAAATTGAGGTTGTGGTGGCAACTGCAGAGAGGTATTTGGGTGTGCGAGACTTGACGTCAAAAGAGTTACAGGGTGTGTTAAGTGGTGGTGTCCCATCCTTTTAGACTGTTGGCCTGAGGTAGGATTAAATATATTTCAATAATGGAATAGGGTGTTATTTTCTTTTCTTGTTTCTTTTTTGTGAGTGTAGTGTTAGATGGTAGTGTATTTGTTTATTTAAATAAATAAATACATCTATCAAAGGATGAGGGATTTATAATCCAGTCTAGTAGGTGGCGGTATTGCAACATTCATTGGATGCCAACCGCCGTTAAACCTCATCGAAGAAGAAGACAAATGTGTGCCAATCTGCTACAGGAGGCTCGAACTGCAGGCACTCCTGATGAAGTGGTGGGGGTGGGACTAACTGAAGTCCATCCAGGAAGCTTTTTGCTGAATACTTTCAGTTGCCATCGAGATATCACGATGGGATAGCAGTAATGTGATAGTTCTGTGTAATACAATATGCCAGTTTTTAGAAAAAACTAAACACATTTCGTAACGTTAATCCTGTGGGGGTTTTTCGGAGTTTGTTTTCATGGCATAGTTAGTTAAACATTAGCCATGTTTATCGTCAACCTTGTTGCAGAATGGATCAATAGTATATGCAGAATAGATGCAGAATAAGCGTTTTTTTGGACCATCTGCTGTCTAATCCAACAACTGTGTGGTTAATTTACCACTGAGCTAACCCCAGCAGTAAACTCCTTTTAAATCATGTCGAAACTAGTGGGCACTGCGGGGGTCTCTGTGTTGGGCGACAAATCTTTGGAGTTTTACCGAGATCCAGTGGCTTTTTGTGAACAGCGTATTGAAAAGCATGGGATACGGATATTTCAATCAAGACTTCTGAACAAACCAACTTCCTTCGTCTGTTCGGTGGAAGGGATGAAGGAATTACTTTGCGGTATAGCCACTTATTCGTGTGTGTGTGTGCGTGTGTGTCACAATAACCTAATCAGTTCAACGGTAACAAGTTTTGACTAATAGGCCAACATTCTTATACATTCATAGTTTTTGCTTTTCAGTCTACATATCAGTTTAGGGTCAATTTCAATTTTTAACGCATTAGTAGGAAGTGATATGATTATATCAATAATGGGCTCCCGAGTGGCGCAGCGGTCTAAGGCACTGCAACTCAGTGCGAGAGGCGTCACCCTGGTTCGAATCCAGGCTGTATCACAACCGACCGTGATTGGGAGTCCCATAGGGCAGTGCACAATCGTCGTCAGGGTTTGGCCGGTGTCAGCCGTCATTTTAAATAATAATTTGTTCTTAACTGATTTGCCTGGTTAAATTAAAAATACATTTTAAAAAATATAATATTTGTCCATTGATTAGACAGGGCTTGGTAACTGACCATTCATGAGATGGACCTGTGACTTTCCCTAGGGTGTATTGGTGAGAATTGTGTGTTTCCCAATTGAAAGAGGACATTGCAACTTATGTGATCATGACTGTATTTCAGAGAAGTCATCTGTGTTCCTGAAAGACCCCACTGATGTAATGCACAACATGTATGGAGACAACATAGTGACTGCTAATGGTGAGTTCATGTCCCAAAGGTCCATAGGGTGCAACTTGCATGCAATTTGCTTATAAGGATATAGGGGCTGTATTAGAGAGCCTACACCTCCTCTGGCCTTTACAAAAACATATTTGATTGTACATGTTCACAGGGTAAAGCTGCTTTAGGCCTTCACACTATTTGCTTGTTTTATTAATTTATCAGAAGTTGAAAAACAGAATATTCATTATTTAGACCAATAGATGGAGTCATTGCACATTTTTTCTTTATTTCTGCTTTATTATGAGCAACTCCATAATGTTATCTTTTGTATTCTGTATGGTTCATCCAGGCGAGGAAGCCTGCTTGCTGCGTCTGTCTCTCACCAACCTTTTCACAGGAAAGTGTCTGGCCTCAGGCTCTGACCTCATTAACAGGTAAAGACTAGTTTCATTTATTGAGTATGACAGGGTGACCAAATGTCATTATAAATATACCTTCATTAAGGATAACAATGCTTGTTTCTCTGTTTTTCTTTCCTGCACAGTGTTTCTGAACGGTGCTTGAAGGACCTTTCTGCAACGTAAGAACCCTTGAAACCTCGACTCACATTCCTTCATGCACTTCTGTCTTACTCAACATACACTAGCAGGACCATACCAGAAATGTATGACCTACACTGCTTTCAGAAAGTATTCATAACCCTTGACTTATTACACATTTTGTTGTGTTACAGCCTGATTTCAAAAAGAAAAAAGAAAAAAAAGAATTCTCTCCTACAGTATTTACACACAATACCCCATAATGACAAAGTGAAAACATGTTTTTAGAATTTTTTGCACATTTATTTAAAATGAATACAGACATTTCTCATTCACACCCTTGAGTCAAGACATGTTAGAATCACCTTTGGCAGCTATTACAGCTGTGATTCTTTCTGGGTGAGTCTCTAAGAACTTTTCACACATGGATTGTGCAATATTTGCACAAAATTCTTCAAGTTCTGTCAAATTGGTTGTTGATCATTGCTAGACCTCCATTTTCAAGTGTTGCCATAGATTTTCAAGCCGATTTAAGTCAAAACTGTAACTAAGCCACTCAGGAACATTTCATGTCATCTTGGTAAACAATTCCAGTGTATATTTGGCCTTGTGTTTTATGTTATTGTCATGCTGAAAGGTGAATTTGTCTCCCAGTGTCTGCTGGAAAGCAGACTGAACTAGGTTATCCTGTAGGATTTTGCCTATTCCGTTTCTTTTTATCCAGTCCAAAAAATCCATAGTCCTTGCCGATGACAAGCATACCCATAACATGATGCAGCCACCACCATGATTGAAAACAGTGGGGGCTGGTGTGAGGAGCTATAGGAAGACGGGGTCATTGTAATGGCTGGAATGAAATTAATGGGACGGAGTCAAACGTGGTTTCCATATGTTTGATGTGTTTGATACCTTTCAATTTATTCCATTCCAGCCATTACAATTACCTCGTCATCCTATAACTCTTCCCACCAGCCTCCACTCATTGAAAATATGATGCATGGTACTCAGTGATGTGTTGTGTTGAAATGTTTCCTTATTTGCAAGCATTGGAAAACCTCCCTGACCTTAGTCATTGAATCTCTGTTTGAAATGCACTGCTGGACTGAGGGACCTTTTATAGATAATTGTGTGTGTGTGTGGGTTACAGAGATGAGGTAGTCATTCAAAAATCATGTTAAACACTATTATTACACACAGAGTCCATGGGGTATTGTGTGGAGGCCAGTGTCACAAAATCTCAATTAAATCTATTTTAAATTCAGGCTGTAACACAACAAAATGTGGAAAAAGTCAAGGGGTGTGAATACTTTCTGAAGGCACTGTATTTCCATGTATGTTCTGTTCACTTCTCTGATTACCACTTCTTGTGTAGTGGGGAGCCCGTGTCGGTGTACCCTCTGTTTAAACGACTGGGAACAGAACTGGTGTTGGGGCTGTTCCTGAATGTGAACCCAGATGAGACACCAAAGCTTTTCCAGGACATTACAGCACTCTGTACCCTACACTGGCATGGTGAGATTACATGCTCTGTACCCCACACTGGCACGGTGAGATTACAGGCTCGGTACCCTACACTGGCACGGTGAGATTACAGGCTCGGTACCCTACACTGGCACGGTGAGATTACAGGCTCGGTACCCTACACTGGCACGGTGAGATTACAGGCTCGGTACCCTACACTGGCACGGTGAGATTACAGGCTCGGTACCCTACACTGGCACGGTGAGATTACAGGCTCGGTACCCTACACTGGCACGGTGAGATTACAGGCTCGGTACCCTACACTGGCACGGTGAGATTACAGGCTCGGTACCCTACACTGGCACGGTGAGATCAGTCTCTGCCACCTGTAGGTTTTCCCCTCTTACAATGGGAGGCATGCCGCCCACACTGGGCCTCAATGAACAATCACAACTACAATTTCAGCATACCAGTAATTGAAGAAACACTTTAGTCTCACTTTCTTTCAAAGAACTTCCTGCCCCCTGAGGGTGGTGAATATATGCATAGCCAGATAGATGTCTGACAAAACAAACTGCTCTGCATTCAAGGAGCCCTGTTTTCAAAGGGAGTGGAATAGACACACAGATCTGTGCATTAGCTGAGCTACAGTGGTAATTAGATCTCAACACCTCCATTGACAACACTGCCTCAGGCATCTCGGTGAAACCCAGTAGGTGTCAATGACTATTACATTAACACAGCATGTTAATGTGGTAATTGTGAGCCAATATACTTTTCAAAAGGGGATATTAGGCTAATCAAACTGTTGCAACCATGCTTTTCTATAGGTAGACATAGGCCCCTTTTCAGGTTGATGTAAACATAGAGATAGAGAAATATTGACCTGTCCTTCCCCTACAGGGATCATCTCAACTCCAGTCCGTGTGAAGGTTCCTCTGTGGTCCTCTGGCTTTTGCACAGCGCTGGAGGCTAAAGACAAGCTCATGGACATCATTAAAGACAAGCTGGAGTGTCAGAGACAGGGGTGAGTCCATAAATATGTTGTCATAGACACACGTTGTGGTCACATGTAAGTGATTCTTCTCTCCTCACTTTCATTGTCACTTTCTCTTAATGCTTTCTCATTTACTATCTCTTTCTCTCTCTATCACTCTGTAGGTTTGTAGGTTATCTCCGTGATCTACCTCTCCCTGATGCCAGTTGTGCCTCCCAGCATCTGCTGTTGTTCATCTCTGCTCTGATCCCCAAAGCCCTGGCATCCTTACTCACCTCCTTCACCCTGGTTCTGAGTGGAGCAGGCAAGGTGAGACGGCCCGGTTCTCTTACTAAACCTTCAGAGCACGGGAACGCACTTTAAATCATGTTGACCTTACATTGTAGTAACAACTACACAGCTTTTGGAAATGCCTTGCTTTGGATCAGTGTAGTACTGCGGGAATCCTGTATGAACACTAACGCTTCATTCTTTTGTCAGAAGGAAATTAGGAATCGTGCGAGGGCAGACCCTGATTACCTTTACTACGTCCTCCTGGAAGTACAGAGACTTTGGCCTCCGTTCATTGGTGGAAGACGAATAGCCAATCATGTGAGTCCACTACATTGCTTGTTATCAATAACATTTGATCTGATATCTTAGCTCTCTCTGTCCATTCATGATCTGAGCTCAAGGGGTAGTAGCATGCCCACAAATAGATCTCTAAAGAAGTCTGCTTGTAAAGGGAACATCATGTATTTTCCTAGACTTATGATAGCCAACTGTGATCTATCTGCCTGCGGCACGCAGTGACAATGAACTTCTTTCTAAGTTGTTTAAAATGATGAATGACAAGTATGTTCACATGTTCCCCAGTTGATATCCTCTATGAATGATTATCTTTCTGAAATACCCAAGCATGAGTATACAGCTATCGACTCTGTTTTTTATGCCCATCTCATTGTATTCTATGTCTGATAACAGGAAGGCTATTAATCAAAACAGGCCTCCTACATCCAAGTCAATGTTTATGATGCAGAAATGAATGCATTGTGTGACAAAAAATAAGCTGTTGAATATTGTATTATGGTTGTTTTTAGTAATAGAGCTGTCAGCCAGTATATTATTGGCTTACTGTGATTGTCATCTCTTCATTGTTCACTGGCTGGCTTTATAATGAAAATGGTCCAGTTAATGACGTCCATCTTGGAATAGTGTGACCTCATGCCTCTTCACGCAACAACAACAGCCCATGAGGGGAATTGATTGGGCTCAAATTGATTGACCCTCTTACCCAGGGGCTGTGTTTGCTTTATGAGTGGAAAAAGTAATAGCATGCATTTGCAATAGCTTAAATTGTTTACTAGCTAGTATGTTGTGTAATTTATTTTTCACCTTTTTTAACGCTGAGTGAGTATAGTTAGCATAATCTTTGTACGTTGAACTTTTATTTTTTATTAGGAAAATTCTTCAATTGGTCTGATGTAGAGATATCTCCCTGTGTGAGTCCTGGCCTGGAGAGGTTGTTAATAATAAGTGACTTTGGATTTCAACCAGCCGGTGAGGCGTCGACACAACTAGGAGCAGAAAAAACAAGTATTGAGATTAATCAGGCCCAAACAGGTGGCCATAGATGCATATTTAATCAAAATAGTTCATGAATATGAATCTGTTGTGCAGAGTGAACTGTCAGGGTGACAGAGTGTTGGGGAGGGGGAGGATGGAGAGAGGGAGGATGGAGAGGGAGAGGATGATAGTGAGATGGGAGAAAGGATGTAGAGAAGGATAGGGGAGGAGGGAGGGATGGAGAAGAAGGACGGGAGAGGTGGGGAGGAGAGCAGCCCTGAGTTTCTGGTCGTCTTGCCTCAGAGCCCTGCTCCTAGTAGACCTAGCAGCCACAGGGAAGTACAGCTGGGCCTCTTCTGCCTTTGGGCCATAGCAACACACACAGAAAGTCACTAACACAAATTTTCATATCAGAATATTTTTTGTCGTGAATTTATTAACATTGCACTACACTCTGTACTGTACATTTAATTTTCTCCGGGGTTGTCGGAAAGGAACATTTTGTGACTCACCCTCCTCCCACTCCATCGATGGTAGTCAGTGAACTGTGGTTATGCCCACAGTCTCACATGTAGATTGGGATGTTTCAGGCTCCTGTTTGCCTGTGAGTGTTAACGTCACTGTGGTAACAAAAAGGTGTGTGAATGGGTGTTACATATTCATGATGGAGGTGGAAGGAGCGGGGGCCATGGGTGCATCCCAAATGGAACCCTATTTTTACCAGAGCCCTAGTAGTGACAAAATAGGGTGCCATTTGGGACGCTTTCCTTGTCATGTGCTCTCACGGCTCCCCCTCCTTCCCTCCCTGCCTTTCTCCCTCCCTCTATCCCGGCCGGTTGGATGAATAATGCATACCCACACGCCCAGGTTATGATGGGTAATTGATTGAGGCAGTAAACACTGATGTTACAGTGTTGGAGGAGCGTAGGGGAGTGAGGGAGGGAGGGAGGGTGATCGTCATGGGTGGAGGGGGGTTTGTCACGACCTCCACTCACCTGGGGTAAAGCAGCTCCTCCACAACGAGAGAGAGAGAGGGAGAGAGGGGAAGGGGGCTGGACCATTTTTTTGTTCGTGGGCTGGTCGAAATTGACATACACAAAAATATATATTTTTAGAAATAAAACAATTTAAAAAACAGGGCATGGGCCCATGGGCCTGTTAAGATGTTTTTTATATATATATTTGTGCAATTTCACAGTTATAATAATCTATAATGAGCCTTTGGCTGATCAGTGGGTAATGGTCGGCCCCCCTACCAAGATGTGCCGGCCTGGTTTTCTGATAGGCTGAGCTGAGGTTATGCAAACTCATGTTCAAAGTCAAACACGGCATCAGCAAAGAGACCTGCTCCGACTCTGTCATCAGTTAGACAGCCAAGATCATGGATCGTAAAAAACGGAAAAGGTGCCAATAAATGTAGAAAGAGCACATTCTACATTGTCAGCTCACTTAAAACTTCAAATTTTTTGGGTGTCTTAAACCATGAATTGGTCAAATAGTAAAGTGCATTATCCTCATGACTCCTGTAATGAAAGTGTCTGCCCTGTGCCTTTTCCCTCGCTGGGGCTTGCTGCTGAGACCAGCAAGCCACTCTCCTCTCCCCCCCATGTGCCCGAGAGAAAGTGCGCCCAGTGATGCAGGCTGGTGTGGGTAAAATGCCAAAGCCGAATTATTGTCCCAGTCCACCCCTGGGAGAGAGAGAGAGAGAACACCAAGCAAGAGAGGCAGACCAGCAGAAGTGGGTAAGAGAGAGAGCGTTAGAGAAAGAGGGAGTACTTTAACCCATACCTATATGAAGCCAGCCAGGCAAATCAAATTGTATTTTTCACATGCGTGGAAATCCACAGGTGTAGTGAAATGCTTACATACATGCTCTTTCCCAATGATGCAGAGATAAATTTAAAAAACACATGAGAAATAAAACACACAGGAATGAAGCTATATACAAGGAGTACCATAACCATACTGTATCTATGTGCAAGGATACGTGGTCATTGAGGTAGATATGTACATATCACAGGAGGCTGCTGAGGCAAGAACAGCTAGTAACAGTGACTAAGGTTCAGGGCAGGGTACTGGGTGGAGGCCGGCTAGTGATGACTGTCTATTGACACACCCGTGTGTCAATCAAATTTACATCATAATATTTTTTTGCACGGACTGTGTCTCAACCCCACCGCATCCGACTGTGTCTACATTCAGCATCTGCGGTGGAAAGTGGCAGAGCTAGAGCGCTGTTTGTCAGACCAGGAGACATCCCGAAAATCGGTCTTCTCACAAAAACCCCTGTGGTGTCCGAAAGTTTTGGCTTACTAACTAATATGACCACTCTATGGAAAGATGAGACTCTCACAAACATAACAGGGATATGGACTTGAATATGTCCATAAACACTCCAGCTAACTGGTCTGCACATGCTCTGAGGACGCGGCTTGGGATGCTGTCTGGCCCGACAGCTTTTCGAGAGTTAACACGCTTAAATGACTTACGTCGGCAACAGAGGCGTCGGTGGCTGGCTGGCTTTCCCTTTTTAATCCTTAATTATCTGGTGTCCTTGACATCGAATTGCAACTCCACTTTGTCCCTGTACTGTCTATTTTGCCTCTTTGATTGCCTTACGGAGGTCAAAGCTGGTCTGTTTGTACACGTCCATGTTCCCAGTCACCTTGTCATGGTTAAATGCGGTGGGTTGCGCTTTCAGTTTTGCACAAATGCTGCCATCTATCCACAATTTTTGGTTCTAATCATCACAGTGCATTTCCTGATGAACCCAGTCACCGAGTCAGTGTATTCGTCAATAATATAGGTAAGGGGGCGGACCTTGTAGCCGTCCCGGAAGGGAGAGTAGCAAAGATCAAGAGTTTGTGATGCACGTGTAGCACCGGAGATGTGTTGATAGAATTTAGTTTTCCTCAGATTTCCTTTATTAAAGTCCCCCAGCTACAAAACAATGTGGCCTCAAGATATGCGGTTTCCAGTTTGCACATAGTCCAGTGTAGTTCCTTGAGAGCCGTCGTGGTGTCTGCTTGGGGAGAATGTACACGGCAGTGATGATGAGCGAAGAAAATTATCTCGGGAGGTAATGCGGTTGGCATTTGGTGGTGAGGTATTCCAGATTGGGAGAACAAAAGGACTTGAGTTCCCGTACGTTACCACAATCATACCATGATATTCTAATCATATACATCATATACAGAGTGGGTAACCCGCCTCTACCATCCGCTCTACTGGCCAATGTGCAATCACTGGAGAATATACTGGATGATCTTCGTTCGAGACTCTCCTACCAATGGGACATTAAAAACTGTAATATCTTATGTTTCACCAAGTCGTGGCTGAACGACGACACAGATAATATACAGTTGGCTGGGTTTTCCGTGCATCGTCAGGACAGAACAGCTATGTCTGGTAAGACGAGGGGTGGGAGTGTGTGTCTAATTGTCAATAACAGCTGGTTCGTGATGTCTAATATTGAGGAAGTCTTGAGGTATTGCTCGCCTGTGGTAGAGTACCTCATGATAAGCTGTAGACCACACTATCTACCAAGTGATTCTATATTTTTCGTAGCCGTCTATTTACCACCACAAACCGATGCTGGCACTAAGACCACCTTCAACGAGCTGTATAAGGCCATTAGCAAACAAGAAAATGCTCATTCAGAAACGGCGCTCCTAGTGGCCGGTGACTTTAATGCAGCCAAACTGTTTTACCTAATTTCTACCAGCATGTCACATATGCAACTAGAGGAGAAAAAAACTCTAGACCAGCTTTACTCCACACACAGAGACACATACAAATCTCTCCCTCGCCCTCCATTTGGCAAATCTGACCATAATTCTCTCCTCCTGAGGAAGTACCAGTGACTTACTCAATACGGAAGTGGTCAGATGGAGCGGACTGTTTTGCTAGCACAGACTGGGATATGTTCCGGGATTCATCCAGTGGCATTGAGGAGTATACCACCTCAGTCACCGGCTTCATCAATAAGTGCAGCAACAACGTCGTCCCCACAGTGACTTTATCCCAACCAGAAGCCATGGATTACAGGCAACATCCGCACCGAGCTTAAGGCTAGAGCTGCCGCTTTCAAGGAGCAGGACACAAATCCAGAAGCTTATAAGAAATCACACTGTGCACTCAGATGGACCGTCAAACAGGCATAGCGTCAATACAGGACTAAAATGTAACCCTACTACACCGGCTCTGATGCTCTCCGGATGTGGCAGGGCTTGCAAACTATTACGGACTACAAAGTGAAACCCAGCCGCAAGCTGCCCAGTGACGCAAGCCTACCAGACGAGCTAAATGCCTTATATGCTCACTTCGAGGCAAGCAACACTGAAGCATGTATGAGAGCACCAGCTGTTCCAGACGACTGTGTGAAAACGCTCTCCGTAGCCGATGTGAGCAAGATCTTTAAAACAGATCAACATTCACAAGGCCGCGGGGCCAGACGGATTACCTGGACCTGTACTCAGAGCGTGCACGCACCAACTGCCAAGTGTCTTCACTGACATTTTAAACCTCTCCCTGACCGAGTCTGTAATATCTACATGTTTCAAGCAGACCACCATAGTCCCTGTGCCCAAGAAAGCGAAGGTAATCTGCCTAAATGACTACCGCCCCGTAGCACTCACGTCGGTTGCCATGAAGTGCTTTGAAAGGCTAGTCATTGCTCACATCAACACCATCATCCCGGAAACCCAAGAACCATTCCAATTTACATACTGCCCCAACAGATCCACAGATGACGCAATCTCAATTGCACTCCACACAGCCCTTTCCCACCTGGACAAAAGGAACACCTATGTGAGAATGCTGTTCATTGACTACAGCTCAGCATTCAACACCATAGTGCCCACAAAGCTCATCACTAAGCTAAGGACCCTGGGACTAAACACCTCCCTCTGCAACTGGATCCTGGACTTCCTGACGGGCCATCCCCAGGTGGTAAGGGTAGGCAACAACACATCTGCCACGCTGATCCTCAACACGGGGGCACCTCAGGGGTGCAAGCTTAGTCCTCTCCTGTACTCCCTGTTCACCCAAGACTGCATGGCCAAGCATGACTCTAACACCATCATTAAGTTTCCTGACGACCGGCAACAATGAGACAGTCTATAGGGAGTAGGTCAGAGACCTGGCAGGGTGGTGCCAGGACAACAACCTCTCCCTCAATGTGAGCAAGACAAAGGAGCTGATTGTGGACTACAAACAATCTCACCAAGACAGTTGTGAAGAGGGCACGACAACACCTTTTCCCCCTCAGGAGACTGAAAAGATTTGGCATGGGTCCCCAGATTCTCAAAAGGTTCTACAGCTGCACCATCGAGAGCATCCTGACCAGTTGCATCACTGCCTGGTATGGAAACTGCTCGGCATCCGACCGTAAGGCGCTACAGAGGGTAGTGCGTATGGCCCAGTACATCACTGGGGCCAAGCTTCCTGCCATCCAGGACCTATGTACTAGGCGGTGTCAGAGGAATCCCAAAAAATGGTCAAAGACTCCAGTCACCCAAGTCATAGGTACCGGAGTGCCAAATCTAGGTCCAAAAGGATCCTTAACAGCTTCACCCCCAAGCCATAAGACTGCTGAACAATTAATCAAATGGCCACCCAGACTATATACATTGACACCCCCCTTCCTCGCCCTTTGTTTTTGCACTGCTGCTACTTGCTGTTTTTTATCTATGCATGGTCACTTTACCCCAACCTACATGTACAAATTACCTCGACTAACCTGTACCACCGCACATTGACTCAGTACCGGTACCCCCTGTATATAGCCTCGTTATTGTTTTTTTATTGTGTAACTTTTATTACATTTTTTACTTTAGTTTATTTAGTAAATATTTTCTTAACTCTATTTCTTGAACTGCATTGTTGGATAAGGGATTGTAAGTATGCATTTCACGGTAAGGTCAACACCTGTTGTATTCGGTGCATGTGACAAATACAATTTGATTTGATTATAGTTACTCCACAATACTAACCTAATTGACAGAGTGAAAAGAAGGAAGCCTGTACAGAGTACAAATAATCTAAAACATGCATCCTGTTGGCGTCAATGCACTAAAGTAATACTGAAAAAAAATGTTGTCCTGAAATCAAAGTGTTATGTTTGGGGCATCATGTTATGGGTATGCTTGTAATTGTTAAGGACTGGGGATTGTAAATGTCACTGTAGGCACTGTATGTGTTTGCGCATGTGTGTGTGTGGATAGAGACCTGTGAGTGTGCATATCGCCAGTGCAGGTAGAGTCACTGCAGATAGTCCATACAGATAATCCGGGTAGCCATTGATTAGCTATTCAACAGTCATCATAGGCGCCAGGCCTTACATGGCATCATTAAGGTGGCGGATTAAGATTCCTGAGCTTTCGGAAAGACGTGAGTAATCCTCTCAAGTGGAACGGGGGTGTGTGCAGCGGCATTTTGAGCATGTCCTGTTGTTGCTTGCTGGTGGAATATTAACTCTGAGGTCAGTGAGTCTCACTGTTCTCTACAATGGACTGACTGGAGATGATGTTGCTGAGCTAGTTTCCACTCTGGACAGTCAGAAATAATGAGGAAACACTGACAGACCATCGCCTCTTCTAGACTCTTTCTTTCCTGCTCTAGCTAAGCCACTGCGTTCATTGACTTAGCCCTGGACTCTTAGACATCATCACACTTTGCCTGTAAAGTCCTCTGCAACAATCCCTCTTGGACTCACGCACTTTATTCTGGAGCTCATGAAAGGCTTTATGTTTCACGTCAGCCGCTGCATCCCCTTTGTGCCAGCCTATGATCAGAGATGATCCAGACAGCAACTCTTGAAATCCAGACCCATCTCTGCCCATGTTGTGGTTATTTATTTCCCTCAGAACCCAGAGCCCCAGCCAGCCCCAGCCCAGCCCAGGTGGGCCCATATGCTGCCTGCTAATGGGGTTATACATAAAACATCCTCATCTGGCCAACTGCCTGCCTGGCTCCCTGATAGCAGGATGTGCATGTCACTGGGAATAAGGACCAGGCCTGATGAGGGGCTGTAGTCTACTGGGGACCTGTGATACATTACTGTAGCTCCTCAGCTTCAATCAGCCCTCTTTAAAAGCCAGGGATCATGAATACAGACATCCTAAATATGTGATATCTCTTTTCCCAGTTTTTAAATCGTTTTCATAGAATCTTATTTCCCCAGAATCTCTGCTACTGTACAATGATCAGTGTTCCTTTAAAAAAAACAATGATCAGTATTCCGAGAAGTGTTTTGTCTAGCACTCTGCAGTGTGGAGACTCATTAAGCAGTGTTTTTCAGAGCCTGTGTGCGTGTGTTTGTGTGTGTGCTCGTGCCTGCGTGAGTGTGAACCGTGTGTGTGAGAGAATGATCTCTGCTCTGCTCTGAGAGGAGGCTCTCTGTCTCTCCCCCTTGATAAACAGGAAGCATCTTTTCAATAATGACACCTCAGTGCTTCTCTGTGATGGACTTAATGCCTTAACAAACACCCCACTGCCTCTAATTGAGTTAATGCCTTAACAAACACCCCACTGCTTCTAATTTAGTTAATATTTTAACAAACACCCCAGTTCCTCTAATTGAGATAATGTTTTAACGTCTTATGGCTGGGGGGCAGTATTGAGTAGCTTGGATGAATAAGGTGCCCAGTGTAAACTGCCTGCTACTCAGGCCCAGAAGCTAAGATATGCATATTATTAGTAGATTTGGATAGAAAACACTCTGAAGTTTCTAAAACTGTTTGAATGATGTCTGTGAGTATAACAGAACTCATATGGCACGCAAAAACCTGAGGAAAAAATCCAACCAGGAAGTGGGAAATCTGAGGTATGTAGTTTTTCAACTCTTTGCCTATCCAAGATACAGTGGAAATTTGGTCCGATTGCACTTCCTAAGGCTTCCATTCCATGTCAACAGTCTTTAGAACCTTGTTTCAGGCTTCTACTGTAAAGGAGGAGAGAATAAGAGCTGATTGAGTAAGGGGTCTGCCAGAAGGCCATGAGCTCATTCAGGCGCGCTCACGTGAGAGGTAGCTGCGTTCCATTGCATTTCTAAAGACAAAGGAATTGTACGGTTGAAACATTATTGAAGATTTATGTTAAAAACATCCTAAAGATTGATTCTATACATCGTTTGACATGTTTTTACGAACTGTAATGGAATTTTTTGACTTTTCGTCTGGCCTGCGCGTCATGAATTTGGATTTGTGAACTGAAGGCGCGAACAAAAAGGAGGTATTTGGACATAAATTATGGACTTTATCGAACAAAACAAACATTTATTGTGGAACTGGGATTCCTGGGAGTGCATTCTGATGGTGATCATCAAAGGTAAGTGAATATTTATAATGCTATTTCTGACTTCTGTTGACTCCACAACATGGCGGGTACCTGTATGGCTTGTTTTTGTGTCTGAGCGCCGTACTCAGATTATTGCATGGTGTTCTTTTTCCGTAAAGTTTTTTTTTAATCTGACATTGCTGTTGCATTAAGGAGAAGTTTATCTAAAGTTCCATGTATAACACTTGTATCTTTTATCAATGTTTATTATGAGTATTTCTGTAAATTGATGTGGCTCTCTGCAAAATCACCGGATGTTTTGGAGGCAAAACATGACTGAAAATAACACGCCAATGTAAACTAAGATTTTTGGATATAAATATGAACTTTATCGAACAAAACATACATGTATTGTGTAACATGAAGTCCTATGAGTGTCATCTGATGAAGATCATCAAAGGTTAGTGATTTAGTTTTATCTCTATTTCTGCTTCTTGTGACTAGGTACTCTCTTTGGCTGGAAAAATGGCTGTGTTTTTCTGTGACTAGGTACTGACCTAACATAATCAGATGGTGTGCTTTCGTCGTAAAGCCTTTTTGAAATCGGACACTGTGGTGGGATTAACGACAAGTTTATCTTTAAAATGGTGTAAAATACTTGTATGTTTGAGGAATTTAAATTATGAGATTTCTGTTGTTTGAATTTGGCGCCCTGCACTTTCACTGGCTGTTGTCATATCGATCCCGTTAACGGGATCTCAGCCGTAAGAAAACACCCCAGTTCCTCTAATTGAGTTAATGCCTTAAAAAACACGACACTGCCTCTAATTGAGTTAATGCCTTAACAAACACCCCACTGCCTCTAATTGAGTTAATGCCTTAACAAACAGAGCGAGAGGGGGAGAGAACAGATGAAGAATGAATTATTCCTCTGGATTCTCTCTCTACGTTTTTTGCCAGTCTAAAAATATTCAGTAAGTAAATAGTGATTACTAATTATATACAAAATGTATGTTTCTATAATTACAAACCTCAGGTTGTTTCTACCATGATCATAGCAGCACTGTATGTGACTCTAGGATTTCTAGGAAAATCAACCATTCCCACATGAAAAAATACTTCAGTATTCTGTAGTAAACTGCAGTATACTTAAGCAATACGCCATGAGGGGGTGTGGTATATGGCCAATATACCATGGCTAAGGGCTGTTCTTAGGCACGACGCATCGCACCCCCGAGGTGCCTTATTGCTATAATAAACTGGTTATCAACATAATTAGAGCAGTAAAAATAAATGTTTTGTCATACCCGTGGTATACGGCTGTCAGACAATCAGCATTCAGGGCTCTAACTACCCAGTTTATAATGTAGAATACTATACTACAGACTGTAGTATCCCTTGATCATGTGTAGTACTTATTATAGACTGTTGTAGTATACTGTAAAATGCTATGGTAAATACTACAGTATTAACCGCAAAAATAACACTGTGTAATGTTCGCAAAAACACTACAATCAGCAGAAACACTACACTTTTTGTACTATAGTTAACACTACAGTATTTCATTTGCATATATAGTTGAAGTCGGAAGTTTACATACACTTAGGTTGGAGTCAATAAAACTTTTCCAACAACTCCACAAATGTCTTGTTAACAAACTATAGTTTTGGCAAGTCGGTTAGGACATTTACTTTGTGCTTGACACAAGTCATTTTTCCTACAATTGTTTACAGACAGATGATTTCACTTATATTTCACTGTATCACAATTCCAGTGGGTCAGAAGTTTAAATACACTAAGTTGACTGAGCATTTAAACAGCTTGGAAAATTACAGAAAATTATGTCATGGCTTTAGAAGCTTCTGATAGGCTAATTGACATCATTTGAGTCAATTGGAGGTGTACCTGTGGATATATTTCAAGGCCTACCTTCAAACTCAGTGCCTCTTTGCTTGACATCATGGGAAAATCAAAAAAAATCTGCCAAGAACTCAGAAAAGAAATTGTAGACCTCCACAAGACCACGCAGCCGTCATACTGCTCAGGAAGGAGACGCGTTCTGTCTCCTAGAGATGAACGTACTTTGGTGCGAAAAGTGCAAATCAATCCCAGAACAACAGCAAAGGACCTTGTGAAGATGCTGGAGGAAACAGGTACAAAAGTATCTATATCCACAGTAAAACGAGTCCTACAGTATAGCAAGGAAGAAGCCACTGCTCCAAAACCGCCATAAAAAGCCAGACTACGGTTTGCAACTGCACATGGGGACAAAGATCGTACTTTTTGGAGAAATGTCCTCTGGTCTGATGAAACAAAAATAGGACTGTTTGGCCATAATGACCATCATTATGTTTGGAGGAAAAAGGGGGAGGCTTGCAAGCTGAAGAACACCATCCCAACCGTGAAGCACAGGGGTGGCAGCATCATGTTGTGGGGGTGCTTTGCTGCAGGAGGGACTGGTGCACTTCACAAAATAGATGGCATCATGAGGATGGAAAATTATGTGGATATATTGAAGCAACATCTCAAGACATCAGTCAGGAAATTAAAGCTTGGTCGCAAATGGGTCTTCCAAATGGACAATGACCTCAAGCATACTTCCAAAGTTGTGGCAAAATGGCTTAAGGACAACAAAGTCAAGGTATTGGAGTGGCCATCACAAAGCCCTGACCTAAATCCTATAGAAAATGTGTGGGCAGAACTGAAAAAGCGTGTGCAAGCAAGGAGGCCCACAAACCTGACTCAGTTACACCAGCTCTGTCAGGAGGAATGGGCCAATGTTAACCCAACTTATTGTGGGAAGCTTGTGGAAGGCAACCAGAAATGTTTAACCCAAGTTAAACAATTTAAAGGTAATGCTACCAAATACTAATTGAGTGTATGTAAACTTCTGACCCACTGGGAATGTGATGAAATAAATCAAATCTGAAATAAATCATTCTCTCTACTATTATTCTGACATTTCACATTCTTAAAATAAAGTGGTGATCCTAACTGACCTAAAACAAGGAATATTTACTCAGATTAAATGTCAGGAATTGTTAAAAACTGAGTTTAAATGTATTTGGCTAAGGTGTATGTAAACTTCCGACTTCAACTGTACCCTGACCATTCCCCTCCCCCATATCTCAATTTGCAGAAGTCTGCAAAAACCCTACAGTGAAAACTACAGTCAAGTCTGCAAAAACACTAAAGTACTATAGTATTTATACCACGTTGAGTTATTGTCAAATGACTGCCCTCACAACTCAATACCAGTCTCCTACTGTTTTATTCACTCCAAAGGACACTACTCTGGGAGGCTTCCACATTCCCAAGGGTTACGCTGCCATGTACATCAGCCACGCCATCCACCGCGACCCGGAAGTGTTCCACCAGCCAGAGGACTTCCTGCCAGAGAGGTGGAGTGGAAGGTGAGGACTTTACACAGAAACCCTTCTCTTTTTGCTTTTACAGTAGCATTGTTCACTTCTCTGCTCAAACAGGCCAACCTCCACCTATACTAAGATCTTCTGTCTGAGCACACAACTGTGCCTCAGGGTTAAACAGTTTACCAAAACAAAAGGAGTGTTTTGTTCGGACCTTGTCCTGTCTCTGTGTGTGTGCCTCTGTCCATGCCGGTAGCCAGGCTGCAGCTGGAGTTAAGCAGTTTTCTCAGTATTGTCTCTTTTTCTCTCTCTCTCTTTCCTTCTCTCTCTTTTTCTCTCTCAGCTTTTTTTTTGTCTACCAGCTTTCTCTCTCTCTGTGCAGGGTTTTATTCTAGTATTATTCTCCCTCTTTCCTTTACCGTGACCTGGGTGACCCCTTGCATTCTCCAGCTCACTTCACAGACACCTGGGCTCCGGTTTAAAAATAACACCCTCTGTGCTGAGAACATGTTATGTATTCTCCCGTCCTCCCTCTCTTTCTTACTTACTTGCTTTCTTTTGCTTTGAAACTTTCTGTGTGTGTTTGTGTGTGTATACATTAGGTTGAACTCTTTACTCCAGTGTTCATGAGTTCTCTTGAATCATTAGAGAGTGTGTCCTCTGAGTGCATCATGGAGTCCAGGCTGGAAAAACAGCCAATTATAAAGGTCTCAGGACAACTCTCACATACTCTCAAATTTCCAATAACATATCCACATATGTACTCTATTTTGTCTAATACCTTTAGAATATAGCCCATGTAATGTAAGGATTTTATATTTTTGCCATTATTGGATGATGAGCTCGAGATTAACATTTTAATTATGCTGATGATTAATCTATTCAATGGAGTTATCATCTGGTGTTGCCTGTGGTTCTAAAGGAGGAACTTTTATATTGTGAGCTCATATTGTCCTGTTCTGAAGGATTTACCATAGAAATAGATAAATCCCATAGATATTAATGTATCTTTATCTCTATTCTATGGGAGAGGCTGATCATGAGAACAACTGAGTATCAGAGATACTGTTGCTAAGGCTGTCAATGCTAAGCGCCCAAAGATCTGGCAAGAGACAAAATGAGTCATACAGTTATAGTGTTACAGTGAAATTCTGTGGTAAGACTGTGATAATGTCTGATAAGCACATTATAACAATGTGTGAAATTCATACCATGACTGATGAATCAATAAACAATGTTCAGGGTAGGTGCTCTGATGATGAGGGGGGGTCACTGAGAGAGAGAAAAATAGTAAGACGGTTAGAAAGGTGGAGACAGTGAATCGAACTGGCCTAATTGTCATTTGGATGCACACAGATGCTGCCCACTGCTGCAGGGCATGATCCATGGTGGGACCTGGCTTGTCCGCCGTGTATGAGGTCACAGTGAGTGGTGGTTCATTTCCTGTTCCTGTCTCACCAGCTGTGACGGCCTCTGCTGAGGGTGGGGCTTCAGACTACTGGGGGGTGGGGGGTAGCAGAGCTCAGTGAGAGGAGAGAGGCCTGAGGATGGCAGGGGATGGGGAGTAGCTGTGCTCAGTGAGAGGAGAGAGGCCTGAGGATGGCAGGGGATGGGGGGTAGCAGTGCTCAGTGAGAGGAGAGAGGCCTGAGGATGGCAGGGGATGGGGGGTAGCAGTGCTCAGTGAGAGGAGAGAGGCCTGAGGATGGCAGGGGATTGGGGGTAGCAGTGCTCAGTGAGAGGAGAGAGGCCTGAGGATGGCAGGGGACGGGGGGTAGCAGTGCTCAGTGAGAGGAGAGAGGCCTGAGGATGGCAGGGGATGTGGGGTAGCAGTGCTCAGTGAGAGGAGAGAGGCCTGAGGATGGCAGGGGATGGGGGGTAGCAGTGCTCAGTGAGAGGAGAGAGGCCTGAGGATGGCAGGGGATGGGGGGTAGCAGAGCTCAGTGAGAGGAGAGAGGCCTGAGGATGGCAGGGGATGGGGGGTAGCAGTGCTCAGTGAGAGGAGAGAGGCCTGAGGATGGCAGGGGATGGGGGGTAGCAGTGCTCAGTGAGAGGAGAGAGGGATGGGGATGGGTAGTGGTCGACCCCCCCAGGGAAAATAAAGCCCCATCTGCCGGTAAGGAAAGTGAACAGCAAGAGAGAGTTTTGACACACTGCTCTGGTGATTATCCATGAGCATCATGCTCTATGGCAGCAGGATGGAAAATGTGAGTTAGACTAGTCTAGAGACTCACTCATCTAGGCAGTTTAAGCTCAGTGTTGCTCTTTTTATTATATTGACTCATATCTCCCTCGCCTGTAGTGCTTCTGCTAAGTCATTTGAGTCAAAATGAGACATAGCACAATATGTGGAGGAAAAAGTAGACCGATAGAGAATATTGTATGGATATGCACCAATGGAAAGTCATCAAGTAGTCATCAATCAGTAGTCATCAACAGGATGATTGGCTGCTGTAATCCTTCTATACGCACGCTCACGCTCACACACACACACACACACACACACACACACACACACACACACACACACACACACACACACACACACACACACACACACACACACACACACACACACACACACACACACACACACACACACACACACACACACACAAAAGGTTTAAGTGAGGGGAAGCTTTCAGTACTGCCTGTGTCACATGAAGAGTAGAGAGACATTCAGGGGGAAATGCATTAGAAAAACACATTTTAATAAAAACCAGGGGGAAAAGAACTATAATACATTTTTCATAAATGGAATTGTGTTCATTATTTTTTTGTATTTTTAAAAGCACTGCATAAAGAGAGAGGGAGGGGCTATGTTTACGTGTTTATGTTTTACAAACAGTGACTGTCTGGGAGTAATGTGGATGAGTTCAGAGCTACAGATGTAGGATCTTAATTTGAGCCAGTTCACTATGTCAAGTAAATAATCATACAGTATCAGGAAATGTGAATTATTATTTTGTAGGGGGGTTGATACATTTTTCGTAAGGTAAAATCAAGTCTGAAATTTCAAAGTGGAAATTACATGCTTAAGAAGCCTTTTTAAACCTCAAATGCACTACAAGTTAAATTAAGATCCTACATCTGTACACAGACAGGCTGGCTAGTTTTCATTTTGGGTTGAGTTTAATATGAAAGTGTCCATGTGCTGTATAGGAAAATAAACTAAAGGGGTTAATGGTGTTGTTTTTATTGTTGTGGCGTTGCTCAAGTCAGGAGAGCTGTCTGCTTCTCATGCAGTTTGATAGTAAAGCAGAAATACTGTAGAAAGTGATTCAGCCATTCATTAAATTGGCTTGCGAAAGCAGCTACACTTTAAATATTGTATCACTTATTTCTGACTTATAGTTAAATGGGCTTGTGAAGCAAGAGTCCCAAATTTAAGTCTTCGACATACTTCTGTCTTATTATTATTATTTTTTAGCATGCTACTCCTTTTACACCGTTGAAACTTTAAAACGTGGAGACTGGATTGGAGTTGCTTGTATACAACTTTTTGATCTATTTTATACTTTTTAAACTACTAACCTTTTTGTCCTTTTTGTCCTCCATCCGCTTTCAGGATATTTCCTCAGTATTCCAAAGGCCCCATTATAACATCACTTCCAACATTCCATTCACTGTAAATTCAACAATGCAACTTATGACCACTTTGCCAACAACTTAGACAAAATGTTAGAGGGTATGACATCTTGTAGCCCTTCTTTGCTATTCAAATCTGAAGTCGGAAACAAAAATATCTATTACCAATCTAACGATACAGCTGTTTTAGTAACCGCATAACCAATCAATCAATCAATCAATCAACTACTGACCACAACCACACAACTACTGTCCACAACTACTGACCACAACTACTACTTACCAAAACTACTGACCACTACTGACCACAACTACTGACCACAACTACTACTTACTAAAACTACTGACCACTACTGACCACAACCACACAACTACTAACCACACAACCTCTGAACCACAGATGTACTGACCACAACTACTGACAAACACTACACAACTACTGATCAGAATTAATGACCACAACTACTGCTCTGGTCTGCACTAGATCGGGTCCAGCTCTGGTCCTGGGCGTAGCTAGCTAGCTCTGGTCTGCACTAGCTCTGGTCTAGCTCTGGTCTGCACTATAAATTATAACTACTTAAATGTGCTTAAATTAGCATATAATACCCACCAACAATAATTGTAACTCTTGAACATCTAGAGACACCAAACCAAATTGTTCAGGCTATCCTATCCTTCAATTAATCTTTTCAACTACCTACTTTTTCAATTATAACCAGTCACCAACATTAGTACTGCAGACACTACTACAACTATAACTTATTTCAAAAACATGCATATTTTAAAACAAGCACACCACATTTTATTCAGAAATGTACTTTTCAGTGATCTTTTTTTATTGTATTTATTTGTTATTCAACCTTTGTTTAACTAGGCAAGTCAGTTAAGAACAAATTCTTATTTACAATGACGGCCTACCAAAAGGCCTCCTGCGGGGATGGGGACTAGGATTAAAAATTAAATAAAAATATAGGACAAAACACACATAACGAAAAGAGAGACAACACAACACTATATGAAGAGAGACCATGGCAGCAACACATGACAACACAGCATGGTAGCAACACAACATGACAACAGCATGGTAGCAACACAACATGGCAGCAGCACATGTTAGCAGCACAAAACATGATACAAACATTATTGGGCACAGACAACAGCACAAAGGGCAAGAAGGTAGAGACAACAATACATCACACAAAGCAGCCACACCTGTCAGTAAGACTGTCCATGATATAGTCTTTGAATGAAGAGATTGAGATAAAACTGTCCAGTTTGAGTGTTTGTTGCAGCTCGTTCAAGTCGCTAGCTGCAGCAAACTGAAAAGAGGAGCGACCCAGGGATGTGTGTGCTTTGGGGACCTTTATCAGAATGTGACTGGCAGAACGGGTGTTGTATGTGGAGGATGAGGGCTGCAGTAGATATCTCAGATAGGGGGGAGTGAGGCCTAAGAGGGTTTTATAAATAAGCATCAACCAGTGTGTCTTGCGACGGGTATACAGAAATGACCAGTTTACAGAGGAGTATAGAGTGCAGTGATGTGTCCTATAAGGAGCATTGGTGGCAAATCTGATGGCCAAATGGTAAAGAACATCTAGCCGCTCGAGAGCAGCCATACCTGCCGATCTATAAATTACGTCTCCGTAATCTACCCTGGGTAGGATGGTCATCTGAATCAGGGTTAGTTTGGCAGCTGGGGTGAAAGAGGAGTGATTACGATAGAGGAAGCCAAGTGTAGATTTAACTTTAGCCTGCAGCTTTGATATGTGCGGAGAGAAGGACAGTGTACCGTATAGCCATACTCCCAAGTATTTGTATGAGGTGACTACCTCAAGCTCTAAACCCTCAGAGGTAGTAATCACACCTGTGGGGAGAGGGGCATAATTATTATCAAACCACATGACCTTTGTTTAGGAGGTGTTCAGAATGAGGTTAAGGGCAGAGAAAGCTTGTTCGCCACTAAGAAAGCTTTGTTGTAGAGCATTTTAACACAAAATCTGGGGAGGGGCCAGCTGAGTATAAGACTGTATCATCTGCATATAAATGGATGAGAGAGCTTCCTACTGCCTGAGCTATGTTGTTGATGTAAATTGAGAAGAGCGTGGGGCCTAGGATCGAGCCTTGGGGTACTCCCTTGGTGAGAGGCAATGGCTGAGACAGCAGATGTTCTGACTTTATACACTGCACTCTTTGAGAGAGGTAGTTAGCAAACCAGGCCAATGACACCAATACTCCTTAGCTGTCCCACAAGTATGGAATGGTATACTGTATCAAAAGCTTTGGCCAAGTCAATAAAAATAGCAGCATAACATTGCATAGAATCAAGGGCAATGGTGACATCATTGAGGACCTTTAAGGTTGCAGTGACACATCCATAACCCGAGCGTTAACCAGATTGCATACCAGAGAGAATACTATAGACATGAGGAAAGACTCAGTTGATTATTGACAAGTTTTTCCAACCATTTTGATAAACAGGGCAAAATAGAAATAGGCCTATAACAGTTAGGATCAACTTGATCTCCCCCTTTAAATAAAGGATTCACGGAGGCTGCCTTCCAAGCAATGGGATCCTCCCCAGAGAGGAGAGACAGGTTAAAACGGTCAGAGATAGGCTTGGTGATGATAGGGGCAGCAACATTAAAGAAAGGGTCTAAACCATCTGACCCAGATGTTTTTTGGGGTCAAGTTTAAGGAGCTCCTTTAGCACCTCGGACTCAGTGACCGCCTGCAGGGAGAAACATTGTAGCGGGGCAGGGGAAAAAGAGGGAGGAGCATCAGGGCTAGTCGCATTAGAAGGGGTGGGAGATTTTTTAAATGTTTTAATTTTACCTTTATTTAACTAGGCAAGTCAGTTAAGAAAAAAATTGTATTTTCAATGACGGCCTAGGAACAGTGGGTTAACTGCCTGTTCAGGGGCAGAACGACAGATTTGTACCTTGTCAGCTCGGGGATTTGAACTTGCAACCTTTCGGTTACTAGTCCAACGCTCTAAACACTAGGCTACCCTGCCGCCCCGATGAGGAAATGTTGGACGGGCAAGGAAGCATGGCTGGGTCAAATAGGAATCCTGACTTATTGAAGTGGTGATTTAAAGAGCTCAGCCATGTGCTTCTTGTCAGTAACAACCACATCATCAACATTAATGGACATGAGCAGCTGTGAGGAGGAGGGTTTATTCTCCAGGTCTTTAACTGTTTTCCAGAACTTCTTGGGGTTAGACCCACAAAGAGACAACTGCTCCTTAAAGTAACTAACTTTGGCCTTCCGGATAGACTGAGTGCACTTATTTATCATTTGCCTGAACGAGAGCCAGTCAGCCTGAGTATGTGTGTGCCGAGCCTTTCGCCAAATGCAGTTCTTAACTCTGCAAGATCACGATCGGACTTGGGGCTGAACCTGTTTTTAATTCTCATTTTCTTTATGGGGGCGTGTTTGTTAACAATACCATTGAAAATATAAAAAAATAAGGACCAAGCGTATTCAACAGAGGGGATCAAGCTGACTCTATAACAATTATAGAGGCCAGGTCATGAAGGAAGGCTTGCTCATTGAAGTTTTTTAGCAAGCATCTATGACAAACCAGGACAGGTCGTTTCACTGAGCAGCCATTATGAACACAGGCTGTAAAACAGTGATCACTAAGGTCATTACAGAAAACTGACACCTACCAGGATTATTTGTGAGGATAACATCGAGGACAGTAGCCTTTTCGGGTGTTTGGAGTCATACCTTGTGAGATTGGTAATAATCTGAGAAAGATTTAGGGAGTCCCATTGCTTTAGGACTTGGTCAGGTGGTTTAAGCATGTCCCAGTTTAGGTCACCTAGCAGGACAAATTCAGACTTAGTGTAAGGGGCCAGGAGAGAGCTTAGGGCAGGTAGGTTACAAGTCGGTGCTGATGGAGGACGATAACAGTCAACAAAGAGCTATTTGAAAGTATAATGCTTAAAAACAGCAAATCAAATTGTTTGGGGACAGACTTGGTGGAGACAACCGAGCACTGAAGGTGATCCTTGGTAAAGATTACCACTCCCCCACCTTTCAAAGATCTGTTTTGCTGAAAAAGGTTATAACCAGAAAGGTTAACATCAGTATTCAAAGCACTCTTCCTTAACCATATCTCAGTAATGACCAACACATCTGGATTGGAGCTGTGAACCCACACTTTCAATTTATCATTTTTAGGTAATAACCTTTTAGTGTTAACGTGCAGAAAACCTGGGCTTTTACGAGAGCAGAAATCAGTGAAGCAGATATCAGAGCACAATTCAGAATTTGGGCTAGCAACAGTAGATGGGCCAGGGTGTACATGCACATTTACAGATATAATCAGCAGTAATACAATCAAGGCATGGCAGAGGACAGGGAGAGCTCTGCAGTGTTGATTTATGACATTTGAATGTGCATTAGATGGCAATGTGCATTACATGTCAATGTGCATTAGATGTTAGCCTAAATTGTTTATTTATTAGATAGGACTAAAGCTAGCTATCAGTAGTTCTTCAACTACCACAAAAATCATTTTAAAGCGCTGTCATCACTAGATGCACCATTATATTTCTCTCCCCAAATAATAGCCTAAAACTTTCCAATCATTACATCATCATTCAATTCAAATTAAACTTAATTTACACTGAACGTTTTACAAAAGTAAGTCATACATCTAATTATCTGAAACCCACAGCATGAATGATTCAGAGTTGCTTTGCTTTCCTAAGAGTGTCGTCCACATGATCCTACATTTTATTCCCATTTTCTTGTCCTATGTCTTTCTTCTTTCAGTTTTCACATGCAACAACTGTAGTTTATTACAACAATATCTAACCCATAATTCAAAGTAATACCAAATACCAGTAATACCAACAGTAACTAATGAACTGTTTAAGCTGGAGACACCAAACCAACTTTGAACCCATCAACAGTAACTCTTGTATCGTTCAAGATAGAGACACCAAACCAACTTTGAACCCATCAACAGTAACTCTTGTACCGTTCAAGATAGAGACACCAAACCAACGTTGAACCCATCAACAGTAACTCTTGTACCGTTCAAGATAGAGACACCAAACCAACTTTGAACCCATCAACAGTAACTCTTGTACCGTTCAAGATAGAGACACCAAACCAACTTTGAACCCATCAACAGTAACTCTTGTACCGTTCAAGATAGAGACACCAAACCAACTTTCACATGTTCAGGCTATCCTATCCACTGCCACATAAATACTTTCAAAGAGCTGAAGCAAGTCACATAATTTGTATTAATGGAAAATGACCATCTAGTTCCCATTTTTCACTGTAGCACGGCACTATTATCAGGACTGGCAGACTGGGATGTGACAGTTGTAGGGACAGTTGTACTGCTTAGTACTGCTCTCTCTAGCACCTCTCCAAGAATAGAAGCAAGCTAATAAACAACCTATTTATGTGTTCGTTTTACTTTTACTTGACTATTCTTGTTTTGCCAGACATCCAGCATTATTAGAGCCCCATAGATTCCATCTCTCCATCTAGACAGGATGTTGATCTGGGATTAACGGAGGGTACCTGCTGTGTCTGCTACTCTGTCATTTAATAAATAATAATAATAATAATAATTCCCTCCTCGGACGAGACAGGATGGTCCTTTTGGCTGCTTTTGCTGTGGTTTCAGTGCAGCTGTGCAACAGATGTTGTGTGCAGCTGTGTGCATGTGTGTGTGTATGTGTGTTGGGCAGGGCAGTAAGCTTAGTTTGTCTTCAGCAGACAGCCCCAGTGTAACTGAAACTCTGACCAAAAAATAGATATCAGCCTGAAGACATTTGGATACATCCATTACAGCCATTGTTGAAGGAGGCCACATCAAGACATCAAGTGGTTTAGGTTAGTCTCAGACGTATGTCTGGGTTTTTATTTCACTAAGATACTCAAGGACAGCTTCTGTTTCACTTATAGCTCAGTACATACACATTGACTGTGACGCCATTGTAAGGGAGTAAAAACAAACAAGGATAAACTTGTCACCATTCCAAAGGTTATTTAAGCTATAGTCTATAAAATCTCCCACATCACAAGATAATTAATGGAAATGAATAGTCTTGTTACCATGCATTTAAAGGAAGAAAACACTACTCCTCCCTGATATGAATTATTTGTATGGCTCTTACTCATTGGCAGTTCTCAGTAGGCAGGAGGTCCTGATCAGAACCAGGTAAAGAGAGAGGCTGATGGCAGGTCCTGCTGGTTTAGCCCACTGCTTTATTATTCTCTGAGTGAGTCATGAAGTCATGAATTCGATTTACGAGCCCTCCTGTGACACCAGCTCACTCCACATAATAAGGAAATTCATACTGTGCTAGATTTGTAGGTTAAATGCTTTAACGCTCCTGTTGATCGTTATTGTAGCGCTTTAGGTCCAGACTCCACCCTTAAGTCCCTCAATAATAGTGATTATGTCATTTCTCAAGGTGCACTCGAATTATGATGAAACAGAGGTTAATGGATATGGGATGTGATAATGGCTACATAAGGCTTCTGTCATTTATTCATATAATTAAATATATTTAATCGTCACTCTCCGAAGGGGATATCTGCCTTCAATCAATATTAATGTATTGTAGTGGCTATAGGTTATTGTAAATTATCTTAAAACGGTGAATTGTTTTCCTTTATCATGTCAGATTTGTACCATATCCATATCAAATGTGAGTGTGTCTCTCTCTCTCAACACGCAATAGATACATGTTGCCATGGCAACTGGTAACCTGACTGTGTCTGTACCAATGGGGATTCCCGTATGCATATGGCTGGGCCTCCATTCTTATGTTGTATTAGCCTTATGAATGAAGTCTTCATATTTATTGCATGTCTCTTTATCGATACATCCATTTGCATCCATGCAATGTCCATTGGTATGTGTCTGTGTGTGTGCACTTGTGTGTTTGTGTGAAAACTGTGTGTCTCTGTGTGTGTGTTAGCGTCCAAGTTTGTGTTTGTGAGTTGAGAGAGAGGGATGCTTCTCTCTTGTATGAAGCCCTGGGGAGGAGGATGATTCAGAAGTGAGTCAGAGCAGAGCATCCCTCTGCCCCCCTGCCTTAGCTACAGAAGGGGGATGGATGAGGCTCCTCTCTTCTCTACAGCTGCTCTTTCTGCGGTGAGGTGAAGGACACAGAGACACAGGGACTCATCATCACACAGACTAATGACCCCTGAGTTGGGTTTCCTTCCTAGAAAGTAACACCCTTAAGATTTGGGGAAGAGACACAGGATCAAGTCAGTCAATACGCTGGCCACAAGCCAAGCTTCTGTTTCGCTCTGCGTGATGAATATTTCAGAGACTGTCCCAAAGGACACACTATTCCGAATATCGTGCCTGGTCAAAAGTAGTGCACTTGTGCGTCATTTGGGAGGCCGTCAGACCCTCTCCTCCTCTCCTTATAAACTGCCTCTTCAAATCAATCCGCTCGCTCTTTGAGGACCAACATCCTTCTTAGACCCTCTTCATCTGCATAAAACCTCTGAGACTGTAGTGTTTTTCATCAGCATAAAGAGTACAATAACCCTTTACACAGGGACATCTGTAGCCTTTTGTGGGCCCTAAGCAAGATTGCCCCACCACCACCAAGCTGGCAAAATGTTTAAGTGGCCCCCCTATTGACGGCGGAGAGAAAAATGTACGTTTTAAAGTTAGTTTTCTGCACTTCTACACATTTTGCCATAGGTGAAGAGAACATTTGATAGAACATTTCATGCAATTCTTCCTATTTTGCCATGTGGTGTAGAGAAATATTTGCAGTTTTAAAGCAAATTTCCTGCAATTCTACACATTTTGCAATGACTTATACCATGTTAATATGATATATGAGTGAGAGTGACTAACATAATCAATGGGGGCCCCATGGAGGTCAGGGCGCCTGGGTAGAGGAGTGCCCTGTTGGTATTCGTCCATGATAACTGGCTAGACTAACTTACCAAGGTCCGGGCGTCTGGGTAGAGGCGTGCCCTGTCAGTATTTGTCCATGATTACTACAAGTTTAGATAACTGGCTAGACTAAGTTACCAATCAAAAAATTGTTAGCTGACGTTAATTGAGTGACTGTCAGTGACTGACAAAACAAGAGAAAACTGCTGATGCGCTCGCACCTTGTGTATTCAACTATTGTAACTCTCAGCAATAAGTTGAGACCCCGAAATGTATGTGATTGTGCCGACAGAGATGGTCGCCTCGCTTCAGGTCCTTAGGAAACTATGCAGTAATTAATTTTTTTAATGTATTATTTCTTACATTGTTAGCCCAGAAAATCTCAAGTGTTATTACATACAGTCGGAAAGAACTATTGGATATAAAAGCGACGTCAACTTACCAACATTCCAACCAGGAATACAACTTCCCCGAAGCGGATCCTTTGTTCGGACCTCCACCCTGGACATTGGATCTAATCCCAGAGGCCGACGCAAAACAACGCGTTCGCCGCAGGAGAGGCAGATGGAGCGGCCTACTGGTCAGACTTAGAAGGCGAGCACACCATCCACCGCTTCCAAGCATATTACTCGACGATGTCCAATCTCTAGACAACAAGGTGGACGAAATTAGGGCACGAGTTGCCTTCCAGAGAGACATCAGGGATTTTAACATTCTCTGTTTCATGGAAACATGGCTCACTCGGGATATGTTGTCAGAGTCGGTACAGCCACCTGGTTTCTACACGCATCACGCCGACAAACAAACAACTCTCTGGTAAGAAGAAGGGCGGGGGTGTATGCCTTATGATTAACGACTCATGGTGTGATCATAACAACATACAGGAACTTAAGTCCTTTTGGTTCACCTGACCTAGAATTCCTTACAATCAAATGCCGACCGCATTAGCTACCAAGAGAAGCTACCAAGAGTCACAGCCGTGTATACCCCCCCCCCCAAGCAGATACCTCGACGGCCCTGAAAGAACTTCACTGGACTCTATGTAAACTGGAAACAACACATCCTGAGCCGCATTTATTGAAGCTGGGGGTTTTAACAAAGCTAATCTGAGAACAAGGCTTCCTAAATTCTATCAGCATATCGAATGCGCGACACGAGCTGGTAGCATTCTGGACCATTGCTACTCTAACTTCCGCGATGCATACAAAGCCCTCCCCCGCCCTCCCTTCGGCAAATCTGACCATGACTCCATTTTGTTGCTCCCAGCCTATAGACAGAAACTTAAACAGAGGAAACGCCCGGGCTCAGGTCTATCCAACGCTGTTCATTGACTACAGCTCAGCATTTAACACCATAGTACCCTACAAACTCGTCATTAAGCTCGAGACCCTGGGTCTCGACCACGCCCTGTGCAACTGGGTCCTGGACTTTCTGACGGGCCGCCCCCAGGTGTAGGAAACAAAATCTCCACCCCACTGATCCTCAACACTGGGGCCCCACAAGGGTGCGTTCTCAGCCCTCTCCTGTACTCCCTGTTCACCCATGACTGCGTGGCAATGCATGCCTCCAACTCAATCATCAAGTTTGCAGACGACACTACAGTGGTAGGCTTAATTACCAACTATGATGAGACGGCCTACAGGGAGGAGGTGAGGGCCCTCGGAGTCTGGTGTCAAGAAAATAACCTCCTACTCAACGTCAACAAAACAAAGGAGATGATCGTGGACTTCAGGAAACAGCAGAGGGAGCATCCCCCCATCCACATCGACGGGACAGTAGTGGAGAAGGTGGAACATTTTAAGTTCCTCGGCGTACACATCACGGACAAACTGAAATGGTCCATCACCGCCTGGTACGGCAACTGCTTCTCCCACAACCGCAAGGCTCTCCAGAGGGTAGTGCGGTCTGCACAACGCATCACCGGAGGCAAACTACCTGCCCTCCAGGACACCTACAGCACCCAATGTCACAGGAAGGCCAAAAAGATCATCAAGGACAACAACCACCCAAGCCACTGCCTGTTCATCCCGTTATCATCCAGAAGGCGAGGTCAGTACAGGTGCATCAAACTGGGACCGAGAGACTGAAAAACAGCTTCTATCTCAAGGCCATCAGAGCCATCACTAACATCGAGTGGCTGCTGCCAACATACAGACTTAAATCTCTTGCCACTTTAATCAATTTAATAAATGGATTTAATAAAGGTATCACTTTAAATAACGCCACTTTAATAATGTCTACATATCCTACATTACTCAACTCATATGTATATACTGTATTCTATACCATCTACTGCATCTTGCCTATGCCGCACGGCCATGGCTCATCCATATATTTCTATGTACATATTCTTATTCATTCGTTTACATTTATGTGTATAAGGTAGTCGTGTGTGAACTTGTTAGATCACTTGTTAGATATTACTGCACTGTCGGAACTAGAAGCACAAGCATTTCGCTACACTCGCATTAACGTCTGCTAACCATGTGACCAATAAAATGTATTTTGATTAGATTTTTGACTGATTTCTGGGGCCCTAAGTAACCGCTGAGGTTGCTTATGCCTCGAGCCGGCCCTGCCTTTACACCTTTAATCCAGGCTGGGGTTCCCTCCCTCTTGTCCTGGTTGTTGTCGCACTCCTCTTCTGGGCCTCGTCGTGCTCAATTAATGCAGAAGGAAGAGTAATGCCCCACCTCTTTTTAATGGTATCCATTGCTCTCTTCCCATCATTGGGTTCCTCTCCTCTTTCTATATTCTGCTTTCTCGTCTCTCCCCTTTTTCTTCTCTCCTCTCTTAGTCCCTGTCTCTTCTGAATGTCCCTGTCTCTTCTGACTGTCTCTGTCTCCTCAGTGGACATCAGATGGAGAAAGCAGTGTGCTGGGTTTCAGTCAGCTCTAAGGCTGGATCAGCTGCCTAAGCAGCACTAATGACTGTCCAGTCCTGTTATGAGATGTTATGCATGGACCACAACCCTGATCTCAGCAGGCAGGCAGTGTGCTCAAATCTCACTCGAGTCATCAATTATAATTTCTGGTCATTTCCACTAAATCCTGTGGAAAGAGATATAACTTGCAGCTGTGGAAATGTTGGCTGTGATTCCATACAGAGGGATGTAGAGACTGGACAAGTCTGAGTGGGGATGCTTGCCCAAGTGTGACAATGCATTGGCCTGAAGAAGAATGACAATGAGATGTCCTGCTGCAGCTCATTCACACCTGGCTAGTCACTGATAATGTGTGCTGTGCAGTGTGGAACCCTAGAACACTAAACCCTTGACATTCAATATGAGCCCATTCATGTCAGATTCATGTCGAATGTCAGTGCAATTTCCTTCATGCTTGAGAGAAATCTTATGTACTCTCATCCACCGTTTCACATGGAAATAGAAATAAAAATGATCTTAAAATATTATGTATTTCGTATTTGAAAATGATTGCTCTTTACAATGTTGCTTTAATCTATTGAGTTACATCAGAAGCATCAAACTTCCCAAAAATAAGATACATGGGCGGTGTGATTCATTGTGTATTCTTAATATGATATTTACAACATTTGATATGACGTTCAACACAATACTGCCCTCCAAGCTCATCACTAAGCTCGGGGCCCTGGATCTGAACCCCGCCCTGTGCAACTGGGTCCTGGACTTCCTGACTGGCCAACCCCAGGTGGTGAAGGTAGGCAATAACACTCCCGCCACGCTAATCCTCAACACGGGGGCCCCACAAGGATGCTTAATCAGCCCACTGCTGTACTCCCTGTTCACCAATGACTGCTTGGTCATGTACGTCTTCAACTCAATCATCAAGTTTGCTGACGACACAACAGTGAAATGGCGCAACAGCGCTTCTTCAACCTCAGGAGGCTGAAGAAATTCAGCTTAATCCCTAAGTCCCTCACAAACTTCTACAGATGCACCATTGAGAACATCCTGTCGGGCTGTATCACCAAATGGTAAGGCAATTGCAACGCCTGCAACCCCAGGGCTCTCCAGAAGGTGGTGCGGTCAGCCCAACAGCCTCCAGGACATCTACAGCACCCGCTGTCACAGGAAGTCCAAGAAGCTCATCAAGGACCTCAGCCACTCGAGCCACGGCCTGTTCACCCCGCTACCATCAAGAAAGCGGAGACAGTACAGGTGCATCAAAGCTGGGACCAAGAGACTAAAAAACAGATTCTATCACAAGGCCATCAGACTGTTAAATAGTCACCACTAGCCAGCCTCCGCCCATTACCCTGCCCTGAACCCCAACAGTGCAGTTCTTCTTGAACTGTGCTGTTGGTTAAGGGCTTGTAAGTAAGCATTTCACGGTAAAGTCTACACTTGTTGTATTCGGCACATGTGGCAAATAGTTTGATTTGATTTGATTTTTGAATTTAGTTAGATAATATTTTATCACTTCATATGGACCGTATTTACAGTATTCTAGTCAAGACTCATCCTATATAACTGTTGCTGTATACACCTTTTCTATTAATTTACTGTCTATACAAACTGTTATATATACCAGGTGAAGCTGGTTGAGAGAATGCCAAAAGTGTGCAAAGCTGTCATCAAGGCAAAGGTTGGCTACTTTGAAGAATCTCAAATATAAAATATATTTTGATTTGTTTAACACTTTTTTTGGTTACTACATGATTCCATATGTATTATTTCATAGTTTTGATGTCTTCACTATTATTCTACAATGTAAAAAATAGTCCAAATAAAGAAAAAACGTTGAATGAGTAGGTATGTCCAAACTTTTGACTGGTACTGTGTGTATATATATATATATATATATATATATATATATATACAGTGGGGAGAACAAGTATTTGATACACTGACAATTTTGCAGGTTTTCCTACTTACAAAGCATGTAGAGGTCTGTAATTTTTATCATAGGTACACTTCAACTGTGAGAGAAGGAATCTAAAACAAAAATCCAGAAAATCACATTGTATGATTTTTAAGTAATTAATTTGCATTTTATTGCATGACATAAGTATTTGATACATCAGAAAAGCAGAACTGAATATTTGGTACAGAAACCTTAGTTTGCAATTACAGAGATCATACGTTTCCTGTAGTTCTTGACCAGGTTTGCACACACTGCAGCAGGGATTTTGGCCCACTCCTCCATACAGACCTTCTCCAGATCCTTCAGGTTTCGGGGCTGTCGCTGGGCAATACGGACTTTCGGCTCCCTCCAAAGATTTTCTATTGGGTTCAGGTCTGGAGACTGGCTAGGCCACTCCAGGACCTTGAGATGCTTCTTACGGAGCCACTCCTTAGTTGCCATGGCTGTGTGTTTCGGGTCGTTGTCATGCTGGAAGACCCAGCCACGACCCATCTTCAATGCTCTTACTGAGGGAAGGAGGTTGTTGGTCAAGATCTCGTGATACATGGCCCCATCCATCCTCCCCTCAATACGGTGCAGTCGTCCTGTCCCCTTTGCAGAAAAGCATCCCCAAAGAATGATGTTTCCACCTCCATGCTTCACGGTTGGGATGGTGTTCTTGGGGTTGTACTCATACTTCTTCTTCCTCCAAACACGGCGAGTGGAGTTAGACCAAAAAGCTCTATTTTTGTCTCATCAGACCACATGACCTTCTCCCATTCCTCCTCTGGATCATCCAGATGGTCATTGGCAAACTTCAGACAGGCCTGGACATGCACTGGCTTAAGCAGGGGGACCTTGCGTGCGCTGCAGGATTTTAATCCATGACGGCGTAGTGTGTTACTAATGGTTTTCTTTGAGACTGTGGTCCCAGCTCTCTTCAGGTCATTGACCAGGTCCTGCCGTGTAGTTCTGGGCTGATCCCTCACCTTCCTCATGATCATTGATGCCCCACGAGGTGAAATCTTGCATGGAGCCCCAGACCGAGGGTGATTGACCGTCATCTTGAACTTCTTCCATTTTCGAATAATTGCGCCAACAGTTGTTTCCTTCTCACCAAGCTGCTTGCCTATTGTCCTGTAGCCCATCCCAGCCTTGTGCAGGTCTACAATTTTATCCCTGATGTCCTTACACAGCTCTCTGGTCTTGGCCATTGTGGAGAGGTTGGAATCTGTTTGATTGTGTGTGGACAGGTGTCTTTTATACAGGTAACGAGTTCAAACAGGTGCAGTTAATACAGGTAATGAGTGGAGAACAGGAGGGCTTCTTAAAGAAAAACTAACAGGTCTGTGAGAGCCGGAATTCTTACTGGTTGGTAGGTGATCAAATACTTATGTCATGCAATAAAATGCAAATTAATTACTTAAAAATCATACAATGTGATTTTCTGGATTTTTGATTTAGATTCCGTCTCTCACAGTTGAAGTGTACCTATGATAAAAATGACAGACCTCTACATTCTTTGTAAGTAGGAAAACCTGCAAAATCGGCAGTGTATCAAATACTTGTTCTCCCCACTGTATATATATATATATATATATATATATATATATGTGTGTGTGTGTGTGTGTGTGTATGTACGTGACCAACTTGATTTGATTAGAAATGACAATATATAGTTTAACAAAGAATATTGTGCATTTATCTATTTTTTTATTCATCATGTCATCGTAATCAGCAAGTTATTCAGATGGGGACACCATATACCATATGAATAAACCAATTTGAACATTGAGCTCAGAGGACTCAAAAGCTGCCCTTCCTCTCTGAGCACACAGTGAGTCACAGAGCGGGTCACTGCTACAGATATGTATTAATCATGACATTGTTTAATTTAGGAAATGTGCATGTCTGATATTACTGTGGCTTTCAACATTGGTCACCGTTATGTAACGAGGCTTGATCACCAGGTGCAGGAATCACATTATGTGCCTGTACGCCACATGCAGTGTGCAGGTCCTCCTCCGGAAGCATCTTTTTTACTCTGACCTTAATAATGACGATAAACATACTGATCTAAACGCATGTACACAATCAGACATTCTACTGTAACTGAACATGCAGACATTTTGAACAATTCTAAAGACTCAGACACTCTAAACAGTAGTCATTCTGCCCGACATTCTGACTGAACAATGACGGTTTTATACATTCAGTTATTGTTTGTGTGGGCTGTTTTCAACCTCTTCTATATTGCTTTCTGGAGACTGTGATATGCTTGACCCCTGAGGTGATTGATATGTCAGTCATCTGCAGGTGTGACTCATAGCAGAGTGTTGGACCCCCTCCCTGCGTCATAGTGACTGACTGCATACTCACTGGTAAACAGTGATAGAGAGGGGGAGGCAACACTTATTTATTGGGTGCCTTTATGTCAGGTTGAGTGTAGAAAATACTTACATGAACATACTGTATATATTTCCCTACACTCTGTTGCAAGTATGTTTGTTCAAAATGCTTTACATTATCACAGTTGTATTACTCCCAGGAAGTACAACAAGGGGGATGGAAAACCATTTCACACATTAGAATAACATTGTTGAAACTGACTGCAGGATCCGATGATCTGGTCGGAAACACAGCTCTGCATGATTCTGGAAGCCAGCCACTCAGAACTTGCACTTCATCTCTGTCCACTTAGTGCATTAGTCCACAGTCCTGTCTCAGAGCAAGCCAATATGGTTCTTCTCTCTCTCACTCCACTTAATTCCTTCCTGTAATGCGAGTGGAGAAAGAGAATTATATCAAAAACATGTTAGTTAATGTGTGTGGTGCAGAGACGAGTAAGTAAGTTCCTGCTGTCAGTCCAACTGCTACAGATGTAGGATCTTAAATTGATCACCCTGTTGGAGGAGAACTTTTTAAACGTATAGTGTATTTGAGGTTTAAAAAGGCTTCTGAAGTTTGTAATTTCAGACTTAATTTTCCCTTGCAAAAAATGTATCTACCCCTACAAAATTGTAAATGAATTATAATCCACATAACAATTAAAATGTCCTGTTGCTGCAGGATTATTTTCTTGCTGTAGCAAACTGGCTCAAATTAATATCCTGCACCTGTATATGGACATATACTGTACTATGACAACATAACATGATGTCAATTATATGGATTTGTGAATAGGTACAAATTATTGTTGTATATGATATGAATATATAGCACTGCTTTACATAGAACTCCATGGTAGGCAGTCTCTACTTGCATAGTCCTAAAGGTAGTGATAGCATTGTCTGTTCTGTTGGCTCCCTGATGCTGCTGACTTAATCACCAGGGTCGTCACCCCACATCTCTGCACCGTGGCAGGACGTGACAGCTACAAACCACAGCACCCCGAGGTCTCAGCTCTAGTCATATGAGGACAGAGAAATGAAACCGAGTGGGAAGAGAAGACTGTTATGTAATGATTGGTTATGCTGTGCTTTGTTGTCTGTCTTAGAAACGCAGGACAGGAGCACCTTCTCTGCAGCCTAGGCAACGGCCCCAGGAACTGCATCGGAGTCCAGCTGAACAACGTCTTTCTCAAGGTGACTCCTCTCCTTTCCTTCCCTCTCCTCCCTAATCTTTCTACTCTAATCACTTTTCTCTCCTCTCATCACTCTTATTTTATTTTTCCCCGCCAAAGTTATCGTTGATCTTTTTTTTAATGGATTTGACATGACGCTACCAATGTCCTTTAAATTTAAATACTATAAGGTCTATGTACATTTTTTTATAAAAAAAGTCCTACATTACTGACCATTTAGATAGGAATGGTCTGTCTGCAGTGCCTGAAGTCTACAGTCAGTTTCTCCAGCAAGTAAAGCACCCCTCAGGAGACAGGGACAGGGATGTTCAGTAGGGATTCCTCTTGGCTAAAGGGGTAATGTTGTTACGGTGGTAAGTGTTGCTGTGGATGTTCTATTGGCTGCTTGTAAGAAAAGGCCAGCTGTGCACGGCCCTCTGTGGCGTCATTACCAGGCTAGCAACCGCTGACTGAGACTGTCTGTGTGCGTCCCAAATGACACCCTATTCCCTATATAGTGTTCTACTTTTGACCAGAGGCCCTGGTCAAAAGTAGTGCACTACAAATAGAATAGGGTGCCATTTGGGTTACAGGCACTGTCTGTCCAGACCCGGAACACTCAGTGGGAGGCAGGTGAGAAAAAGGACAGGTGTGCTGCGGCCATAATGACAACAATGACAGGTGGGAGGGGATCCACTTCCTGTTGCCGGTGTCTATGATAATGTGGTGGGCATGGGTGTGTACTGGTAGTATATATTCGGTGGCTTAGATGGGCAGGAGGCAGGAGGCAGGAGTCATTGCATCTGATCACCAGAGCTCGCTTTGCTTATCTGTCTATGGCACAGAGAGATGTGAGACAGGCCCTGTTGACAGGGATATTGATGTCCCATGTTTGCTGTTCGCAGTCAGGGTCGGCCGGTGGTGGTGACACATGATGTCCAGTAATTACACTCAGCAACATTACACCAACACAGCAACAATTGTTTTAACAACAGCAGCTGCTTAAACCCCCACATACACACCACACTACGTCCTCCTGGCCTGGCCTGGCCTGGTCGACAGATCACATCAGACCCCTGTGGGGCATGAGGGAGGCTGGGTTCCTACTACCCTGGCCTGGTCGACAGATCATATCAGACCTCTGCGGGGCGGTGAGGGAGGCTGGGTTCCCTACTACCCCTGGCCTGGGTCGGCAGATCATATCAGACCTCTGCGGGGCGGTGAGGGAGGCTAGGTTCCTACTACCCTGGCCTGGTCGACAGATCATATCAGACCTCTGCGGGGCGGTGAGGGAGGCTGGGTTCCTATTACCCTGGCCTGGTCGACAGATCATATCAGACCTCTGCGGGGCGGTGAGGGAGGCTGGGTTCCTATTACCCTGGCCTGGTCGACAGATCATATCAGACCTCTGCGGGGCGGTGAGGGAGGCTGGGTTCCTACTACCCTGGCCTGGTCGACAGATCATATCAGACCTCTGCGGGGCGGTGAGGGAGGCTGGGTTCCTACTACCCTGGCCTGGTCGACAGATCATATCAGACCTCTGCGGGGCGGTGAGGGAGGCTGGGTTCCTACTACCCTGGCCTGGTCGACAGATCATATCAGACCTCTGCGGGGCGGTGAGGGAGGCTGGGTTCCTACTACCCTGGCCTGGTCGACAGATCATATCAGACCTCTGTGGGGCGGTGAGGGAGGCTGGGTTCCTACTACCCTGGCCTGGTCGACAGATCATATCAGACCTCTGCGGGGCGGTGAGGGAGGCTGGGTTCCTACTACCCTGGCCTGGTCGACAGATCATATCAGACCTCTGTGGGGCGGTGAGGGAGGCTGGGTTCCTACTACCCTGGCCTGGTCGACAGATCATATCAGACCTCTGTGGGGCGGTGAGGGAGGCTGGGTTCCTACTACCCTGGCCTGGTCGACAGATCATATCAGACCTCTGTGGGGCGGTGAGGGAGGCTGGGTTCCTACTACCCTGGCCTGGTCGACAGATCATATCAGACCTCTGTGGGGCGGTGAGGGAGGCTGGGTTCCTACTACCCTGGCTGTGTCCCAAATGGCACCGTATTCCCTTTTTAGCGTTCTACTTTTGACCAGGGCCCATAGACACCGTAGTGACGCCCATAGGGCTCTGCTCAAAAGTAGTGCACTATATAGGGAATAAGGTGCCATTTGGAAGTGCCACAGATCAGCCTGCTTCCTCTGACGTACTGAACTGAGTGTCTGTACTGAGCTCTCTAATGCCCACTGATAGACAAGGATCTGGGAGATTACCATCCACTCAGCAGGGAGTATGACTCACTCTCTATTGCTTTTTATCCAATAAAACCAGATACTGTCAGTCAAATAGACGGTAGGTAACACCACAGTACTTCATCCAGCCCGTCATTCACCCTGGGAATTGCAGATGTTCAGAACTATGCAGTAGTAAGAGACTCCAAAGACACAGCATTGTAACAGGAGGAGCTGGTGTGTGCTTACGGATGTCATCAACTTCCATACATCTTTTTTTTCCTAGGAGAAAATAATCACCCTCCCTTCTCCTGTTCAATGATTTAGTGCATGCGGACAGACAAGGCTGTTGTGAGGGATGACTCAACCCTGATCATCTTATCATGGGAGAGTTGATGCTGAACTATACTTACGCTGCATACAGATGTGCTGACTGACAAAGGCGGCCATATGGCTGCTATAAGAACTGGTTAGCTGGCTTAGGGGTTTTGTTTGTAGGAATGGAATGCAATCCATTGTGTCATTGCTTAATTATGGTGGAGGTAGGTATATAGGGAAAATACTGTATTGGTCTCAAACTCATATATGAGATATTGTGTCTCTCTGAGTAACTGATATTTGATGACAGAGCCAGAGCAGAAAGCATATCTTTGAGACAGTTACCATGGCAACAGACAGAGTGGTTTGAGAGGATGAGCTGTACTGAGTCTGTTGTATCAAAACAGCCACTTTACCTAGCTCAGGTCAAATTCTCAAGCGATAAAAGCAATGTTGATGTTTTGTAAAAGTAATAACACATTATTCTCATATGTTGACTAGAATGCAATTCCTCCCCGTTGTTTACAGACACCCAGTAACAGGTTTTGATGGTATATACTGTATAGGCCCTATAAGTGTCCATTGTCGTACTTGAGACAGATTCACAGCGCTTAAGTTCAAATCCTAGGTGATATTGCGTTATAAAGAAGTGATATACTGTCATGTCAAGGCTGCTAACAAGTGGGCAGTGACGGTAACATTGCACCCAGACATACCCATTCTGAGGAGCGGGGGGTGACAGGGCGGTTTCATGTCATGGAAGAGATGAGGCATCACTGTTTGGCTTAGTGAAATCCAACGTGGCCAGTCCCCCAAACCCAGGCCACCCCTGAGGGGACAGTCCATTTGTCATCCTCCTTTACACATGGCAGCCTCCACACCTACACACACATCAGCAGGGCTTTCACACTGGGCCAAAGCGGGTTGAATCAGCGTCGTTTCCACGTCATTTCAACAACAAAAAATTATATGTGATGACGTTGAATCAACGTGGAAAACTAATTGGATTTGCAAATGGTCATCAACCTAAGTGAATTTTGTATTTTTTTCACCCAACTTTTAATCTAAATCCAGTGAGATGGTGACATGTTTTGAACTGATGTCTGTGCCCAGTGGGTTCTCTCTACAGCAAAACCAACAACACTACTACTGTATAAGAGTGGTATGAGAGGTGACAAGATGTGAGAGTCATGGATATACTCTAAGGGTTGATATATATTATATCTAAGTAAAGCCAATCATATATTTCCCTTTAAGCATGGAGGGATATATTACAAGAAGATACATGGGGTTAGTGTCATGTTAGTGTGACACTAAATTAGTGTCATGCATCAACATTTTTTTTAGCTTTTTAAATCACATGCATTGGAATAATAGCCTGATGGAATCTGTCCTGAACATGCTCTGTCCTTATCCTTGTGATTTATTACCTGGCCCATCCCAACTGCAGGAGTGTGGTCATTACTGAGGCACAATCACTAGAGAGGTGGCTGGCTGTCTCTGTCTTGGCCAGGCTAGTGCATGGGATGGGTGTGACCAGAGACCAGAGAGGAGACTCTGGAGAGCAGTGGGATGTAGGTCAGAAGCTGTGAGTCATCTTCCCCCCTTCCCTCCCTTCCCCTCCCCCCTACCCATTTCCCCTTACCGCCTCTGGCAAAGGCACTCTCTCGGGAGAGAGAGGAGAGGCAAGGACGATCTGTCACTCATGTACTGTTAGCATCAAACTGGTCACTTCAGAGATCCTGCCAAAAGGCCACTCTGCAGTGGATGAACAAGACACTACGACACAAGCAGTGCTGTTATTTGGCGCTCATTAGCCAGATTGGCCAGAGTGATTGTTCATGTAGCCTAATGTGTTGTCTTAAAGGGACATAATGTGTTGTGTATTAAAGGGACATCTCTATTGTACATGTAGCCTAATATGTTGTGTTTTAAAGAGACATCTCCATTGTACATGTAGCCTAATGTGTTGTGTCTTAAAGAGACATCTCTATTGTACATGTAGCCTAATATGTTGTGTTTTAAAGAGACATCTCCATTGTACATGTAGCCTAATATGTTGTGTCTTAAAGAGACATCTCCATTGTACATGTAGCCTAATATGTTGTGTCTTAAAGAGACATCTCCATTGTACATGTAGCCTAATATGTTGTGTCTTAAAGAGACATCTCCATTGTACATGTAGCCTAATGTGTTGTGTCTTAAAGAGACATAATGTGTTGCGTCTTAAAGGGACATACTGTGTTGTGTCTTATGGTACATCTCTATTGCCACCAGAAGGACATCTGTATTTGTGTTTCAGGCAGCGTGTGGGTACCTGCTCCAGCACTATGATTGGGACCTGAGCCCCTACTCGCAGGACCTCCAGTACAAATGGTTGCCTGTGTCCCGGCCCACTGTCCCTCCAATGGTGAGCTTCACTGAGCTGGAGAGCAGTGCCACAGACCTGCCTGATAGTCCACCCTAAAGACCAAAGCATGGACACTGAGGGGCAGGTGGATAGGACGAGGAGAGGCCCCGCTGTAGCAGTGGTCCTAATGGTCTCTCAAGGACACCAGTATGGGCAGGTCTTAGTTATTACCCGTCACTCGATCTTCCTGTACTGATTTTTAAAGATAATGTTGATATGGATCACTGTTCACATCTTGATACTGTATATTGTCCAGAACAGGACTGAAAACAGTGACAGTGTCATACAGTTGAAGTCGGAAGTTTACATACACCTTAGCCAAATACATTTAAACTCAGTTTTTCACAATTCCTGACATTTAATCCTAGTAAAAATTCCCTTCACCAGTTTATTTTAAGAATGTGAAATGTCAGAAAAATAGTAGAGAGAATGACTTATTTCAGCTTTTATTTCTTTCACACATTCCCAGTGGGTCAGAAGTTTACATACACTCAATTAGTATTTGGTAGCATTGCCTTTAAATTGTTTAACTTGGGTGAATCATTTCGGGTAGCCTTCCACAAGCTTCCCACAATAAGTTGGGTGAATTTTGGCCCATTCCTCCTGACAGAGCTGGTGTAACTGAGTCAGGTTTGTAGGCCTCCTTGCTCGCACACGCTTTTTCAGTTCTGCCCACACATTTTATATAGGATTTAGGTCAGGGCTTTGTGATGGCCACTCCAATACCCTGACTTTGTTGTCCTTAAGTCATTTTGCCACAACTTTGGAAGTATGCTTGAGGTCATTGTCCCGTTGGAAGACCCATTTGCGACCAAGCTTTAACTTCCTGACTGATGTCTTGAGATGTTGCTTCAATATATTCACATAATTTTCCATCCTCATGATGCCATCTATTTTGTGAAGTGCACCAGTCCATCCTACAGCAAACCACCCCCACAACATGATGCTGCCACCCCCGTGCTTCACGGTTGGGATGGTGTTCTTCGGCTTGCAAGCATCCCCCTTTTTCCTCCAAACATAATGATGGTCATTATGGCCAAACAGTTCTATTTTTGTTTCATCAGACCAGAGGACATTTCTCCAAAAAGTACGATCTTTGTCCCCATGTGCAGTTGCAAACCATAGTCTGGCTTTTTTATGACGGTTTTGGAGCAGTGGCTTCATCCTTGCTGAGCGGCCTTTCAGGTTATGTCGATACAGGACTCGTTTTACTGTGGATATAGATACTTTTGTACCTGTTTCCTCCAGCATCTTCACAAGGTCCTTTGCTGTTGTTCTGGGATTGATTCGCACTTTTCGCACCAAAATACGTTCATCTCTAGGAAACAGAAAGTGTCTCCTTCCTGAGTAGTATGACGGCTGAGTGGTCCCATGGTGTTTATACTTGCGTACTATTGTTTGTACAGATGAACGTGGCACCTTAAGGCGTCTGGAAATTGCTCCCAAGGATTAACCAGACTTGTGGTCTACAATTTCTTTTTCTGAGGTCTTGGCTGATTTCTTTTGATTTTCCCATGATGTCAAGCAAAGAGGCACTAAGTTTGAAGGTATGCCTTGAAATACATCCACATGTACACCTCCAATTGACTGAAATGATGTCAATTAGCCTATCAGAAGCTTCTAAAGCCATGACATAATTTTCTGGAATTTTCTAAGCTGTTTAAAGGCACAGTCAACTTAGTGTATGTAAACTTCTGACCCACTGGAATTGTGATACAGTGAATGTGAAATACAGTGATACAGTGAAATAATCTGTCTGTAAACAATTGTTGGAAAAGTTACTTGTGTCATGCACAAAGTAGATGTCCTAACCGACTTGCCAAAAGTATAGTTTGTTAACAAGACATTTGTGGAGTGGTTGAAAAACGAGTTTTAATGACTCCAACCTATAAGTGTATGTAAACTTCCGACTTCAACTGTATCTCTGTTCCTGAGTCCGCCTCGTAGGGGACTGTTTCCTGACTACTGCCGAGGTGTGGTGGTCTTTCTAGCCCTTATAGCTGCCGAAGCATCACTCAGGCAGAGCCAGCTTCAGGCATAAGTTACATAAGCGGTCACTTAGCACCCCTGGCCACTAGGAGGCCCCTGACCTCAATTAGCCTTGTCAGCTAACACTTTTTATATTGGTAAGTTAGTTTAGTTAGCTGTTCCCTCTGTGTCACTGAAGCTTTCTCCGCTAAATCTACTGCCCAGCCTTTCTGAACTACCTGGCTGAACAACACATTATCATCTGAAGCTGTGGAAGAAAATTGCCCAAGACCTACCCGATCATTTGTTTTGTTTGTTTTTTATTCATCTTTGAGATTCTCTTTGTAATGAACAGCACTATATAAAATAAATTATGCAGATTTTTTACTTTTTTTTATTGTCAAGTTGCTGCCAGTAATTGCAATATAGGTACATACTGCAGCCTACATTAGATGAGGTTGCCCTATTTTAAGATTGTTATTGTTTATGTGTGTGTTTATTTAACCTTAGGAAAAAACTACTGTATGACACTTTGGATGCTTTAGGAGTGTCTCTATCACTGCACCGTTAGCCTGTCACATGACAGGGGTTTTAACAGTTCTGCAGCACCAGAAGTCAAGGAATGCCCTCAGATTTCAGCGTTGCACCAAGGGCTCCTGAAATGTTCCCCCTCTCACTCTCACTTAGCAACCAGAAGTGCTTAGCAACGGTTCGTCCTAGCTACTCAGAGGTACCTAGCCCATGTTATTGTCTGGCTGCTTATTATCATGCAGCTCTCACCCTCACACAGACAGACATCTTCACATTAAACCTTTTGTTTATTATAACGGAGGGAACGGAAATATCTTATGAATGGCAATGAAGCGCAAGCTGTTTTAGGTGAATGTGAATATGTCAATGGATATTTCATAATGTACATGTTTTCTGATTAGTTTTTTCTGTTCAATATTTACTCTGAAATGATAGCCATTCTAGACTACTCTTAAAGGTTAAATATTAGTACTGTATAATATATTTTAATCGATCTTTATTAAAGATTATGATAAACTGTGAAAAGATGATTATGTATCTGATCATTACAATAGTAATTGAGCTATTTCTTCATGAGACAGATTGTGATAATATAAATCATAACTTATTTCTTCAGGTCATGTAATATCCTCTGTATTACCTGGAAACACAATTCCATCAGATTCCATACTTCTTTTTAAATGTAATGTTCATTTTAAAAGTTCTATCAAATATTTATTATGCATTTACTATGTACTGATATTTTGTAGGTAATAATGTTTCCACTCTGTTTTTCTGTCAATCACAAGTGGTAAATCCCTAAGAATGCAAGCTATTTGAACATAGAAACTCTCGCTTTCTTAAGAAAAACACTAGCACAACAGCAGTTCAGTCTTAGTTAGTGAACAAATCTATTAAATGTAAGTTATGCTGCTTATCCTGGCTAATGTTCCTATAAAGTCTACAGGACACTTTTGTCCAGCGCTGCTACAGATGTAGGATCTTAATTTGAGCCAGTTTGCTACAGCAGGAAAATAATCCTGCAGCAACAGGAATTTTTTATTATTTTGTGGATTTTAATTAAGTTTTTTGTAGGGGTTGATACATTTTTCGTGAAGGGAAAATCTAGTCTGAAATTTCAAAGTGGAAATTACACATTTCAGAAGCCTTTTTAAACCTCAAATACACTACAAGTTTTACATTTCCTGCATTTCAGGAAAGTTCTCCTCGAACAGGGTGATCAAATTAAAATCCTACATGTGGACACTGCATAAACCTGTTGTCAGCACACATGAACACACTTTAGACATTGCTTGCACTATTACAGACAGGCTGGAGACAGAAGGTAAATAATAGCTGATTTGTGTCAATAGGAGTAATGCATGAATCACTCTTGTTTTTCAATTTAAGTTTCATGTTGAATATATATGCAGGAAATACAAACTTGTAGTGTGTTCAAGGCTTGAAAAGGCTTCTAAAGTCTGTAATTTTCACTTTAATATGTCAGACTTGATTTGCCCTAACGAAAAATGTATTACACCCTACAAAAAAATTATGTTAATTATAATCCACATAATTATTCACATTTCCTGTTGCTAAAGGATTATTTGCCTGCTGTAGCAAACTGGGTCAAATTAAGATCCTTCATCTGTAGTATCGACATTCTGGTCTGTGTGTGTGTTCTGTATTTTTCCCTGTTTTGTGCAGAATAATTAAACCCATTCCGTTTACCTTCTCACAGACCGCTGGTTTGATCCTGTTGCATTAATGTAACTATGTGCACACATAGCTCTGTATTTTGATGCACACTGTAGGGCAGACTCCTATCTCCTTCTCTAACTCCTACACAGACGAAAGAATAGCAGGCCATCTGCCTCCAGTAAGGGCACATATCTCAATACATTTCGCCTACAGAGCCCAAGGCTCATGTACTGTATTAGCACTCAGCACTGTCAACAGAAAGAAAGAACACATGCATGAGAGTTGTAAGATGAGCTGACTTTGAATGCGTACATAATATCACTCAGGCTAGAAACACACATGTCCGGCTGTAACAGAAAACATACAGAGGAGCCCTTCAAGATCAGTTTACATATGTACAGACTTCTGGACACTGAAGAGAAAAACACACATACCACCACACACACACACACACACATAAACACGTTTTAGCGCCTCGAGATCCAGTGGTCGCTCTTCCTGTCTCCCTGACCTCTCACCCCTTGCCCTGTCATGGTGATGAGGAAGTCATAGCCAACTTAGTTTTGTTTGGCCTGTTTCTCCACCCCTGATACAGGAGGTGGACGGGCAACCAGATGTCACTACAAAGGGACAGACTCTCTTTTAATTACCATGCCTAATTAGAGTATGGCGGCTACAAGGAGCCCTGTGCCATTCAGCCTCACAGGACAACCTTTCACATGGTAATCAGATGAGGAAGATGTCACAGGATACACCCCTGCATGGTCTGGAACTGGGTAGTATACGGACGAACACCGCTCTATAATTGATCTGTTTTGTCCTTATTTGACTTTAACATGTTGAGCATGTCCTGTCCTGCATAGTGCTATTGATATGGAGCTGTTAGATATAGGTCATTTAGACGGTGCAATAAACCTTATAGGACATAAAAACAACGGTCAATATACTGTATTACTTCAATACACAATGAATCAGGTTACATTCAGAGAGTAGAGTAGTATTTTATTGATCCCAAATTGGGACATTTTTATTTTACATTTAGGGGTGGTGAGCATGTAGATTTCGACGAGGGGGGTTACTTAGCCACACCACGCCATGTCCCATTCACTCACCTGCTCCAGTAAATTAAGTAACCTCCCTCTGTGTGCTGGGAGAAGTCCATCCCTCTCCCGCCATCCTTCTGTCCAACTCTCCTTCCATCTCTCCCTTTCTCCCTCAGAGAGGCCCAGGAGGAACCATGTCAGAGCGCATCCCTCAGGGTCAGGTCAATTCCATTATCACAGATAGAATTGGCTTCCTGTGCAGCTCTGGGACTGTAATAACCATCTCTCACCACGCACGCACGCACGCACGCACGCACCCACGCACACACACACCTCCAAGCTGGGGGGAGACTGACTCACATGTTAAATCTCTGGTCCGGTCTGTGTGCATTTGCTGAGGTATTAGGAATGGGTAACATGCTCTCTCTCCTCACACTGTAGCGGGGACCATCTCTACCCTTCCATATGACTGTTCATGCTAATAGTAATGACTACTGCAAGAAGTCCATTCACCCCCACAGCTGAGTCATGTACTCTATTTACAGCCACTTGGAAGCTCATGCAGAGGTAGGCCATGTATCGTTTTGCTCACTACATGCCTAATAATGTTATGGCAGAATCTGCAATAAATCAATTACCGGCCTGAAACAACACATTTTTCACTGTCACCTCAGCGAGCACAGGAGATCATTTGGTTTTATTTTCCTGGCTTTCTTGTCACATTCCATTAGGCAGGAAGGGAGAGGGTGAGAAAGTAGAACATTAGGATTCACAGAGACAAGTGATACACCCACAAGTGGTTTCATACCAATAATCTATTCAAGCCTTCAAGCAAACATGAACTGTGTTGTATTGCACAGGCAGGTAAGGAGGAGAAGGAGAGATAAAGTACTATTTCCATACCCAGCACCTCTCCTATGCCATGTAAAATCAAGCCTAGTAAACACACACCGTTACATACACACCTGCTCACTCAGCTCCTTCTACTGATTGCTCCTCATTGACCCTCAGCACTGACATCCTCTGTCTCTCTCTGCACTAGCAAGCTCAGCTCAAGTACACACATGCGTACACGTACGGACGCACACACATAGATACACACAAACACACACACCTCCTGTCTCCCTGCTGTGTGTGGTTGCCTGCATGGCTGGCTGGACCTCCAGAGCTGGCAGGAAGATGGGCAATTACTCACTGGGGTCTCTTTAATTGTGTCACTTTTCATCCCAAGAGCCACAGCTCTCTCTTGTCTCCTCAATCAACACTAGTCGTTAATTGCAACACCATGGAACAACACTTGAACTGTGTCTTCAAGTGTTGGGAAGAAAAGTAGGTTAGGTGAAACAACGTTACAAACACGTCCTGAAGAGACAATAATTCATAGTCAATCTACAAAACCTGGAAATATTTTTTTTTTAAACATGGCCGATATAGTCAGAGTGTATTACCAAAAAATTGGATAACTTTTCAAAGCAGCTTTTTAAAGTAAGAAGCAGAGTGTCAACATCTACATGACACATGTCTCTCCTCTCCTCCAGTGATTTGATCAGCTCTATCTCCAGTGGCAGGCAGGCAGCCGACCAGGCGATGAGGAGTGGGCTATATCTCTGTGGTGACTCACGACAGGTGAGCTGACAGGCCACAGCCCTGCAGCATATCAAACAGAATGATTCATCCTTTCTCAGGAGCCAAGACACATCTGGATGACTGGCCTCTGACCATGTGATGTTGCCAGAGAGACTCTTCTCCTTCCTCCTGTGATAAAGGCCGTTTGAACTGATTACATCTAACAGGGACAAAATGTCCTTTATTTCCCTCTTTGGAAAATCTGCATCACAATGTGTATACTACTCATACTACTGTAGTCCACATTATGTTGACTAATTGCTTTATTTGAAGTGATAACTCTTAGCTCTGTTATGGGTATGCTTGTAATCATTAAGGACTGGGGAGTTTTTCAGGATAAAAAAGAAACATAATGTAGCTAAGAATAGGAAAAATCCTAGAGGAAAAACTGGTTCAGTCTGCTTTACACCAGACACTGGGAGATGAAGTTTCCATCATTAAGTTAGCTGATGACACAACAGTGTCCTGATCACCGACAACGACAAGACAGGCTATAGGGAGGAGGTCAGAGACCTGGCCCTGTGGTGCCAGGACAACAACCTCTCCCTCAACATGATCAAGACAAAGGAGATGATTGTGGACTACAGGAAAAATAGGACCGAGCACGCCCCCATTCTCATCGATGGGGCTGCAGTGGAGCAGGTTGAGAGCTTCAAGTTCCTTGGTGTCCACATCCCCAACAAACTAACATGGTCCAAGCACACCAAGACAGTCGTGAAGAGGGCACGACAAAACCCATTCCCCCTCAGGAGACTGAAAATATTTGGCATGGGTCATCAGATCCTCAAAATGTTCTACAGCTGCACCATCGAGAGCATCCTGACTGGTTGCATCACTGCCTGGTATGGCAACTGCTCGGCCTCCGACCGCAAGGCACTACAGAGGGTAGTGCGAACAGCCCAGTACATCACTGGGGCCAAGCTTCCTGCCATCCAGGACCTTTATACCAGGTGGTGTCAGAGGAAAGCCCTAAAAATGGTCAAAGACTCCAGTCCCCCTAGTCAGAAGACAGTGAATATTCCTGAGTGGCTGAGTTACAGTTTTGACTTAAATCTACTTGAAAATCTATGGTAAGACCTGAAAATGGTTGTCTAGCAATGATCAACAATCAATTTGACAGAGCTTGAAGAAATATAATAATGGGCAATGTCGCCCATCTTCGAGACTTACCCAGAAAGACACAGCTGTAATCGCTGCCAAAGGTGCTTTTACAAAGTATTGACTCAGAGGTATGAATACCTATGTAAATTAGATATTTCTGTATTACATTTTTTTTTTTATGTGCTAACATTTCTAAAAACATGTGTAGCCGATGTGAAATGGCTAGCTAGTTAGCGGTGGTGCGCGCCAAAAGCGTTTCAATCGGCGACGTCACTCGCTCTGAGGTCTTGAAGTAGTTGTTCCCCTTGCTCTGCGAGGGCCGTGGCTTTTGTGGAGCGATGGGTAACAATGCTTCGAGGGTGGCTGTTGTCGATGTGTGCAGAGGGTCCTTGGTTCGAGCCCAGGTAGGGGCGAGGAGAGGGACGGAAGCTAAACTGTTACACGTTTTCACTTTGTCATTATGGGGTATTGTGTGTAGATGAGTCAAGGGGTATGAATACTTTCTGAAGGCACTGTAAGTGTCTTCCTCAAGGGCACGTCAACAGATCTTTTGGTTACTGGCCCAATGTTATAACTGCTAGGCTACCTGCCCCCCATTAGACATGTAAATAATAAATGGTAGTCCGATTTGGTCTGATTCTGCGGAACAAATGGTTCTCAGAATCAGCAGGCAAACTATTTAAAAAGGAACTATGTGACAAACATACGCATCAGACTCTCCAGCCTAGTAGTACTTCATAATATAATATATATTATAATAGTACTTCTAACAGAAGCCTAGTCTATAACAATGGTCATTCTCATCTGAATTGGAACTGACTATACAGTCGTCAGCCTTATCCAATCAAGAATAGAAAGCATATGGCTGGCCTCATTCATAAGGGTGAAGACTACTGTGTGTTCTGCTGTTTGGTCTGCCGTGTGTTCTACTGTGTGTTTGTTCTACGGTGTGTTCTACTGTGTGTTTGTTCTACTGTGTGTTCTACTTTGTGTTTGTTCTACTGTGTGTTCTACTTTGTGTTCTACTGTGTGTTCTGCTGTGTGTTCTACTGTGTGTTCTGCTGTGTGTTCTACTGTGTGTTCTGCTGTGTGTTCTACTGTGTGTTCTGCTGTGTGTTCTGCTGTGTGTTCTGCTGTGTGTTCTACTGTGTGTTCTGCTGTATGTTCTGCTGTGTGTTCTGCTGTGTGTTTGTTCTGCTGTATGTTCTACTTCATTCAGACCAAAGCTTCATTATGACCTTTTAATTGGGTCAGAGGGCCCAGGAAATAAGCATCTTTATCCTGGTTGAGAAATAGGGTTTATAAACACTCACTGAGAAAGACCCAACAAAAGGCCACTTGTTTTTGTGGCCTTGCTTTTACCGTTGCAGCAGGCCAGACCAGACCAGGGCACAGTTAAAGGGGTCGGACACGTTTCTGATGTTCCTTTCAGATCAAGGAGGTCAGCTGCCAAGCTAGTATTTGTCCTTATAAACCTCATAGTTTGTGATTAGGTTAAATTAACAAAAATAATAGTTTTTATTATTTTGACTATTAATGTTATTGGTTGCCTGTTACAAACATGACTATACCACTAACACCATGTGTCACAACATTCACATGGCTCCTTGGATATTTGCATTTTCCTTGTAAAGTGAAAGGCAGTTTGTTGCAATAGGCCTACAATGTGTATTTAAGTATAGCCAAGTATGAGTTTGAAAAAGTACCAGGGAATTTTGAATTTTGCTTCCTGATGGTACGATCTGAGTAGTTGGTAGCGTGGGCGAGTTAGGAATTCACGTTGAGCTGTTTGCATAATTAAGCCTTTCCTGGGAGGTTTGTGGGTTAAAATACACTACTATGATCCCTGAGTAGAATACATATTGGAGTCATGGTTAGGCAATTGCCTATTCTTCCTTCCTCAACAGTATAAACAGGCAGCATATTACCTGGGAAACTGTGAGTAACTGTCATTTCCCCTCAAGGTACCATTATAGCAGTATTTCTACTTTGCACATTCACCTACTGCAAATCTACAATTCCAGTGTTTTTAATTGCTATATTGTATTTACTTTGCCACCGTGGCCTTTTTATTGCCTTTACCTCCCTTATCTCACCTCATTTGCTCACATTGTATATAGACTTGTTTTTGTACTGTATTATTGACTGTATGTTTGTTTTACTCCATGTGTAACTCTGTGTTGTTGTATGTGTCGAACTGCTTTGCTTTATCTTGGCCAGGTCGCAGCTGTAAATGAGAACTTATTCTCAACTTGCCTACCTGGTTAAACAAAGGTAAAATAAAAATAAATTAAATAAATAAATAGCCTAAATAGATCCACACAGAGATGGTCATGTGGTCATGAACAGTCCACTCAAACAACTTCACTATTCTTCACTTGAAATGATCACTGCATATTAACCTTTCAGATTACCCTTCATTCCAGCCAGATTAAGAACATTATATTTCAAACTTGTATAATCTTTCAGACAAGCTGGACAGGAATAGTTAGTGAAAATGAAAGGGCTGAATTAAGGTGATTCTGTGTAGAGGTCCTCATTTCTCTCTGCATTGTGATTACAGGTATATGCAGTAATTAAAAGTAATTATACAGCACGAAGAGAACCTTTCTTCTGAAGGCTACATTGTACCCTGAATTTGTTGTCTTCACTTGTTCTTGTATTCTTTATTTTGTCTATCTTACAAGCATATTGCCAGGGCATTCACATTTCCACTGAGGTGTTACCACAGCAACTTGTCTTCCTGTCAAGAACGGACATCTTTGATGCATCACCTCTCTCTTCTCTCTAAAATCCCACCAAGCCATACCCCTGTCCTATGGGCCTATTTGTTCTGTAGAGATTTCAATTTCAATCTTTCTAACAGTCAATGGATTCAACCATGGGCCTACAGCCTAAAAATGATATGAATAAGAGGCAGTGAAGGGTACTGACTAGATAGAGCTTGAACAGGAACATTGGCACCACCACCAAGGTTTGGCTGCTTTTACTTTTTGTTTTAATTTAGTTTTATTTCCCAATACACACATCAGTAGAGGAAGTGTCCATATCAGGGTTCCCCAACTGGTGGCCCGGAGCCAAATTTGTCTCCGGGTGGTTTTATTTGGTCCCCCAAGTTGTCTGAGCAAAATATATATATATATATATATATTTTTTTTTACATTAAAGACTGTAAAAACACCAGGAGGTTTGAAATGATTAGGTTTTAGTCTACTATTATATCTGTTTGGGATTCTTGATGTCATTTTGCAGTCAAATTATTTGTAATTATGTTCTGACCATCCGCTCAAGAAAAAAATTGTCCCGTGGCTGAATCTGGTTGATGATCACTGGTCTATATGATCACCTTGCCCCTGTGTGAGTGTGTTTGCATCACACATCGCATCGTCCCTATACCTACTGCCTCACTGTCAGTCTGCCAGAACCCCTGCCGTCCCTTCCTGCTCCAACACTCCCAGGTTCTCAGATGGTTGTCAGATAGTTGTCACACATTTTTACAGCGGGTTCAGCCCACTGTGGCAGTTAGACCAACAGAGCCAGATGTGTTTGCTTTAGCAGCTTGTCGTTTCCCATGTGAGACAGAGTGCCACTCAAGGTCACAGCTAGTCCTTTCACAGATACACACACACTTACACACTGACACGCATGCAGTCACACATGCACACACACACCCTACATGCACGTCACCTTCCATTTTCATTACTCCTCAGTCGTCAGTTGCCTGACTCATTCTGGGCGAGTGGGGATCATCCCGACATGGTAAATATAAACCATAAAATGATTCCCTCTGTGGGAAACTTGCAGCATAGTCAAGTAGGCCTAGCTAGTTAAGTCAAACCTCGACAAGGTCAGAGAATGATTCACCCTATTCACAGCTGAGTGGATACAACCCAGTAATGAGGAATATAGCTCACAAATAAGAAAAAATAGCAGAAAAATGTCTCACTCTCACACAGCTACCAGCTTTTGTGTTCAGCGCCATTTTGGTGTTGGCTGGGTGGAACAGGTTTTTATAAATACATTTAATTGACTGCCGATAGGTACTTGTCACAGTGGGAGGCCGTTCCTTCTCTTACTAAAACAAAAGCGGCACCTGCTTAACGAACCTGATGTTTCTACTTGTAGAATTGCAAATCATGTCAGTGGCCAACAACTTGACTTTGAGCCTATTAGAGAGCACGAACCCCCACGTGAGGAGCCAACATGAGTGACAATAACATCACGGTTGAATGTCATGAGCCAGTCACACTTCATATGCAATGTAGACTATGGGATGGTAGTTAGCTAAGTGCACAGACAATGCACAAAACAAAATACTTCCTCCAAGCTAGCTAACCACTGTAGCTAGTATTGACATTTTAATGAAATCATACATCAGCTGCCTGTGTTAGCTGCAGAGTTAGTGCAGTGTATTTAGCTAGCTAGCTATGTTGTGCTAGCTAACGAATATGCTAACTGTCAGTATGTGATTACGGAGAGTGAATTCAATTGTTTCTTCGTCATCTTGCTAGGTAGTTATCTAGCTGTGGTCATTTGGCTAATATCAACAAGGGCTTTCTACAAAATAGCAACATTAGCGCAGCTAACTAGCTAGCTTACATTGGAATCTATACCATAAACTAAGCAACACACACAGACATGCATTGCCAAACAATGCTACTGCCACCTTTTGGTTTGGAGTATTTTAACAAGGCTGAGTGGCTGACGACTTCAAGGTCTTCGCTGTGTGAACACAAAAGAGATTGACTGCCGTTAATTTATTCAGAGGTGCTAAGTACTGGCGGCAGGCAAATGTTTGACAATCCTACCGGTGTGTCTGAGCTAATATGGGCAGAAATACACATGTTGTAGCATGTGTCAAATGACAATGAATTCCCTTAGAATCTATTACAACATATTTTGATGTATGTCAGCTGACTGTATAAGTGTCATTTAATTATTTGGCCAATAGTACACACCCAGGTGTTTGATTATTCATTCCAAAGTGTTTAGCTGTCTTGGCCCGCAAATCAATTAACGGTCAGGAAAAGAAATTCAATCACTTGGAAGTACCACTGTCACATTGGCAAGAGGACTTTGCTCCTCCCTCTCTATCACCCCTCCTGTCCACACTCTCACCCCTAGCCTGCTAGGGAGGGGACCAGGTGCCAAAAGTCTGCACGTTGAAGTCTGCCTCCTCCCTTCTAACGTTCACTGACATGAGAGGGAGGCTTCCTGTGTCTGGCCATTGTCGCTTTGTAGTCTAGTGAAGCATAAAAGGGAGGACACCTCAGTGCATATCAGTGCAAGTGAATACTGAGCATAATCTATCTTTGACATTATTCAAAAAGATGAAGGCTTCGTGCTGTAGTGCTGGAGGTGCCAAGATCTTGAGCAGGGGCGTAATGCACCCCAAAAATCTGACGAATCACAAAGTATGTGAGGATGGCTGGGGGGGTGGTTGTTGGAGAATTTAGCATTTTTCAAACACCTGAAACTGCTTTTTCCTGCAATCTAGAGCAATAATCATTTAAGCTTCTAAGTAAAAAATACATCTGTATATTTTTCTTCATATCTAAGCATAGCTCTTGAGCTGTCTGTATCCATCTGACTGGTGGTTCTAAAAACAAAATATGCTTCTCTGCATCTCTCCTAAAATCTGGGTAAAAGATTGAAAGGAATGTGAGTCTTATTCAGTATATTTAGTTATTGCTTGCTTTTCTAAAGTCTACAAGCAGGCGTGCCAGCTACAGATGTAGGATCTTAATTTGATCACTCTTTTATAACGGATAATTTTCCTACCAGAAGGAAATGCAAACCTGTAGTGTATTTGAGGATTAAAAAAGCATCTAAAGTTTGTAATTTCCATTTTAAAATGTCAGACTTGATTTGCCCTAATGAAAAATGTATCCATTCATTATAATCGCTAAATCATTTACATTTCCTGTTGCTGACCATATTTTCTGTAGGAGTGGATGTGCCATCATCAGACAGGTTGCTTCGCCTTGGTTACTGTGTTCCTAGCTATTTCTCAAACACAAAGAGAGAAAACATGACAGGTGCTGTAATATCTTAACCCCTCCCAGAAGCAGTATAGAATCCTGTCCATGGTCACGGTGAAGGCAAGGACGTCAATGTTAGAAAACGGCAAGACAGTATAATGCATATGATTCATGACACATCTCTGGGTGCTGCTTCTGTGAGTGTCTGTACTACACATTCAAGCCAGAGCATTAAAGGGCGGAGATTTCATTTTTATTTCAATTCATCTTTAATTTTATAATGTATCTGTCCAAAACATTCCACCTAATTTTATGGGGCTTTGGGTACTAAGCACATCATTTCCTGTATTTGGAAGGACATCTTTTGACACGTACAAAGATTGTATTGTAGCAGAATCAGTATTCATCAAGGTATGATTCATTTTTTCCGCAGAGATGCTGAAGCCATTTTGTAACTTCGCCACTCACCACTCACCCTTCTGAAGAGACTTACCATAAGAGATAGGTGAGTCTGGTGCATAGATCTCCAGTTGCTTAGCAACAAATCAAACTTCTTCATTTCCAATATCCTGCTTATTATGGAGAAAATGGTTGTAGCGTGACTGAAAGGGGTGCTGTGCTGTAACCTCCTTATCCACTGAGAAAGAGAGAGAGAGAGAGAAAGAAAGAAAGAAAGAAAGAAAGAGAGAGAGAGAGAGAGAGAGAGAGAGAGAGAGAGAGAGAGAGAGAGAGAGAGAGAGAGAGAGAGAGAGAGAGAGATAGACAATAAGGTCAAGGTACTGAGCCGTTAGTTGGAACCCACTTCCTGCCTATGTCATTTGCGATAAATGTCAGTTTCCTGCTTTCCTGTTAGTTAAGATACCTTGGCTATGAAAATAAATATCTGTATGAATAAAATATTGTTGCTAAACACCCTAGAGAGCTTCTACCCAGGAAATGCAACATTAGATATAATACTTCCAGGAGCACAGGATCCCTCACAGTATAAAGATAAACCTGAAATATTTCTCATTAAAAAAAATCTACGTAAATCACTGTTGTGTGATGTAAAATAGCCTACATGAGTCTGAACATCTGAAGAAAGACACACAGTACATGCACACAAGCACACAGCATACACATGCTCACACACTCACATTGTCCCTGCTTCAAAGGCAGTGGAGGGTGGTGGGAGGAGCTATAGGAGGACAGGCTCATTGTAATGGCTGGAATGGAATAAATGGAACGGTATCAAATTATATCAAACCACATGTTTGACTCAGTTCCATTAATTCCATACCAGCAATTACAATGAGCCCATCCTCTTATAACTCCTCCCACCAGCCTTCACTGTTCAAAGGAAATCTGCATAATTTTGTCAAACGTTATATGAAAGAGGTATCTAAAAGTGAGCAGTACATTAGTAGCCTACGTATGCAAACGCAATTGCAGGGTAACCATGGAAACAAATATTAGTTGAGAGAGCCATAAGACAAAACCAACCATACCTAATTCAACCAACTGGCCATGTTGATACAACATGATAACGGTCATAACAAGTTGAAATAACCATCTTGATCCAACCACCCCTTTGCCCTGAGGGTGGGGTATGCGGTAAGCGTCAGACATAGACTTGCCCTACTCTGTACAGGAGTGAGTCAAGAGGGGCATGGAAAAACCTGAGCAGCAGCAGCAGCAGTGTTGGACAGAGGAGCCCACGTGTTCTTGGCCTCTCTGCAGCTTCCTGGATCCAGGGGGGTCAGCTCTCACACATGTTGTTTGATATAAGTATTTTTCCACTTCCTAATCCCTGAGTGTTCGCCCCGCTCGCCTGCCATGTGCCACAGCCAATCTTTAGCACTGCTTCTCTCCATGCCTCCCACTCTGGCTGACCTGGTGGGCTGGCCGGGGCCGGGGATAATCCCTGTTCATCCACCCATAGCACAGCAGAGCAGACAGCCTGAATCTGGACAGACTGGAGATGGAGGGATGGAGGAAAGAGAGCCTCAGCCTAGACAACAACACATTAAGTGTGTGCCCTCAGGCCCCTACTCTACTACCACATATCTGCAGCACAAAATCCATGTGTGTATAGTGCATTTGTTATCGTGTGTGTTTGTATGTGTCTGTGCCTATGTTTGTGTTGCTTCACAGTCCCCGCTGTTCCATAAGGTGTATTTGTATCTGTTTTTTAAATCTAATCTTACTGCTTGCATCAGTTACCTGATGTGGAATAGAATTCCATGTAGTTATGGCTCTATGTAGTACTGTGCACGTCCCATAGTCTGTTCTTGACTTGGGGACTGTGAAGAGACCTCTGGTGGCATGTCTTGTGGGGTATGCATGGGTATCTGAGCTGTGTGTCAGTAGTTCAAACAGACAGCTCGGTGCATTGAACATGTCGATACCTCTCACAAATACAGGTAGTGATGAAGTCAATCTCTCCTCCATTTTGAGCCAGGAGAGATTGACATGCATATTATTAATGTTAGCTCTCTATGTATATCCAAGGGCCAGCCGTACTGCCCTGTTCTCAGCCAACTGCAATTATCCTAAGTCCCTCTTTGTAGCACCTGACAACACGACTGAACAGTAGTCCAGGTGCGACAAAATTAGGGCCTGTAGAACCTGCCTTGTTGATAATGCTGTTAAGAAGGCAGAACAGCGCTTTATTATGGACAAAGGCCTTGGCTGTGGGAAGAAAGTTAGGGACAGAGGCTGGTCTCAGCCACATAAAATATGTTCTTTCAAACCAGCTAGATGCGGATACCATTTTTGCTTGTTATTGTGCATTGAATGTACCTGTGTGGGGAGAAAGCTAGGGACAGAGGCTGGACACAGTTTTTGGCTGTGGGGAGAAAGTTAGAGAGAGACTGAACACAGTCTTTGGATGTCTTGAAAAGTTGCTTGGAATCCTCTGAAGACTGAACTACACAGCACTATTTATGTTGGCGATTGGAGTCTATTTTAATGTATCATTCAAATGGCCCCTGTATAAATGGCCCCCATTCAAATGGCCCCTGTTCAAATGGCCCCTGGTAAAGTGTGAGTTTCTGCAATCCACTCTGTGAACATTCCAATTTCCCATGGTTACAGATCACTGAAGAATGAATTGGTTTGTGTTTTATCCAAGAGCTTGATCCAGTAATATCATCCAATTATATGTTGTCAGTGGCCTGACCTGAACAGGTCTTGCCATATGCTCTGACAGATTTGACTATTCGAAACAGGGAAATTGAATGAGGATACAGCGAGGCTGTGGTTCTGTGACCTATCACATCATAAACCACCAGCTTCCCTATTCTACCTAGATGAGCTTGAACTTTTTGTGGTCCATCAAAGAATGCAACATTGTGATAACATTTATATTTACCATGTCTGGACATTATCAGTTAATACAGCCACTTGGCAAAGATTCCAGGATTAATTTCTCAGAATGGCTTTCGCTGTGGGGAGAAAGCTAGGGACAGAGGCTGGACAAAGGCTTTGGCTGTAGGGAGAAAGCTAGGGACAGAGGCTGGACAAAGGCTTTGGCTGTTTTATTTATTCAAACCCTCAGTTTGAATAAATAGCCTGAGCACAAATTATCTGTGTTGTCTGTAACTGTTGTAACAGTCAGCAGAAACATGCAGGCCATCAGGAATAACTGGAGAGGATAGGAGTGAACAAGAGAGACTGTTCCTCAGGACTAGATGACTGATTAGGAAAATATTACTCAGCCTTAACTGAGCCTGCGGTTTCTCATTGTGTCTCTACCACAATGCCTGGCATCTGTGGGCAGATCACAACTGGTATGTCTGAGGCTGAGCAATACGGCTATAGGGGAAAGCTTTACAATACTATAGTCCTGACTCCCTAGACTACAGGACTCAACATTTGTTCGACATTGAGCAGAGTAGGGAATGCATGATCTCTTCAATTGTCATGCTCCGATCCCCCTTTATACACCATTGTAATGAAATTACCTCTGCTCTGAGTCTGAGCTGGTTCCATCAAGAGTGAGAGTTCTCTGGCTTGCCTTTACAGGCTATAGAAGCACAATGCCTGCCTTCCTACTCTGTTCTTACACTCATCTCAAGGTCTCAGACACATAAAATATGTTCTTTCAAACCAGCGAGTTGCGAATTCCATTTTTGCTTGTTATTGTGCATTGAACGTACCTCAACAATTCAAAACCTGCATGAATGCATGGTACATAAAGAGATGGAAGTGTCAAGTCACATAACATCCACAATAGAGCTGGAGCTGTAGATTCCAGAGTCACAACCTCAATAAGTCAACAAACACTAGGGCTAGGGTGAACTTTCCATGCCGGGAATGAAGCCTGCTGCCCAACCAATACGATCTTATACAGATCCAGCACCAGCAAATGAATGAGAAGTCAACAGACGGGTTGGGGTTATTGACACACTAACTGTCATTGATTAACTCACAGACTTTCCAAAAACACACAGCATTTTGCTGCTCTGCAGTGGTGGAAAAAGTGCCCAGTTGTCATACTTGAGTAAAAGTAAAGATACCTTAATATGAAATGACTCAAGTAAAAGTGAAAGTCACCCAGTAAAATAATACTTGAGTAAAAGTCTAAAAGTATTTGGTTTTAAATATACTTAAGTATCAAAAGTTAATGTAATTGCTAAAATATACTTAAGTAGTAAAAGTAAAAGTACAAATCATTTAAAATTCCTTATATTAAGCAAACCAGATGGCCCATGTTACGTTTTTTTTAATTTACGGAAAGCCAGGGGCACACCAAACACTCAGACATAATTTACAAACAAAGCATGTGTGTTTAGTGAGTCCACCTGTCACGCCCTGGCCATAGAGAGACTTTTATTCTCTATTTTGGTTAGGCCAGGGTGTGACTAGGGTGGGCATTCTAGTTTCTTTATTTCTATGTTTTCTGTTTCTATGTTTTGGCAGGGTATGGTTCTCAATCAGGGACAGCTGTCTATCGTTGTCTCTGATTGGGAATCATACTTAGGCAGCCTGTTTTTCCACCTTAGTTGTGGGTAGTTGTCTGCGTTAGTGGCCTGTATATCCCTAGTCAGCTTCACGGTCGGTTTTTGGCATTTCTTGTTTTGTTGGCGACATTTTAAATAAAAAGAAATGTACGCTCACCATGCTGCACCTTGGTCTCATCATTACGACGATCGTGACACCACCAGATCAGAGGCAGTAGGGATGACCAGGGATGTGTGAATTGGACCCTTTTCCTGTCCTGCTAAGCATTCAAAATGTAACGATTACTTTTGGGAGTCAGGGAAAATGTATGGAGTAAAAAATATATTTAGGAATGTAGTGAAGTAAAAGTAGTCAAAATATAAATAGTAAAGAAAAGTACAGATACCCCAAAAAACTACTTAAGTAGTACTTTCAAGTATTTTTACTTAAGTACTTTACACCACTGCTGCTCCTGTAGTGTATTGACGTTAAAGGTCATACACTAGATGTGTACAATATTCCCAAATGTTGGGTTTCATTGGAATCTACTTCCTTATGGTACACCATATGTATCTCATAGCCGCAGGTAGCCTAGATGTTAAGAGCATTGGGACAGTAACCAAAAGGTTGCTAGTTTTAATCCCTGAGCCGGCAAAGTGGAAATATCTGCTGTTCTACCCTTGACCAAGGCAGTTAACCCCCAACAGCAACTGCTCCCTGGGCACTGATAACATTGGTGTCGATTACGGCAGCCCCCTGCACCTCTCTGATTCAGAGGGGTTGGGTTAAATGTGGAGGACACATTTCAGTTGAATGCATTCAGTTGTGCAATTGACTAGGTATCCTCCTTTCCCATAACCTGATGTAGGGAATAATGTTAATCAAAAATCCTGGCTAATACACTGCTCAAAAAAATAAAGGGAACACTTAAACAACACAATGTAACTCCAAGTCAATCACACTTCTGTGAAATCAAACTGTCCACTTAGGAAGCAACACTGATTGACAATAAATTTCACATGCTGTTGTGCAAATGGAATAGACAAAAGGTGGAAATTATAGGCAATTAGCAAGACACCCTCAATAAAGGAGTGATTCTGCAGGTGGTGACCACAGACCACTTCTCAGTTCCTATGCTTCCTGGCTGATGTTTTGGTCACTTTTGAATGCTGGCGGTGCTCTCACTCTAGTGGTAGCACGAGACGGAGTCTACAACCCACACAAGTGGCTCAGGTAGTGCAGCTCATCCAGGATGGCACATCAATGCGAGCTGTGGCAAGAAGGTTTGCTGTGTCTGTCAGCGTAGTGTCCAGAGCATGGAGGCGCTACCAGGAGACAGGCCAGTACATCAGGAGATGTGGAGGAGGCCGTAGGAGGGCAACAACCCAGCAGCAGGACCGCTACCTCCGCCTTTGAGCAGGAGGAGCACTGCCAGAGCCCTGCAAAATGACCTCCAGCAGGCCACAAATGTGAATGTGTCTGCTCAAACGGTCAGAAACAGACTCCATGAGGGTGGTATGAGGGCCTGACGTCCACAGATGGGGGTTGTGCTTACAGCCCAACACCGTGCAGGACGTTTGGCATTTGCCAGAGAACACCAAGATTGGCAAATTCGCCACTGGCGCCCTGTGCTCTTCACAGATGAAAGCAGGTTCACACTGAGCACATGAGCACATGTGACAGACGTGACAGAGTCTGGAGACGCCGTGGAGAACGTTCTGCTGCCTGCAACATCCTCCAGCATGACCGGTTTGGCGGTGGGTCATTCATGGTGTGGGGTGGCATTTCTTTGTGGGGCCGCACAGCCCTCCATGTGCTCGCCAGAGTTAGCCTGACTGCCATCAGGTACCGAGATGAGATCCTCAGAGCCCTTGTGAGACCATATGCTGACACATGCACATTTGTGGCCTGCTGGAGGTCATTTTGCAGGGTTCTGGCAGTGCTCCTCCTGCTCAAAGGCGGAGGTAGCGGTCCTGCTGCTGGGTTGTTGCCCTCCTACAGCCTCCTCCACGTCTCCTGATGTACTGGCCTGTCTCCTGGTAGCGCCTCCATGCTCTGGACACTACGCTGACAGACACAGCAAACCTTCTTGCCACAGCTCGCATTGATGTGCCATCCTGGATGAGCTGCACTACCTGAGCCACTTGTGTGGGTTGTAGACTCCGTCTCGTGCTACCACTAGAGTGAGAGCACCGCCAGCATTCAAAAGTGACCAAAACATCAGCCAGGAAGCATAGGAACTGAGAAGTGGTCTGTGGTCACCACCTGCAGAATCACTCCTTTATTGGGGGTGTCTGGCTAATTGCCTATAATTTCCACCTTTTGTCTATTCCATTTGCACAACAGCATGTGAAATTTATTGTCAATCAGTGTTGCTTCCTAAGTGGACAGTTTGATTTCACAGAAGTGTGATTGACTTGGAGTTACATTGTGTTGTTTAAGTGTTCCCTTTATTTTTTTGAGCAGTGTACATATTCGGCCATGATGAGAGGGCAACCCCTCTATGACCCAAACAAAACCCTGGGGTGTTTCCACTTGAGGAAGATTAGATTAATTGACCGTCTGGCTTTTTTGAATGGTTCTCGATCCAAACATAGAGTCAACTCCCTGCTCCCTCAGCCCAGTGCAGAAATCCTAGGAGAAGTCAGGCTGTCTGGCGTTTCAATCTAATCTAAAGCCTGTGACAAATAGCACGCGGTGTGACAAAAACATACAGTACACATACAACAGGACAATAATCCTGCAACAACAGGAAATTTACATTTTGGTGGATGAGGTGGATTGAGACGCAGCCCATGAAAAAAACATATCTCAAGCTTAAATGGGAAATTTATGGGAAATGGGAAATGTTTATTATGCTAATTAGATTTATGTGGGACTGTGGACATCGACATCGATTTTTGTATTGGTTTCTATATTTTCTATAAGGGAAAAGGAAGTCTGAAATTTCTAAGCAGAAGTTACAAACTTCAGAAGCCTTTTTAAACATCAAACACACTAGTAGTTTTACATTTCCTGCATTAAAGGAAAGTTTTCTTGCGACAGGGTGATCAAATTACATCTGTATGCAACCTGTCCACAGGGCACACATGCAACCTGCCCACCCATCTCTATTTCTGTCCTATAGAGACATACCTAAACACAGAAACCAAAACACCACATACGCGTTCATAAAAACACACCATTCTCAGTTTAAATACTGGATTAAAAGGGTTTATGGAGAAAAGATTTAGAGTGCAGGGTAAAGCGAGGGAGAGAAGGAGAGATAGCGGTGGAACTGAGGCAGACAAACATACTGGTGGAGTTAGGGAGGGAGACATGCATATACCCTGAGAGCAGAGCAGAGGAGAGAGGAGAGGAGAGGACAGGAGAGCAGAGGAGAGGAGAGAGGAGAGGAGAGGACAGGAGAGCAGAGGAGAGAGGACAGGAGAGCAGAGGAGAGGAGAGGACAGAAGAGCAGAGGAGAGGAGAGGAGAGGAGAGAGGAGAGGAGAGGAGAGGAGAGGAGAGAGGACAGGAGAGCAGAGGAGAGGACAGTAGAGGAGAGGAGAGGAGAGGACAGGAGAGGACAGGAGAGCAGAGGAGAGGAGAGAGCAGAGGAGAGGACAGGAGAGCAGAGCAGAGGAGAGGAGAGAGCAGAGGAGAGGAAAGGAGAGGAGAGGAGAGCAGAGCAGGGGAGAGAGGAGAGGACAGCAGAGCAGAGGAGAGAGGAGAGGACAGGAGAGCAGAGGAGAGGAGAGGAGAGATTAGAGAGGAGAGCAACGGAGTGGGATCTATTCCCATGGCTTCAACCAGTGACTCATATCCTACCCGGCATGCAAAGTGCTGGATGTTTATCATGGCATTGAGAGAGGGATCACACAAGGAGTGTGAGAGAGAGGAAAATGAAGGTTGACTTTGGAGTAGTGTGTCTTTGGGAGGATGTGGAGGTAGGGATCCCAGCCAGTGTTGTGTGCCTGCCTGGGCGGCCTCTCCTGGGGTGTGATGTGATGGGGACTGGAGGGGGGGTATAATGACGTCAAACACTCAGAACAGGAAAGGGCCACACACACACATCCAATTACAGCCGCATGCAGTTCCTCTCCCTTGTTGCCATGATGGCTGAGATGCATTGCAGCTCCCTGCGAGCTGAAGCTTTCTCTTGCTGCATGTATGGTTGGCGCTGGGAGCCACGGTGACAGCAGGACACATGTCATTCCATTCCGACACTGCTGTCACACTGGTCTGAGTGTTCAGTCACAGAATGTCATCGTACTAGACACACACACACACACACACACACACACACACACACACTCACACATACCACCTGTCACCTCTCTCTCTCTCTTCTTCTCTGCTCTGAAACATTCAAGGTCTTCCATCCATTTTTCAACTGGTACCGCAATGCAACACTGCCAGTCCGCCTGACACTTTCCCTTCACACTACACTAAAAGTCCCTTTGAATTAAATACTTCCGGATACTCAGGAAATTCACAGAAAATTAAAGCTATTGGAATTCATTCTTATTTACTATTGGTCTTCAGGTACCTACAATTTTACCTTGACCTACAGAACCAGTCAAAAGTTTGGACACGCCTACTCATTCAAGGGCTTTTCATTATTTTTACTATTTTCTACATTGTAGAATAATAGTGAAGACATCAAAACTATGAAATAACACATGAAACATTGTAGTAACCAAAAATGTGTTAAACAAATCAAAATATATTTATATTTGAGATTCTTCAAAGTAGCCACCCTTTGCCTTGAAGACAGCTTTGCAAACTCTTGGCATTCTCTCAACCAGCTTCACGAGTAATGCTTTTCCAACAGTCTTGAAGGAGTTCCCACATATGCTGAGCAAGTGTTGGCTGATTTTCCTTCACTCTGCGGTCCAACTCATCCCAAACCATCTCAATTGGGTTGAGATCGGGTGATTGTGGAGGCCAGGTCATCTGATGCAGCACTCCATCACATCCAGCCCTTACACAGCCTGGATGTGTGTTTTGGGTCATTGTCCTGTTGAAAAACAAATGATAGGCCCACTAAGCACAAACCAGATGGGATGGCGTATAGCTGCAGAATGCTGTGGTAGCTATGCTGGTTAAGTGTGCCGTGAACTCTAAGTAAATCACAGACAGTATTAGGAATCAAGGTAAGACCCAGATGCAGACTGTGTCGAAATAACAATGTTTATTACAGCAACAGGGGCAAAGATACAGGACGGAAGGCAGGCTCAGGGTCAGGTCAGGCAGAGGTCGGTAATCCAGAGGTGGGGCAAAGGTACAGGACGGCATGCAGGGTCAGGAGCAGGCAGAGTGGTCAGGCGGGTGGGTACAGTCGGCGATGAGGGCTGGGTCCAGGTGTCTAGCGGGAACCTAGCACCTCTCCTCCGGGCCATAACCCTCCCAGTCAACCAGGTACTGGAAACCCTTGCCTTGTGGTCGAACCCTCAGGAGGAGTCTCACCGTGTACACTGGATGGCGGGGTGGGCCTGGAAATAGAAGACAAAGGATGTGAGACACAGGCTTAATTTTAGACACATGGAATGTAGGATGAATACAAAGGGTACGGGGAAACAGAAGATGAACAGCAGAGGGACTAATAATTTTAGAGATGGGAAACGGGCCAAAAAACTGGGGGGATAGTTTGCGAGAATCCACCCGGAGGGGTAGATCCCGTGTGCATACCCATACCTTCTGCCCGAGACTATAGCGGGGAGCCGGGGTCCAATGGCAATCCGCTTGTCGTCGATACCTGGAGGCGGTCTTGAGGAGGCCCGACCGGGCTCTTCTCCAGGTACGACAACAGCGGCGGTCAAACATCTGGGCAGAAGGTACGCCGACCTCTTCCTCCTGCTCGGGGAAGAGCGGGGGCTGATACCCCAGGGAACACTGAAATGGAGATAGGCCCGTGGCAGAGCATGGAAGGGTGTTGGGTGCGTATTCCACCCACACAAGCTGCTGGCTCCAGGTGGTGAGGTTGGCAGAAACAAGGCAGCGCAGAGTTGTCACAAGGTTGGCTCGCTCCAACTGGCCATTGGACTAGGGGTGGAACCCAGAGGACAGGCTGGCCGACAACCCAATGAAGATGCAGAATGCCTTCCAGAACTGGGACGAGAACTGAGGACCCCGGACAGAGACCATGTCCACGGGCAGTCCATGGATCTGGAAGACGTGCTACACCATGATCTGGGCCGTCTCCTTGGCCGAGGGTAGTTTGGGGAGAGAAATGAATTGGGCAGCCTTGGAAAACCGGTCGACCACAGTCTGGATGGCAGTGTTGCCCTCAGACTGGGGGAGACCCGTGACGAAATCCAGAGATGTGGGATAATGGATGGTGAGGGAGAGGTAGAGGTTGCAGAAGGCCAGCCGGAGCTTACCAAGGAGTCTTGTTCTGAGCACACACTGTGCAAGCGGCGACGAATGCGGAGACGTCATGGACCATGGTGGGCCACCAAAAGCGTCTTCGCACAAATGCAAACCCCCAGGGTTCGTCTGGGAACGCTGTGCCTCCCGTACCTGTTTCCCAATACCCCAGCTGAGTGCCGTTGCCAGGCACGAAATGGGAAGGATGGTCTCAGGCTTCGGGGTAATAGCCGTGAGGCTATAATGGTGACAGTGCATCCAACTTGACATTCTTGGATCCCTGACAATATGAAAGGGATAAGTTGAACTGTGTGAACAGCAGGGCCCATCTAGCTTGCCTGGAGTTGAGGCGTTTGGAGATACTCCAGATTTTTGTGGTCAGTCCATATGATGAAGTGATGTTCCGCCCTTCCAGCCAGTGCCTCCATTCCTCCAATGCCATCTTCACTGCGAGAAGCTCACGATTTCCCACGTCGTAGTTTTTCTGTGGCATTGAGTCGATGGGAGAAGGCGGCGCAGGGATGTAGCTTCAGATCCAGGGCAGAATGCTGGGACAGGACCACCCCCAATCCTACATCCGTTGCATCGGCCTCCACCATGAACTGACGGGAAGGGTCAGGATGAACCAGGATGGGAGCAGTGGGGAAGCGATGTTTGAGTTCCCCGAATGCCCGGTCAGCAGCAGGGGACCACGTGAACGGAACCTTGGGAGAAGTGAGTGCTGACAGGGGGGAGGCCAGGGTGCTGTAACCCCATATGAAGCGGCGATAGAAGTTGGCGAACCCCAGGAAACGTTGCAGCTGCACCCTGGACGAAGGCTGAGTCCAATCCATCACCGCTCTCACCTTCCAGGGATCCATCTGGACACTCCCAGCGGAGATGATGTACCCCAGAAAGGGAATGATGGCGCAATGGAACTCACACTTCTCTGCCTGAACAAACAGCTGGTTCTCCAGGAGGCTTTGAAGAACCTGTTGGACGTGGAGCACATGTTCTTGGGGGGAGCGGGAGAAGACGATGTCATCAATGTAGACGAAGACGAACCGGTTCAACATGTCATGGAGAACATAATTTACCAGAGCCTGGAACACAGCATGGGCGTTGGTGAGGCCAAATGGCATGACCAGATACTCATAGTGGCCGCTGGCCGTGTTGAAGGCGGTCTTCCACTCATCCCCCTCCCGTATCCGCACCAGGTGGTAGGCGTTCCATAGATCCAGCTTGGAAAACACGGTGGCCCCCTGGAGCGGCTTGAAGGCCGAGGAGATGAGTGGTAGCGGGTATCAGTTCTTCACCGTTATGTCATTGAGTCCCCGGTAGTCGATGCACCGGCGGGAGAGAACGAATGATGTATAAATCCTGCAGCTAGGGAGTCTCCAATGTACGTGTCCATAGCCTTGGTCTCTGGTCTCGACAGTGAGTACAGTCACCCCCAGGGTGGAGTGGTCCTAGGGAGAAGGTCAATCCTGCAGTCATATGGTTGGTGCGGCGGAAGCGAAGTGGGCCGGGCCTTGTTGAACACCTTCTGAAGGTGAAGGTGCTCCCAGGCAGCTTCTCTCCTGGAAAACGGGGCGTAAAAAAAGTTATTCACCTCTCCCATGAATCCTTCCAGACTAACGCATATGGCCGGCTGCTGTTCCCATACAGCAGTAGACCAGGTGAGAGCCCTCCCGGACATGAGCGTGATGAGATAGGCTACCTTGGAGCGATCTGAGGGGAAGGAGGAGAGCTGAAGCTCGAAAATGAGGGCACACTGGGCTAGTAACGCCTGACAGGTGCACGACTCTCCTTTGAAGCGTTCCGGGAGGGAGGGGGGGTAAATGGGGCTCCCGAGAAGGTGGAGTGGCCGATGAGATGGAGCTGCTAGCAGCTGGGTTTCTGAGGGGCTGTGGGGTTACCACCGTGGTAGGCTGCCTCCCAGACAACCCACAGAATTGCTCCAATGCACGGTCATGGCGTTCAGCCAACGTTTGGACCCCCTCCATAAGGCCACGAAGCAGTTCCTCGTGGCTCCTTAGGAGGAGATGGTGTCGCGCAGCTGGCCCCGGGTCTGCTGGGTCAGTCATGGCCAGTTCATACTATCAGGATAAGGTAAGACCTAGATGCAGACCGTGTCAAAGTAACACTGTTTATTACAGCAACAGGGGCAAAGGTACAGGACGGCAGTCAGGGTCAGGTTAGGCAGAGGTCGGTAATCCAGAGATGGGGCAAAGGCCACAGGGCGGCAGGCAGGGTCAGGAGCAGGTAGAGTGGTCAGGCGGGTGGGCTCAGGACAGGCAAGGGTCAAAACCAGGAAGACGAGAAAAGAGAGAATACACAGGGGATAATGGGTGACACCTTGAGGGGTGTGGAGACAATCACAAAGACAGGTGAAATAGATCAGGGTGTGAGAGAAATGTTAACTGTTAATTTTTATTGTATATTTCACTTTTGTTTATTATCTGGTTCACTTGCTTTGGCAATGTTAACATGTGTTTCCCATGCCATTAAAGCACTTAAATTGAAATTGAATTGAGAGAGAGAAACAGAGATTTATTTGCACATCGTTACAAAACTGTGTATAGCCATAATATGACATTTGAAATGTCTCTATTCCTAAGGAACTTTTGTGAGTGTAATGTTTACTGTTATTTTTATATTGTTTATTTCAATTTTGTTTATTATCTATTTCACTTGCTTTGGCAATGTAAACACATGTTTCCCATACCAATAAAGCCCCTTAAATTGAATTTAATTGAGAGAGAATGAGAGAGAGAGAAAGAGAGAGAGAGAGGGTTAGAGAGAGGTGCCCTGTGGTTCATTCATAGATCTGCAGCTCACAGTCTATAAAGAACAATTACAATTTACAGTAGGCTAGGATACTATATATAGAGAGAACCACTAACCGCTGTAAAATGAATGACATAACATGTTCTCTGAATTGGAAGTGTAATTGTGGCAGTGGACAGATTTGAGGATTCAGTAATGATGGCACTGTTTTGTGAGATTGGGGCATTAGGAACTGAAACTCTCCAGAGACATTGAACGTTAATCAGACTTTATTGACAATGACACCACAAAAAACAATTAGGATATCACTCTGTGGATACTCAATATGGTGCCTTCATCTATTACTTCAGCTATATCTCAGGAAATCTAAAATGATTCCTTCTTCTAAACCGGGACTTCCTCTGTGAATGCCTTGGCTACTAAAGCTTGATCAAAATCACTCAGAGACAGTAGAGTGGACATGCAGGACAGATCTCCAATACAGATGTAGGATCTTAATTTGACCATCCTGTTGCAGGAAATGTGAAACTTGGAGTGTATTTTAGGTTTTAAAAGGCTTCTGAAATGTGTAATTTCCACTTTGAAATGTTAGACATCCCTTATGGAAAATGTATAAACCAATACAAAAACAACCATTAACCCCCTAGAGTCGATATCTGCGCCCCCACAGAAATCTAATTACTAAATCAAAAAATCCAGATCAAAATCTTTCTGTTTAAGCTAGATACAGTGCATTCAGAAAGTATTCAGACCCCTTGACTCTTTCAACATTTTGTTACATTGAAGCTTTATTCTAAAATTGATTGTTTTCCTCATCAATCTACACACAATAAATACTCTATAATGACAAAGCGAAAACAGGATTTTAGACATTTTTGTAAATGTATTAAAAATCAAAAACAGAAATATATTATTTACTTAAGTATTCAGGCCCTTTGCTTTGAGACTCTAAATTGAGCTCAGGTGCATCCTGTTTCCATTGATCATCCTTGAGATGTTTCTACAACTTGATGGAGTCCACCTGGGATAAATTCAATTGATTTGACATGATTTGGAAAGGCACACACCTGTCTATTGTCACACCCTGATCTGTTTCACCTGTCTTTGTGATTGTCTCCACCCCACTCCAGGTGTCGCCCATCTTCCCAATTATCCCCTGTGTATTTATACCTGTGTTCTCAGTTTGTCTTGTTTGTCAAGTCAACCAGCGTTTTTGTGTCAGCTCCTACTTTTCCCCAGTCTTTCTTTTCTCATCCTCCTGGTTTTTGACCCTTACCTGGCCTGACCCTGTACCCACCCGCCTGACCACTCTGTCTGCCCCTGACCTTGAGCCTGCATGCCGTCCTGTACCTTTGCCCCGTCTCTGGATTACCGACCTCTGCTTGACCAGACCCTGAGCCTGCCTGCCATTCTGTACCTTTGCCCATGTTGCTGTATATAAACATTGTTACTTTGACACGGTCTGCATCTGGGTCTTACCTTGATACCTGATATCTATATAGGGTCCCACAGTTGGCAGTGCATGTCAGAGCAAAAACCAAGCCATGAGGTCGAAGGAATTGTCCATGGAGCTCCGAGACAGGATTGTGTCGAGGCACAGATCTAGGGAAGGGTACCAAAAAATGTCTGCAGCATTGAAGGTCCCCAAGAACACAGTGGCCTCCATCATTCTTAAATGGAAGAAGTTTGGAACAACCAAGACTCTACCTAGAGCTGGCCGCCGGTCCAAACTGAGCAATCATGGGAGAAGGGCCTTGGTCAGGAGGTGACCAAGAACCCGATGGTCACTATGACAGAGCTCCAGAGTTCCTCTGTGGAGAACCTTCCAGAAGGACAACCATCTCTGCAGCACTCCACCAATGAGGGCTTTATGGTAGAGGGGCCAGGCGGACACCAATCCTCAGTAAAAGGCACATGACAGCCCACTTGGAGTTTGCCAAAAGGCACCTAAAGGACTCTCAGACCAGGAGAAACAAGATTCTCTGGTCTGATGAAACCAAGATTGAATTCTTTGGCCTGAATGTCAAGTGTCACGTCTGGAGGAAACCTGGCACCATCTCTACGAGGCATCATGCTGTGGGGATGCTTTTCAGCAGCAGGGACTGGTGGACTAGTCAGGATCGAGGGAAAGATGAACTGAGCAAAGTACAGAGAGATCCTTGATGAAAACCTGCTCCAGAGGACCTCAGACTGGGGCAAAGGTTTACCTTCCAACAGGACAACGACCCTAAGCACACAGCGAAGACAAAGCAAGAGTGGATTCGGGACAAGTCTCTGAATGTCCTTGAGTGGCCCAGCCAGAGCTCGGGATGAACCTGATTGAACATCTCTGGAGAGACCTGAAAATTGCTGTGCAGCGATGCTCCCCATCCAACCTGACAGAGCTTCATAGAATCGGCAGAGAAGAATGGGAGAAACTCCCCAAATACAGGTGTGTCAAGCTTGTAGCGTCATACCCAAGAAGACTTGAGGCTGTAATCACTACCAAAGGTGCTTAAACAAAGTACTGAGTAAAGGGTCTGAATACTTAAGTAAATGTGTTATTTATTTTTAACAAATTACCAGCATTTTCTAAAAAACAGTTTTTGCTTTGTGATTATGGGGTATTGTGTGTATATTGTTTAGAATTACAAAAACAATTCAATCCATTTTAGAATAAGGCTGTGAAGTAACAAAATGTGGCGATGTTTGACAGAAATATAACTTTTAGAAAAAAGAGGGATTACATTTTCCGCCATAACAATAAACTGAAACATCATAATAATGGTGTCAGTAAAAAAAAATCATGGTGGATTATAATGAGATTTTCACTGATAGGGAGGGCAACAATGCTGCAAGCTATTATTATATAGGATAGGAAAACAAAACCAATTGAAAACACTCTGGGTTTTCTGGCACAACACTCCATTACTGAGGCACATCCTCTAAACTTGCTTGCTGCAATTTTGTGGGCTCTGGAGCAGTCTACGAAGAACTAGAATTATTAGCCTACATTTTGCAGGGTCTTCATATAGAATGGGTTTTAGGTTATGGACAATGGTGAACCACTGTAGGTAAAAATAAACTGTGAAACATTGTATTATATCAAAACATTCTGTGGAGCTTGACATTACCTTAGCCTACTGATGATGTGTGAATGTTCTAGAAGACAGTTAAACCTGAAGTGGAACAACAAAATGTAACAAGTGATTGCCTGAAACTGGGGGAATCTACAGTAGATATCCTGCTTTCAACACATTTACATTTACATTTAAGTCATATAGCAGACGCTCTTATCCAGAGCGACTTACAAATTGGTGCATTCACCTTATGATATCCAGTGGAACAACCACTTTACAATAGTGCATCTAACTCTTTTAAGGGGGGGGGGGGTTAGAAGGATTACTTTATCCTATCCTAGGTATTCCTTAAAGAGGTGGGGTTTCAGGTGTCTCCGGAAGGTGGTGATTGACTCCGCTGACCTGGCGTCGTGAGGGAGTTTGTTCCACCATTGGGGTGCCAGAGCAGCGAACAGTTTTGACTGGGCTGAGCGGGAACTGTACTTCCTCAGAGGTAGGGAGGCGAGCAGGCCAGAGGTGGATGAACGCAGTGCCCTTGTTTGGGTGTAGGGCCTGATCAGAGCCTGAAGGTACGGAGGTGCCGTTCCCCTCACAGCTCCGTAGGCAAGCACCATGGTCTTGTAGCGGATGCGAGCTTCAACTGGAAGCCAGTGGAGAGAGCGGAGGAGCGGGGTGACGTGAGAGAACTTGGGAAGGTTGAACACCAGACGGGCTGCGGCGTTCTGGATGAGTTGTAGGGGTTTAATGGCACAGGCAGGGAGCCCAGCCAACAGCGAGTTGCAGTAATCCAGACGGGAGATGACAATTGCCTGGATTAGGACCTGCGCCGCTTCCTGTGTGAGGCAGGGTCGTACTCTGCGAATGTTGTAGAGCATGAACCTACAGGAACGGGTCACCGCCTTGATGTTAGTTGAGAACGACAGGGTGCTGTCCAGGATCACGCCAATGTTCTTAGCACTCTGGGAGGAGGACACAATGGAGTTGTCAACCGTGATGGCGAGATCATGGAACGGGCAGTCCTTCCCCGGGAGGAAGAGCAGCTCCGTCTTGCCGAGGTTCAGCTTGAGGTGGTGATCCGTCATCCACACTGATATGTCTGCCAGACATGCAGAGATGCGATTCGCCACCTGGTTATCAGAGGGGGGAAAGGAGAAGATTAATTGTGTGTCGTCTGCATAGCAATGATAGGAGAGACCATGTGAGGATATGACAGAGCCAAGTGACTTGGTGTATAGCGAGAATAGGAGAGGGCCTAGAACAGAGCCCTGGGGGACACCAGTGGTGAGAGCACGTGGTGCGGAGACAGATTCTCGCCACGCCACCTGGTAGGAGCGACCTGTCAGGTAGGACGCAATCCAAGCGTGGGCCGCGCCGGAGAACACTCTGATCCTGTTGATAAAAACAAGTATCAGAAATTCCTTGCAATATATCTATTATTCTACTGTGGGCTACAATAAATGTGTTAATTTATCCATATAAGTGATGCAAGCCTATAATGCAAGTTTTCTAAGAAATTCTAATAAAGGATAAACCTACCTATATTTCTAAAACATTCTCAGAGGACAGTAACAGTAGCCTACATTTGTCCAGGTTTACATAATTGCATCAATTGCTGGTATTAAATAGCTTGTTTGTGATGTTTGATGGGATGAGGACAGTACGGAGGGAATATCGTTGGCCTTATCCTGTAGGATCCTGTAAAGGCTCTGTGAGCAAACAAGAGAGGTATCCTGGCCCTCTGGCACCCAGATGAGAGAAAGGGAGTAGGGGAGGGGGAGCATAGCATATTCACAAAGGAATATTACTTAGAATCTACAATCAAGAATGCCATAAGCATATGACACATTCATAACATTTGACAAATTGAGCTTCCTATGGAGGGATATAAAATAGCCATAGGAATGGTAGCCTACTAATATCGTTACAGAACATTTGCCTTGGGAAAATAAATATAGCATTGCTTTTGACTTTGTCATTAACAAGAGAGTCAACATTTTCGAGCTTTGGCAGAGGCAACCTCATATTCTGTTGGCATTGATCGTTGGCTTTTTATGAATGAAAAGAGAGGAGAATTTTTACTAGCGGTTGACGTCACCTCCAGCGTGACGCCACCACCCTTTTCATTGGGCTGGCGGCAGAGGCCCCATTCATAAAACGGAAAGAGGCGGACTGCTCGTGATAGTAATGCTCTCAGGAGAATAAGAGCACAACATTGCGCAGGAGCTGCTCAGCATTAACACACATCCAGCACTCTCTTCGTGTTCTTCAACAGGAAAAACAGAATTATCTTCATTATGGAGGAAAATATGGTTATTATGGATGAACTTTGCGAAATGGATTGCAACGTTTTGAAAAGGTTGTTGAAGGACGACAGTGCGAAATGCCTGGTGCTGGACTGCCGATCATTTTTGGCGTTTAGCGCTGGACACATCCGGAGCGCAGTGAATATTCGCTGTAACACCATTGTGAGAAGGCGAGCGAAGGGCTCCGTGAGTTTAGACCAGATTCTATCGAGTGATGAAGAGGTCAAAGCCCGGCTGAAATCAGGAATGTACTCCGCTGTGATCCTCTACGACGAGAGGACGCCCGACATAGACACTGTTAAAGACGATAGCACAATCACTCTGGTGCTAAATGCAGTGTACAGAGACACATTTGGAACTGAAATATTTCTACTAAAAGGTAAATGATCACAATGCACTTATTAACAGGTTATCAGAATAAAAACATGACAAATTAGTTTTGTTTACAAGCATAAATAACACAACAAGCATAAATAATCATTTAATAGCACATTGTTCATTATATCTGACAAATGTGTTATTACAATGTTATTATTTTATTATCAGAATTATTACAAGTATTTCTTAACCATTAATGGTACATCTAGTGCGGTTTTGTATTGCTGCACAATTCAACCGACAAATAGGCACTAGGCGCTAACAATGATGTAATGCAGAGAGAGCCACGTCTGGGTGCACGCGGATGTGCTGCAGCGAGTGTCTTGTGTGAGCCCCAACAATTGGATAATCTTCAAGATTTCACATCAGCAAATTTATTAATTTAAAAAAGTTATTTTATTGGCTATTGTTGCCAATTGTTTATTATGAGATCAAAATTACACACACGCATTGAACATTGAAATATTAAGTGTTGCCAGATAATCACAAGACTATACCCTATTTCTCAATAAATTATTTACGTATATGAGGAAATGCCATTTTTCTCTCTCGTAAATTCGACTAGGTTTTTCAATTGTCACATTTAATTTAGGTGAAAACCACTAAGCATGCCCAAATTATAAGCCTCTTTTAATTTTATGGAAATCAAATTATAATTGCTGTTCTATAATGTTTTATGTCAATATTCAAAGATATTATATTTGGTTTTTATAGAGAAAAATGACCTATGTGTATTACGCTAGGTAGGCTAATTTGTAAATGATATACGTCCATGGTGAGCTATTAGGCTGGTTTGACTTGAGTGTGGCCTGTGATTAATATATCCTAATGTCTAAGGTTCATCTTTTTTCACAGGGGGCTACGACAGATTTTTTACGGAGTATCCCGAGTTCTGTTTGAAGACCAAAACGTTATCCTCGTTCTCTACCCAGTCCAGTTTGGACTCGTGTTCTTCCTGTGGAACTCCACAGACGTCCCACCATGACCAGGTAAAGAAGGGGACCTGTTTATATTGGTGACCGAGTTTGACTGAATGTGTGGCATTGAGTGAAATACCAGGGGACTCGTAAATTCCAGTCATCTAGGTTTAGGCCTACTGTTGTTTTTTCGTCTAGATAAGAGCACCAGTTGTGACTCCTTTTTATCTCTCTCACTGGTGCAGGGGGTGATAGGGTAGGCATGTGTGACCAACATTGCCTGGCCTTCCTTCACTATCTGTTTTAAGCAGGCGTTATCGATACTTTTCTGCTGTTTGAAGCGGGCCCATGGCAGCAATGCTATAACAGGGCCCAAATCAACAAACTGGCTGAAGATACAGTATATTAATTTCTTGAGTTGTCATTGGCCTATATTTTATGATCCAATTTCAGACCATATTGCTGCGACCTTAAAATTTAAATAATTAAAAGAAAGTGCATACCACAGTCTTCTTAATTGTGTTACGTTGTGATGTTTGAAAGAGACATTCTGACTACATTTGCCTGTATTCTCTTTTGACTCTGTATTAATGCCAACTTTGTCTTCTATATGTTCCAGGCTGGTCCAGTGGAGATTCTTCCCTTCCTGTACCTTGGCAGTGCCTTCCACGCCTCCAAAAAGGACATGCTGGACGGCATGGGCATCTCAGCCTTACTCAACGTGTCCTCTAACTGTCCCAACCACTTCGAGGGGGTCTACCAGTACAAGTGCATTCCTGTGGAGGACAACCACAAAGAGGACATCAGCTCCTGGTTCATAGAAGCCATTGAGTTTATCGGTAAGTTACATTTTCTTAGAAGAAGAATGGGATCCGTTCCAAATTACACCCTGTAGTGCACTATAAAGGGAATAGGGTGCCATTTGGGACTTAGCCTAATACATCATCATCATGATGAGCAGGAGGAGAATGACATGGTCTATGATGGTCCCTATAGCTGCAGCATAGCTCAGTAGAATGTTAATTTGATCATGTGATTAAAGGTCTTCTTTTTTCAGGGAAGAGAGTGTCACTTCAATTGATGGTTCTTCAAGAACATGTTTATTTTTATAATTCCTCTGAGTGTATGAGTAATGGGTGGCAGTATTTTTCTAACCACGGTGGCAAAATGTATTTAAGATAACATTTTCATTCCCGGCCAGGTACTAGCCTAAGTAAAAGGAGAAGATTTTAGAATAAATAATTGGTATTAAATAGACAATAAATAGTGTGCTAATGCAGAATCTCAGTGTGAGGTTTACCCATGCTCAGTGTGCTCAGTTGATATGGAGGGAGAGGAGAGCTGAATTATAGTCATTGTGGGACTACGATGGTTAGAGATTTTCATGGTTAGGGATTTCCATGGTTAGAGATTATCATGGTTAGAGATTACCATGGTTAGGGATTTCCATGGTTAGAGATTACCATGGTTAGGGATTTCCATGGTTAGAGATTACCATGGTTAGGGATTTCCATGGTTAGAGATTATCATGGTTAGAGATTACCATGGTTAGGGATTTCCATGGTTAGAGATTATCATGGTTAGAGATTATCATGGTTAGGGATTTCCATGGTTAGAGATTACCATGGTTAGGGATTTCCATGGTTAGAGATTATCATGGTTAGAGATTACCATGGTTAGAGATTTCCATGGTTAGAGATTATCATGGTTAGAGATTACCATGGTTAGGGATTGCCATGAGGGAGGATAGGCTGGGCCTAGTGTCATATTCCACATGGAAGCCTGCTGCACTGGTGTGTGGAGACCCCAGTATGTTTGGATGGGTGTGTGTGTGTGTGTTTGTAAGCGTCTATGGGCTTGAATGCATCAGAGTTAGCTGCTTAGGGACAAGAGTATGACTCATCCACTGTTCTTGGGTGCGGTGCTGCGTTAGTTGGAGTTACTTTAATAGCTGTGTATGTTCACACCAGAGAATACGACTGCACTATAGAACAGGATGTTACATTTCTGTGTTTTAATGAGTATTTATGACATTCTACTCACATAGAAATATTTGGGCATTAGGACACACATTTTGTTGTGTGGACACTACTCATAATGGCCTCCCTGTGATGAGGGCAATTCCCCTGTGGTTGCTATTTCTCATGGTGAGAAATGCTTATGTATGGAAAGGGCTGTAGGTGTGTTGGGTGCAGGATCAACATTTGCATGTCTTTGCTCTGGGGTGCATAGTTTTGATGTTTGTGTTTTATAGGGCTAGAGATTAATATATTGCTTATGAGACACTGAGGTGTAAGAGCCTGTCCTGTGCCTTTGTGGTCGTCTGTGTGGATGAGAACCATGAGGAAAAACAAATCAGTGAAGTTATACGTGTCTATCAAGAAAGCTTACAGACCATTACAACAGATGATCCTGAGCACTACGTATTACCTATCCTGGGCATATCTACAGTATACCCTGAGTCAATTCTGGACCCCCTATCTCTCTGTGTCTCTCTCTTTAGACTCTGTGAAAGACTCTAACAGACGTGTGCTGGTGCACTGCCAGGCGGGCATCTCTCGCTCTGCCACCATCTGCCTCGCATACCTGATGAAGAAGAAGCGTGTTCGGCTGGACGAAGCCTTTGAGTTCGTCAAGCAGCGCCGCAGTATCATCTCCCCCAATTTCAGCTTCATGGGTCAGCTGCTGCAGTTCGAGTCCCAGGTGCTGGCCACATCGTGCGTGGTGGAGGCTGCCAGCCCCTCGGCAGCCAGCCTGGGCCCCAAGTCTTCCTCCAGCCCTACGTCGCCTTTCATCTTTAGCTTTCCCGTCTCCGTGGTAGCGCATGGCCAGCCCAGCAGCCTGGCCTACCTGCAGAGTCCAATCACAACCTCACCCAGCTGCTGATGCCCCGCCCCCACAAAGACTCACTGCCCCATTCCTCTCACTATCCAGACCAGAGAGAGAGGTTATCTTCTCCTACCTGGTATAAGCTGAAAGGTCCATTGACAATGAAAAACTGAGGGCGCCTATCCTGCTGCCTGACACAAAAAACTGTATAGAATATGGCACTCACACGTACACCTTCATCACTATATGGTGACTAATAAATACATTCTTTCATAAAACAGGCTAAAGAACAGATGCAGTTCCTGTGTTTTACTGTGAAGGTGGACACAGGAAGGACGGGGCGGCAGAATTCTAAGTTGTTGTCCATCTTTTTCATTTCCTGTGGAGTTTTCCAAAGCCTCTCCGGTCCTGTTGAGAGGGCTGAATGGCCGTGAGCAGAGATGCAGAGAAAATGAAAGAGCAAAGAGGGGAGGGGGGGAGAAAGAGAGTGCTCAGTCATTTAGTGGCTTCCTGATGGAGCGCAGGAGGCTCTTCAGTTGTGACAGGTGCTTGCTAGCGTCCTGTCCGGCTTCCTGTCCCTGACATCCCCATCCTCTCTCCCACACGCCCCCTCCTCTTCTGGAGCAGGACTGCTGATGAATGACTGAATAAAAGAGTCACCCCTGCGGAGGAGGAGAGGCCGCTGAGATGGAGAGACTAGCTTTCTGAGACAGTGCCAAATGAACGTCTGAGCCCCTGCTACATAGCCCGGGCAACCCCTGGTGTTCCATGTAATAAGCTCGGTCGGAAGGACAGATATGCTTTTGAGGGGAAAGGGGGTCTAGTCATTTCTGTTTTTTGTTCAGTGCCTTGTTCAGAGAAGGTATAGGATGTTTTCCCCAGCGCTTTTGGATGTGCTCAAGTGCCCCAGCGCCTTTTCTTTCCAAACAGACTGTGGCAGATAAACTGGCAAATCTCTAAACAGCAACAACAAACCATTTCAAGTCAGCACTGCAATACAGACAATGTAATCCTATCCGTTCCTCTCCCCCAAGTAGAACAATAATGCGTTTCTCTCTCTTCCCAGTTTCCACCAAAGTACTACATTGTGTTGTGTATTTATAATCATGTTTTTAGCTTCATATGTGTGTATTCGCTAATCGATAAAGACCGGATCTTTGAGAAGTGCTGTTTGCCTTACCAATAATGATTTTTTATAATTCACCAGATAAGAATGTTGTCATTTTTCATTCCTGTAGGGAGGCATATTGTTGTCTGTTACATAGGTACTATTTCTGTTCAGACCATGGATGCTGATTGGTCTAATGCTTGTTGGAGGAGGGAGTTAGTTGGGAACAGACCTATGGCTTGTTTCTTTGTCTTATCACTGTTACTCCACCAATGTCTAGTAGATCCAGAGTACTTTCTAAACTTGCCAAATGCACAATAACCAACAGGGACAATTTCCCGGCTACGCACAAACACCCCTAAAAAACAGGCACACTGGAATGTCTGACATCACTGGGAAAAAATATATATGAGATGGTAAAAAACTGCTAGTGTGTGCTGCTACTGGACTGATTCATGTGAAATGATTAGTTTTTCTTCTCATTTCATTCTCTGAGTGAAAATATTGCCTGGAAGTGCTGGCCCAGGCGACGATCAGAGCCAGGAGCAAAGGCTTTTGGGAAAACAGGATTTACGCCCCTCCTCTTTTTGAAGAATGTTGGCACCTTTTATAGAGCACTTTTTAGTGATGCAATACCGTATTATAACTTTGAATTAATTTGCACATTATTATTACTATGATACCAGGTGGTAACTGATGACACCCATAATGTGCTTTTGTTCTTGAACGAGGGTATGTATGTAAATGATATGAAGATGAGAGGCGTTCTCTGGTTCACAATCATTGAACAATGCAATACTTTCTACCTGTGTCAAGTGAAATGCTGTTGTCTCATCATGGCAATATCATTCATCAGGTTGACCTTTTTTTTATTTATTTTTTACTTTTCCCTATGTTTTTGTTGAATTGTATATGCTTTATTTATTCCTAAAATTCCATTGTGAAATTCAAAAATGTTCTTAAAAAAAAAGAAAATGTCTGTCTTACTTGCATGAAACATCATATACAGTGGGGAGAACAAGTATTTGATACACTGCCGATTTTGCAGGTTTTCCTACTTACAAAGCATGTAGAGGTCTGTAATTTTTATCATAGGTACACTTCAACTGTGAGAGACGGAATCTAAAACAAAAATCCAGAAAATCACATTGTATGATTTTTAAGTAATTCATTTGCATTTTATTGCATGACATAAGTATTTGATCACCTACCAACCAGTAAGAATTCCCGCTCTCACAGACCTGTTAGTTTTTCTTTAAGAAGCCCTCCTGTTCTCCACTCATTACCTGTATTAACTGCACCTGTTTGAACTCGTTACCTGTATAAAAGACACCTGTCCACACACTCAATCAAACAGACTCCAACCTCTCCACAATGGCCAAGACCAGAGAGCTGTGTAAGGACATCAGGGATAAAATTGTAGACCTGCACAAGGCTGGGATGGGCTACAGGACAATAGGCAAGCAGCTTGGTGAGAAGGCAACAACTGTTGGCGCAATTATTAGAAAATAGAAGAAAATATAAGAAGTTCAAGATGATGGTCAATCACCCTCGGTCTGGGGCTCCATGCAAGATCTCACCTCGTGGGGCATCAATGATCATGAGGAAGGTGAGGGATCAGCCCAGAACTACACGGCAGGACCTGGTCAATGACCTGAAGAGAGCTGGGACCACAGTCTCAAAGAAAACCATTAGTAACACACTACGCCGTCATGGATTAAAATCCTGCAGCGCACACAAGGTCCCCCTGCTCAAGCAGGCGCATGTCCAGGCCCGTCTGAAGTTTGCCAATGACCATCTGGATGATCCAGAGGAGGAATGGGAGAAGGTCATGTGGTCTGATGATTCAAAAATAGAGCTTTTTGGTCTAAACTCCACTCGCCGTGTTTGGAGGAAGAAGAAGGATGAGTACAACCCCAAGAACACCATCCCAACCGTGAAGCATGGAGGTGGAAACATCATTCTTTGGGGATGCTTTTCTGCAAAGGGGACAGGACGACTGCACCGTATTGAGGGGAGGATGGATGGGGCCATGTATTGCGAGATCTTAGCCAACAACCTCCTTCCCTCAGTAAGAGCATTGATGATGGGTCGTGGCTGGGTCTTCCAGCATGACAACGACCCGAAACACACAGCCAGGGCAACTAAGGAGTGGCTCCGTAAGAAGTATCTCAAGGTCCTGGAGTGGCCTAGCCAGTCTCCAGACCTGAACCCAATAGAAAATCTTTGGAGGGAGCTGAAAGTCCGTATTGCCCAGCGACAGCCCCGAAACCTGAAGGATCTGGAGAAGGTCTGTATGGAGGAGTGGGCCAAAATCCCTGCTGCAGTGTGTGCAAACCTGGTCAAGAACTACAGGAAATGTATGATCTCTGTAATTGCAAACAAAGGATTCTGTACCAAATATTAAGTTCTGCTTTTCTGATGTATCAAATACTTATGTCATGCAATAAAATGCAAATTAATTACTTAAAAATCATACAATGTGATTTTCGGGATTTTTGTTTTAGATTCCGTCTCTCACAGTTGAAGTGTACCTATGATCAAAATTACAGACCTCTACATGCTTTGTAAGTAGGAAAATCGGCAAAATCGGCAGTGTATCAAATACTTGTTCTCCCCACTGTATGTTATCTGGGAGGGACTACAGAAAGGATTCACACCCCTAGACACCCCAGCCTACACACAATACCCCATAATGTCAACGTGGAATTATGTTTTTCGAAAGTTTTACAAATTAATAAAAAATGAAAAGCTGAAATGTATTGAGTCAATAAGTGTTTAAACCCTTTTGTTATGGCAAGCCTAAATAAGTTCAGGAGTAAACATTTGCTTAACAAGTCACATAGTAGGTTGCATGGATCCACTCTGTGTACAATAATAGTTTAACATATTTTTTTTATGACTACCTCATCTCTGTACCCCGCACATACAACTATCTGTATGGTTCCTCAAACAAGCAGTGAATTTCAAAAACAAATTCAAACACAAAGACCAGGGAGGCTTTCCAATGCCTCGCAAAGAAGGGCACCTATTGGTAGATTGGTAAAACATTTTTTTAAAATAAAGCAGACATTGAATATCCCTTTGAGCATGGTGTATCAATGCACCCAGTCACTACAAAGATACAGGCGTCCTTTCTAACTTAGTTGCCGGAGAGGAAGGAAACCATGGCCAATGGTGACTTTAAAACAGTTCCAGAGTTTAATGGCTATGATAGGAGAAAACTGAGGATGGATCAACAACATTGTAGTTACTCCACAATACTAACCGAAATAAGAGGGTAAAGAAGGAAGCCAACACAGAATAAAGACATTCCAAAACAGGCGTCCTGTTTGCAAATTAGGCACTAAAGTAAAACTGCAAAAAATGTGGCACAGAAATGTACTTTATTCCTGAATGCAAAGCGGTATGTTTGGGGCTAATCCAATACATCACTGAGTACCACTCTTGATATTTTCAAGTATGGTGGTGGCTGCATCATGTCATGGGTATGCATGTCATTGACAAGGACTAGGGAGTTTTTTTAGGATAAAAAGAAACGGAATAGATCTAAGAACAGGAAAAATCCTGGTTCAGTCTACTTTCCAACAGACACTGGGAGACAAATTCACCTTCCAGCAAGACAATAACCTAAAATACAAGGCCAAATCTACACTGGAGTTGCTTACCAAGACAACATTGAATGTTACTGAGTGTTTTTACTTAAATCAGCTTGAAAATCTATGGCAAGACATGAAAATGGCTGTTTAGCAATGATCAACAACCAACTTGATAGAGCTTGAAGAATTTTAAAAATAATAATGTGCAAATACTGTACAATCCAGGTGTGCAACGCTCTTGGGGCTCCCGAATGGCGCAGCAGTCTAAGGCACTGCAACTCAGTGCTAGAGGCGTCATTACAGACCCTGGTTCAATTCCAGGCTGTATCACAACCAGCCGTGATTGGGAGTCCCTTAAGGTGGCGCACAATTGGCCCAGCATCGTTGGGATAAGAATTTGTTCTTAAATGACTTGCCTAGTTAAATATAACCTTGGGTTTAAAAAATGTTGTTCATTCTAATCACAAGATCCTAAATGCAAGCACAGATAATGATGTCAAAATAATCAAAGGCTGACTTACTTCTAAGTCATTTCACAAAGATAAAAGGCTGGTGTTTAGATGTAGCCAGCTTTAGACTATGCAGCGATCTTTGCCGCAAAGCTTAATGGATTGTGATGGTCTGTTCATCACTGGTGTACAGTAGGTCCGGTCCTGTCTGCAATGACTAGAATAAGCCTCGAAGAGCTGGGTTGCATATCACAAAATAACTGTAGGGTTATAGCACCCCCTAGTGGGTGATCTTAATACTCCACGTCCTCATTAATCTCTCCATAGAAATCACATTGTAGGTGTTTGTTGGGTAAAATGATGACATCGTGGGGATTATACCTGGAACCTAGCCATTTAGATGACAAAAAACACGCTATAACACATTGATTTCATTATTGTTTTCCATTCTGTCAGACTATAAGTATTAATCAAATGCCACTTCAGACGTGAGCAAATCCGCTCCCTATAAGTATTTAGGCCTATACACTATGCAGAATTTACACACATCATACAAGCTCTAGTGCAGGGCTGTTCATGTCGGCCCTGGAAGACCGAATAACTTCTGGTTTTCATCCTCTCCTTCCAATAAGGGACTAATGCCAGAGAGATGATGGCGTTTATTTTTTCGCTTACCAAACAATACGTTTTTGTATGGAGGTCAATGAGAAAGTGTCGAATTTGGTTAACAAAAAATGCAATGTCTTATTTGCTACGTGTGGCTTATTTGATAATATAGAATTTTCGTAATGATTTGGTTGTTGTAAGTGTAACGATATAGGACACGTGACACCCCGGCAACTTTGAGAAAAAAACACTTTACGAGGATTTTTATAGATTTTTTTTCTATTGTGCTATTGACTGTACGTTTGTTAATTCCATGTGTAACTCTGTTGTTTGTGTCGCACTGCTTTGCTTTATCTTGGCCAGGTCGCAGTTGTAAATGAGAACTTGTACTTTAATTGACCTACCTGGTTAAAAAAATCGGAGTTGCGCCTGGTCGTCACTAGTTACTACCGCCACAAAGTCATAAACCCCGCCTAATTCTACTATTGATCTTCTTAAAATGTGATTTTAAACCTATCCCCGACCTTAACCACACTGCTAACCTTATGCCTAATACTAACCTTAAATGAAAAAAAATAATGAAAACAAAAATTGGTTAAGACAATTTTGACTGCGTTTGTTGTAACTAGTGGAAACCGTTGTGCCTGTTCACACGCGTATCTGCCCTCTCATTGGCTAAAATGGTTCCATCTGATCTTGCCTCATACCAACTTCCTTCCATTTTGAAGACATTTCTTTTCATTATTAGGGCGGCAACTAGAGCATTTGGGACCTGTTTCCCAAAATCATCCTAATACTAAATGAATCGTTAGAACATCATACAAGGACCTAAGACCATGTTGACATTTCCGAGCCTTTTCCCAAAAACTACTTTATTAACGTTGCACTTGAAATCGCTTGCAATCTTACCATTATTATTAAGAACAGTTAAGTGCGTGGTTAGATCACCGTATGCCCACTCGCGTCACTTTAGACACATCAAATAACCGCTAAACATAGGATGAAGACGTTTATCTGTCTCTCTGACCACTGAAAACTTCATAGTTTAATATATAGTTCGCAATGTTTTTATAAACAAGTGAATCAAGGATACATTAAAAAAAGAAAACCGAGATAACCGAATTATATAATAGTTAGATTTAGGCAAAAATATTAACATAACTTTCATTTATGTACAATCGATAGACCTACCTAGTATTATTAACCCGTTAGATCACTATATCTGAGCTGCTTCAATTTTCGTATCTATTAGGCCTATAGGCTATATTATCTAAAAGCTTAGGCATTTCACTGTAGCCTAACGAATAATCTAAAGGTCAACATATTAGGTCTATGGCAACGTCACTTAATTTCCCACTTCATGGTTAATTAGCCTATTTAAATGTTTTAATTGCAGAATATCTGTAGGCCTACTTGAAGCTCAATTCCTGCCTGCCTTTAGGCTACAATGATTTGTTGAGCAATTACGAAAACCATTGTCATCATATCCTATTTTTAGGTCACATTGATATTTTCTATAGCTAACGAAAAAACGAGCAACTTTGACATGATTTATTATTGCTCACAGTTTACAAACTGAAGAAATGCAGAATTAACATAATCAAATATTTCATTCAAAATAGCAGGAGAAAACAGTTCGCATACCTAATGGCAAACACTAATAAATAAAGATGACTTTGAATAGCCAGAAATCATTTAAGAGCTACAGCAAGCCCTAGTTTAAATGTAAGGAATAAGGCATGGGGTATATGGCCAACCAGTTTATAATAGCAATAAGGCACCTCGGGGGTTTGTGATATGTGGCCAATATACCATGGGTAAGGGCTGTATCCAGGCACTCCTCGTAATATATGGCCAATATACCACAACTAACCGCTGTTCTTTTTGGATACAGCCCTTAGCCATGGTAAATTGGCCACATATCACAAACCCCCGATTTGCCTTATTGCTATTATAAACTGGTTACCAACGTAATTAGAGCAGAAAAAAATAAATGTTTTGTCATACCCATGGTATACGTCCCCAGGGCCTGGTTTTTCCAAACACATTTTAATGCTAAATTCATCGTCAGAACCTTCGTAGGAGCATATCGTTAAATCTCCGAACTGTTTCCCAAAACCATCGTTTTTAACATTGCACTTGAAAACGCTCTTAATTCAGAGTTTGTTTTGATATTTCAACCTGCTTGTCCTGATCGCGACTGGTGTGGATGGACAAAATCAACATGCGCGGGATGGCACACGCGTGCCCGGTGTAGTCAGCATGTGAGACGCCTGCCTCACCACTGGTACATCAGCCAAAGCGCGACGTTAGATGGTTTTTGCCGTCCCACCGCCTTTTCTAAACATAGAAGAATCACATGGTTTTTCCATCTCTCTGCGACTGCCGATAACTTCAGAACAAAGTTGACTACAAATACAAAATTGCCAAGGTCTTTGCATTTGATACAACAAGCGACGTATACAATTTGTCTTCAAAAGAAAACCAAGATGACCGTATTAAAATATAAACAGTAGGCTATTCAGTGCATTTTTATTGGGTAAGCATTAGAATAAGCCCCCTCAATATTTGCAGCCGTAGGTGGTAATACACTACATATACCAAAGTATGTGGACACCCCTTCAAATTAGTGGATTCGGCTATTTCAGCCACACCTCTTGCTTACTGTTGTATAAAATCGAGCACACAACCATACAATCTCCATAGGAAACATTGGCAGTAGAATGGCCTTACTGAAGTGCTCGGTGACTTTCAATGTGGCACTGTCATAGAATGGCACCTTTCCAACAAGTCAGTTCATCAAATTTCTGCCCTGCTAGAGCTTCCTCGGTCAACTGTAAGTACTGTTATTGTGAATTGGCAACATCTAGGAGCAACAACGGCTTAGCCGCGAAGTGGTAGGCCACACAAGCTCACAGAACGAGACCGCCGAGTGCTGAAGGGCTACAGTTAGGCCATAAAGCTTAGGCTACGAACTAACGGCAGATAAAAATTCTGGCCTCGATTGCAACATTCACTACAGAGTTCCAAACTGCCTCTGGAAGCAACATCAGCACAATAACTGTCAGTCAGGAGCTTCATGAAATGGGTCTCCATGGCCGAGCAGTCGCACACAAGCCTAAAATCACCATGTGCAATGCCAAGTATCGGCTGGAGTGGTGTAAAGCTCGCCGCCATTGGACTCTGGAGCAGTGGAAATGCCTTCTCTGTGGAGTGATGAATCACTCTTCACCATCTGGCAGTCTGATGGACGAATCTGTGTTTGGCGGATGCTAGGAGAATGCTACCTGCCCCAATACATAGTGCCAACTATAAAGTTTGGTGGAGGAGGAATAATGGTCTGGGGCTGTTTTTTCATGGTTCGGGCTAGGCCCCTTAGTTTCAGTGAAGCGCAATCTTAACGCTACAGCATACAATGACATTCTAGACGATTCTGTGCTTCCAACTTTGGGAAGGCCCTTTCCTGCTTCAGCATGACAATGCCCCGTGCACAAAGCGACGTCCATACAGAAATGGTTTGTCGAGATCGGTGTGGAAGAACTTGACTGGCCTGCACAGAGCCCTGACCTCAACTCCATCAAACACCTTCTGGATGAATTGGAACGCTGACTGCAAGCCAGGCCTAATCGCCCAACATCAGTGCCCGACCTCACTAATGCTCGTGGCTGAATGGAAGAAAGTCCCTGCAGCAATGTTCCAACATCTAGTGGAAAGCCTTCCCATAAGAGTGGAGGCTGTTATAGCAACAAAGGGGGAACCAACTCCATATTAATGCCCATGATTTAGGAATGAGATGTACGACAAGCAGGTGTCCACATACATTTGGTCACGTAGTTTATCTCTCTAGGTCTAGGAGCTAATCCGTCATCAGTATTGTGACATAATTAGAATGTTAATATAAGATTTGAATGGATAGAGCTGATCCAAAAGCAGCACTCCCTTTCTTTCTATCCTATCAGTAGCTACACATGCTCCAACGATGCAATTAGTGACCGTTCTCCCTGATGCCAGCGCATGTTGTTTTTGGAAAATGCATGTTACATCTTCGGCCATTGTAGGAAAGGTCCGTCGTTAAACACTCGTAAGCCTAAATTCCATCGCTAATCGGGAAACCGGGCCCTACTCTAATGCCATTCACATCATCTAGGGGAGAACACAATAGCTCTGTGTGACAAACAGGTGGAGAGATTGTTTGTTTTGATCGACTCATTTCTAATCGGCCCCCTGAATGAGAAGTTTGACTGACATCTTTTCCTGCTGGTGATCGCTGAAGTAATGGTCAACTCTGTCCTCACAGCTATTCATCTCCCCCACTTCACTGAAAATCAATTCCCCTCTACAGGAAAGCATAGCACAGCCAATTCTGTTTCACAGTGTTGAGTACATTTTTCCTCTGGACATTTCCATGAATGTTCCGCACAGTATCAGTATGTAGTGTTGGGTTGAAAGAAAAATGAGCTGTAGTCAATACAAGGTCATGCTCCTTTTGAGGAACACTTACATTATGTACATTTAACTTCAACAAAAGCCATTCAGACAAAACAATCTTCCGTGAACTACTTTGATTGTGAGAAAAGTAGCAGGGAAGAGGCATTGGTCAGATGTGAACAGTTATGTACTTTATTAATACTTCTTTACAACACTGAGGAGTGTTACATTAGTCTCCAAATCAGCTGTGGTACATGATAGTCAGTGGGTCATTCATTACTGGATCTTTTCAGCACCAGAAAAACAAAATAAAATGGTGAAAAAATAAGATAAGGACTGTAGTAGGAAGAGTAAGAGGCATCGAGGCTCTCTCCAGGTGTTGGTCTGAAGAGAAGAGTGGAGATTAAATGAAAATTCCACTCAAACTATCTTTTGGTATGGTTTCATTAGTCGCTTCATACTGGGACACATTCTGTATTTTGAAAGTTCTATATCTTGAAAACTTGATTGCTGACGTGCAAAACTATCAACAGCAGACTAATGAAACACATACCAAAATATAGTTTTTGAGTGGTGTTTTCCTTTAAGACCAGGGTTCAGTTCCAAATAGCCCCCTATTCCCTATATAGTGCATTACTTTTGACCAGGGCCAGTAGGGAACCCGTCAAAAGTAGTGCACTATATAGGGAATATGGTGCTATTTGGGACTTAAACAGGTTGCAGTAAATGGATGTGTTAACATCCCGGTCAAAGCGCAGACAGTTCTGGAGCTGGTATCTGAAACAGCAGGGATGGCAGAGTACCACACCAGCAGATGCAGATAGAGCCCAGCTAGTGAGAGTGAGACGACACAGGGAGAAGACAGTGTCCTCCAATACAGACTACAGGATGTGGCATTCAAACCAGCCATTGCTTCAAACTGTTATTTCCCAGAGGATGATTGACAAAACCAGTAGGAAGTAAGAAAAGTTATTGTTTACTTCTCAAAGAGGACACAGAGCAGAGGGATGAATGTGGAAGTGACCAAGAAAGAGATCGGGAAAAACAGCTACAAAAATCCCTTTCATCCCCACCAAAAAACAAACAAATAATTTACAGTACTAATACAGCTCACTCTTCATCCGTTAACAACATGGTGAGCTTTATAAAGGCATCGTCTGCTACACACTGTACAATACTGGACATCTTTTTTCAACGTTATTTTCAATACATTTTCAAATAACTTAAAAATCATTCCCGTTTAAAAGTGCAAATCCATTAAAAGATGAGTTTGACTGGATGGGAAATGGTAATGAAAAGTCAGATGTTCAGTGTTTTCTTGTGCAAAGTAATGTTCTAACAATAATAGTAACATCTTATAGCTTGCTTTACTTTCTCACATAACTCAATTTCTGTCCCAATCTGAAACCTTTGAGGATTTCCCATCAGTTCCAGTAACACAGAGGAAACCCCTAATGGTCCCAGAGAGGAAACCCCTAATGGTCCCAGAGAGGAAACCCCTAATGGTCCCAGAGAGGGAACCCCTAATGGTCCCAGAGAGGAAACCCCTAATGGTCCCAGAGAGGAAACCCCTAATGGTCCCAGAGAGGGAACCCCTAATGGTCCCAGAGAGGGAACCCCTAATGGTCCCAGAGAGGGAACCCCTAATGGTCCCAGAGAGGAAACCCCTAATGGGAACCCTTAATGGGAACCCCTAATGGTCCCAGAGAGGGAACCCCTAATGGTCCTAGAGAGGAAACCCTTAATGGTCCCAGAGAGGGAACCCCTAATGGGAACCCCTAATGGTCCCAGAGAGGAAACCCTTAATGGTCCCAGAGAGGGAACCCCTAATGGGAACCCCTAATGGTCCCAGAGAGGGAACCCTTAATGGTCCCAGAGAGGGAACCCTTAATGGTCCCAGAGAGGGAACCCTTAATGGTCCCAGAGAGGGAACCCTTAATGGTCCCAGAGAGGGATATCTTATATCATCTCAACTTTAAAAAAACAAAGAGGTCAAAAACCTCCAGGTCTGGTCTCCATTGTGACATGGTCCCATTATACATAATCTTTTAAAACAAAGTCAAAACAATAAAGTAAAACAATCATGGAAATATCACAATAAAATAATACAGAGCTAATAGGATAAATGAAGTGTAAGGTTTGATGAGCTAAAAAAAATATATTTGTGTGCTGGAAAGGGAGAGGTTATTGGTTGTTTTCAGTCACGCATGATCTGGTTCTGGGGTGTGTACCGCAGCTTCCCCTGCCAGGCTTGATGAAGAAACAGGGCTGGGAGTGAGGCTGGTATACTGCATACTAGTACATCCACCCTGATCTCTACCTACATATCCATCTGAGTGATAGGTACAGTAGAGGAGTCTCAGCCATGCTTCACTGGGGAAGCTATCACTCAGGTGAAGGCAGACTGGCAAGAGTCCTTATCTCTGAGCCTTACCGCTAACCAATGAGCTCTGAGTCCCTTATTTCTAACCTTAACCACTAACCAATGCGCTTTGAGTCCCCATCTCTAACCTAACCTGAACTTTATCCGCTTGGTTCTCTCTATTTGGCCGTAACCAGTGTCAACCATGAGCGAGAGACCCGGGAGCATGAGCGAGAGACCCGGGAGCATGAGCGAGAGACCCGGGAGCATGAGCGAGAGACCCGGGAGCATGAGCGAGAGACCCGGGAGCATGAGCGAGAGACCCGGGAGCATGAGCGAGAGACCCGGGAGCATGAGCGAGAGACCCGGGAGCATGAGCGAGAGACAGGCGACAACATTAGACAATTCCCAGTGAGGGCAACATTTTCAATTAAACACTAAAGAAGGACGAGGGAAAAAATAAAAACAAAACATTTGGGAAAATAAATGGTGGTGGTTGTGAGGAACTGGTCATTTATAGTGAGTGAAATAGAACAGAAACTAGTGGAGGACAGACATCTTTCCAGGGGTTAGAGTTCATTTAAGGGGCGGAGGTTCATCCTAGCTCAGCCCAGAATGTGTGAAGTAATGTTTTGGGTAACAGTCTCTGTGATTCGTTCTTTCCCAGCAAAGGTGGGTGTGTGTTAGTCTGGTTGAGTCTGGACTAGGTCTTCTGTTCTGCTCCGGCTGTGGGGGAGGGTGTGCTCTCTGGTTTCAGGATCTGATACGTGATGAGGTACTCTGGGTATGCCTGAGGAATACAGTGGGATAGGACAGACAAGTCATTGTCATGGGTCTGTTTGTGGTGTGTGTGTGTGTCTGCAGGCTTCCCATCCGAAACAGCTTGGAACAGTTTGTGCATATATTATGACGACATTTTGAGACGTTTTTGTTAGTTTTGGTCTTTGGCAAGGGTTTTTCCAGCTTTTCGTGCACACATTTTTTCTTGAGGCAGGCCGATGTCTACTCCCCTTCGTCAGTGATTGGTCAACAGTATGGATTCTTCAATGAAGTATTTGTCATTCAACGAGAGACTAATCAATTTCACGCACATTTTTTCACTTGAGAAATACTGGACCATCTTAGTGAGATGTAAAACTGCGTGAATTAGATCTCCTCGACAAAAACAACAATTAATGACAGACTTCTTGAGTTATTTTAGATATATTCTGACTATTCTATTCTACAGCGTCTCAATATGGACAAACAGTTGTATTGCTGGCTAAGCGCCAGCTGAACCGAAGCATGCTGAGTCCTTTAGACTGACCTGTTCTCCTCTGTAGATGACATACTCTGCGTACGCCAGTCCGTTGACGCTGGGCCGGCCGATTACTGAGTGGTGTCCAGGGGGGGCGTGGGCCATCTTCATGGCACTGAACTGGAGGAAGGACTTGCCCAGGGTCACTCTGCAGAACAACATCTGCCTGCAACACACAACAACCCAACACACACACACCTGTAATAAACAACCTAGTAACACACATCAGAATACTACACGTAACTTGAATTCATTCATAACACACACATCAGAACACCACATACAACGGCATGCAATACACAACGTCACCACACAGATTATAACACCAGCATACACACAACAGCCTCTGCCTGCAATACACAGACTAGACATCACACATATTATTTATGAACGTCTGGAGTGAGTCTGACCTGTGGCAGATGTAGCAGGAACGGTCTTTGTGAGTGGGGCAGCCTGTGCCCCCTCCTATCCCGTACACGTACTGGTTACTCTTGGAGGAGTTCTCTGCAAAATAGATGCCCGCTCCGAACATGCCTCCGATGTAGGCATGCCGTTCGTCAAAGCCCTTATGGATGATAGCGTTGATGAATGGAGAACCTGACAGAAGAGAGGAAGAGAAGGGGAAGAAAGAGAAGAGGAAAATCGATGTCAAAATCAACTCTCATTCAGCGTAGATGTTATAACAGAGAACCCACTGTGTTTCTTCACCAGAATTGACAGGTAAGACTGCAGAGATACTGGTATCTTACCGTGGAAGAGCATGCGTTCGTTGTGATGGTTGTGGTTTTCATCAGCGATCTCTTTCTGTCTGTGTGAGTACCTCTCCCTCAACTTCTTATTCACCACCTTCTGGATCTACAGACAGACAGACCACACACAGTCAGACTCATACACAGCTACAGAGACAACAGAATGACCTACATACTAAAATCTTTCACAGAGCGGTGTTTATTGAGGACAGAAAAGGGATTTTGGGAGGTTGTCTCCTCTCCAGGTGCCTATGACTCACCTTTAGAATGTTGTACCTGCTGAAGACCCCACCTGCGTTGCCCCCGTCCCGGTGCTCTCGGATCGTACTTTGCAACTGTAAGCAGATACACACAGCTAGGGTCAGAAAGGGGAGAGTACTGCACAGGGCACCTACATCAGTCTGATAACAAAGATCTACTGGCCCCATCAGTGGATCAACATTGTTTCCATTGTAGAAACAGATAATGATGTAGAGTACATACTTCCTCTTCTACAGACTGGAACTCCTTATCGTCCGTGGCCAGGTCTATGAGCACCGTACCCTGACTGGCACAGTGGAACGTCAGGTACGAATTAGCACCTGGAGCAGAGGGACGAGAACACAATAACAACAAATGAGAAACCACGGTAACAGCGCTAACAGGCGATGTTCTATAAGTAGGAGGTTGTGCTGAGAGACATCCGGTATGCGTTAGCAGCAGTGTCATCTGTTGTTTCATAAGCAGTTAAACAGTCCTCCTGAAAAACATTCAAATCCCTTCAATAAGCCAGTGTGGTCAATAAGGCAGTTTTATAAGAAAATGCTTAAATATTAAATCAATAAGGAATAAGATGAATGGAATATGGATGTGATCCAGCATGCAGAATCTTGGCTGAACTCTGGCTCTCTGACCTTGCTGTCCTCCCAGGAGTCTCTCCACGCCTTTGACGAGTTTGTGGCGGTGACCGTAGGCGTTGATCCCAATCTCCTTCAGCTCCTCGTGGCCCATATCAGCCAGGACATCCAGCGAAATCTACATGGAAACAGAGCACATTCAGCCAACCAGAGCAGGGGCAGAGGACAGCCTGCTCTAAACACAGCCAATCAGATTGGTGGAGTCGTCGGACTGTCCAAACACATCCAATCATAATATAATAAGAACCAAGGGACACTAACAGTGCAGAGAACAGCAAGTCACCGTCTACTGCTAATGTGACATTTGGAATGACAAATCAGAACACTTAAAATTCCATTAAAATGTCTATTTTGGATTTATTTTTCAATTTAATTTCTCTCTCATCTCTTATTAAATTGTAGTTGCTGGTAAGGTTGCACATTTTGTGGAATATTCTGGGGTGGAAACTTTCCGAGGGAATTAACGGGAATATATGGGAATTAACAGGAATATATTGGAATTAATGGAAATATATGCAAATTAATATGAATACCATTTAAATGTCGATGTTTCTTGCATTGGATATATTTACCATATCATATGGAGACAGAAACATAGACAAACACGTAGACATAATTGCAAATGACTAAATCCTTCCAATAGAAATGTAAAAAACAACTTAGTTACAAATTGAACTCTAATTAAATGAGTTGACTCTTCACATGGGATGATTTCACTGAACAACAAAAGAAAGGGAATATTGAATGATCCATCGCATCTCCCAAAAACGTTTCCAACATACATCTGTAAAATGATGGTCTAGAAACTAACGCTTTGGTTGTCTTCCTCTCAGGCTTCCATGTCTTCTCCCTGGACCTCCTCAATGTCCACCTCTTGAACATCAGACTCTAAGGCCTCTTCACTGTCACTTTCCAACTTTGTTGAGGATGGCTCATTGTCAGACTCAAAAAGCCTCAAATTTGCTCGGATGGCCGCCTGTTGCGTGCTTTGGTGTGTGTGTTCCCAAACAAGGACTAGTTGCGCTCTGGCGCGCCTGATGGTGGTGGGATTTGGAGGATGATGGAGGCAACATGGGAAAGAGCCTCAGATCCACAAAGTCCCTTCCACCAGGTGGCTGATGAGATATATTGGCACGACTGCCATATTGCATCTCCATCCCAAAGCCCTTGCTTGGAAGTGTACGTCGCCAGACTGCCAAGAACCTTGCCCTCATCCAGGCCAAGGTGGTGAGACACGGTAGTGATGACACCATAGGCCTTGTTGATCTCTGCACCAGACAGGATGCTCTTGCCAGCATACTTGGGGCCCAACATGTACGCTGCGGCGTGTATGGGCTTCAGGCAGAAGTCTTCACGCTTTTTGATGTATTTCAGAACTGCAGTTTCCTCTGCTTGGAGCAACAGTGAAGTGGGCAGGGCAGTACTGATTTGATCTCTGACATCTGCAAGCAGAGTCTGAACATCAGACAGGATGGCATTGTCGCCCTCAATCCGTGCAATGGCTACTGCTATAGGTTTCAGGAGTTTCAGGCTGCTTAACACTCTCTCCCAAAATACATCATCCAGGAGGATCCTCTTGATGGGGCTGTCCATATCGGCAGACTGTGATATGGCCATTTCTTGGAGAGACCCCTTCTCCTCCAGTCGACTGTCAAACATGATGACAACACCACCCCAACAGGTGTTGCTGGGCAGCTTCAATGTGGTGCTCTTATTCTTCTCACTTTGCTTGGTGAGGTAGATTGCTGCTATAACTTGATGACCCTTCACATACCTAACCATTTCCTTGGCTCTCTTGTAGAGTGTATCCATTGTTTTCAGTGCCATGATGTCCTTGAGGAGCAGATTCAATGCATGAGCAGCCCAGCCAATGGGTGTGATGTGAGGGTAGGACTCCTCCACTTTAGACCAAGCGGCCTTCATGTTCACAGTATTGTCTGTCACCAGTGCAAATACCTTCTGTGGTCCAAGGTCATTGATGACTGCCTTCAGCTCATCTGCAATGTAGAGACCGGTGTGTCTGTTGTCCCTTGTGTCTGTGCTCTTGTAGAATACTGGTTGAGGGGTGGAGATGTAGTTAATTATTCCTTGCCCACGAACATTCGACCACCCATCAGAGATGATTGCAATACAGTCTGCTTTCTCTATGATTTGCTTGACCTTCATTTGAACTCTGCACCCAGCAAATGAGTAGATAAAGCATGTCTGGTTGGAGGGGTATATGCTGGGCGAAGACAATTCAGAAATCTCTTCCAATACACATTGCATGTGAGCATCAGAGGTGAACCAGTTGCATACACAGCTCGAGCAAGACATTCATCAGAATTTCTCTGACTACGTTCCTCCATTGAGTCAAAAAAAACTTCTGATTCCAGGAGGACCATGAGCTGTTGCTATTGATAAGGTGTCTGATTCATCATTTTCACCTAGAATAGAAGTAGATGGACTTTTGACAGGTTGCTTGTTGTGAGCGCTCAGGGAACTTTATGCACTTGGCCAGATGATTCTGCATCTTTGTTGCATTCTTCACATATGATTTGGCACAGTATTTGCAAATGTACACAGCTTTTCCTTCTCCATTAGCTGCAGTGAAATGTCTCCATACATCAGATAGTGCACGTGGCATTTTCCTGTAATAATTAGAAAACATTTGTAAAAAATAAAAAATAAAATATAATTCCATGTACAGATAAATAGTTAAGTAGTTCGATTAAACAACTCCTTTGTGTAAGAAGCATGTTTTAAAATGAAACATTTATGGAAACAGGTGAATTAACACTCCTCAGTTAGCAGGCTCAAGCAAGCTAAAACCCACATGGTAGCAGAAACTAACTAGCAGAAATTGTTAACAAGTTAGAAATTATTACTATTTACTAGTTAACAAAAAATAATCTATGTCATATAAAATATATTCACCCCACCCATTATTGCAATCAAAACTTACCAGAAAGCATGTAGTCCTTGGCTCAGACAGTGTAGTAGTGTGGGCTCAATAGCATCTCATTAGTGCGCAAGACCTTGAGAATCAGCTGTACATGTGATGGAAAAGTGCACTGCACATGTGATGGAAGAATGCACTGTGCATGCAGAGGGTTGCAATTCCATTCAATTGGGGATAGTTTAACCAAAATATGCCACAAGACCTAGAATTGCCTTGAGTATCGCACAAAAAAGGTTCACTGTTATAAGCTAACTTTTTTGATGAATTTAAGCAAAATTCCCCAAATTCCCGGCCTTAACTTCCCATGGAAAATTTTCGGAAATTTCCCGGAAAGTTTCCGACCCTTGTCACTGGGGCCCTTCTTCTAACACTTTTTGCAGCCTACCATGACCCATTGTACCAAGATATGAGTCAGGTTCAGAGCTCTCCGTCTCTCTCTCTCTCTCCGTTACCCTCAGTCATCCGGCCAGTGCAGTGAGTTGTTTAAAATCTCTCCACCCACTGAGGGGATAAACTTAGCATGTGGAGGAGAAGAAGATGGGGAGAAGAGAGGGATTTAAATGGGTGACTCACTACTAAACTGCATGTTCACTGATCAACAACACTGGAGAATCCTTTTTCACAGCAGCATACATCATCATCATTCAGCCCACACACAAACACAAACCTTCAAATATGGACAAATAAACAAACGCTCACACAATCGCATATAGAGTATAACGTTGAGACTGTATGTAGAGGCCGTGGTGTGAGTGTGGGGTGTGTTAGTGACTGTGTGTGGAGGACCCTTGATTTTTTTATTCACTGAGCAAATATCCCCTGAATTATCTCTCTCTCACAATCCCAAAGAGCCTCATCCTTGGCTATCCCAAAGAGCCTCATCCTTGGCTATCCCAAAGAGCCTCATCCTTGGCTATCCCAAAGAGCCTCATCCTTGGCTATCTCAAAGAGCCTCATCCTTGGCTATCTCAAAGAGCCTCATCCTTGGCTATCTCAAAGAGCCTCATCCTTGGCTATCTCAAAGAGCCTCATCCTTGGCTATCCCAAAGAGCCTCATCCTTGGCTATCCCAAAGAGCCTCATCCTTGGCTATCCCAAAGAGCCTCATCCTTGGCTATCTCAAAGAGCCTCATCCTTGGCTATCTCAAAGAGCCTCAAACTATTGAGCCGGTCTAAACAATCAGGAAAAGAAACCTGTCAGATTTTTTCCGCTCTCCAGACCTCCTCCCTCTGCTCCCTGCTGTAGGGATTCATCTGCTCATCTATGTGAAAATGACAGCCCTCTCCGTCCCAGCATCCCTACCGTGTCCCCAGCCTGATTTCACCTGGCATGGAACTCCACACACTCTCAACACCACACGCCGCTCTGCGTGGAACCCAACATTCCCCTTAAAACCAATCAGCAGTGGGATGAAGAGGTCAGCCTAAACTATCCTGCTGGAGACAAGGAGATACAGGGCACTTGGAGCTGCTGCAGATACATGCAGAGAGGGAAGGGAGGGAGGGAAAAGAAGAGCAGGTGATAGAGAGACGAGTGGGGGCAGTCAACTCTACAGGATGAGGGTAATTTCAGTGTCTGGCCATGCATCATGGTAAAGTCTGAGATGATCTGTTTCTATGGATTAGGCAGGCAGTCAATACTACTGACTGACTGTGGAAAGCTCCAGTGAAAAGACCAGCTGCAGACAGAGAAGCATGGAAGACAGATTGATTGAGAGTTGAGCTTTTTAGGTTTGTGGCGTGAGTGACAAGAGGTGTATGATTGGGCAACAGTAAACATGAAAGTGATTGGCTCGTACAGGGACCACAAGGATACGTGCATTTACCTGTTCCCTCTGGAAGATGTCGCGCAGGTGCTCCAACCCCAAGCTCTTCAGGAACTGGCTGATGTTCATGTCTACAACGGCTGTTGAATGAAACACAAAACAGACAAGACTGATTAAATACGTCAGACAAATCAGGCTAACCGTTTCTCATATGTATAAAAGTATGATGCGAAGTCATTTTAATCATTGTTGATGTCAAAGAAAAATGTCCATCCTTGGCTTGTCAAAGTTGTATAATATTATAATATACTGTATATAAAAGTCGGAGGGTTTACGTACTCTCTCTGTCCTTCCTGTCGGAGCCGGTGGCTCCATCTGCAGGACCAGTGGCTCCAGCCACAGTGAGCTCGCTGAGGGGCCCGGCCAGGTTGTCTATGCTGCTGGCTGCAGACAAGCAGGAGGGCGTGGAGGCTGGAGAGATGACCACTGTACTGACCACTGAGGCGCTGACCACTGTGGCCTGAGGCTTGAAGCAGCTGGGCAGGGCGTCCGGAGGCATGGCATCTATCAGCAGCGCTCTGATGTCATCAGCCTGAGACAGAGGAGACAAGAAACAGACACAATGTAATGAGGATTCTATAGTAAAGATATTCATTGATTTATACAGTAAACCATATACAGTGCATTCGGAAAGTTTTCAGACCCTTTCACTCTTTCCACATTTTGTTACGTTACAGCCTTATTCCAAAATGGATTAAATATTTTTTTTTTCCTGATTCTACACACAATACCCCATAATGACAAAGCGAAAAGAGGTTTAAAAAAAACAACAACAAAAAACTTATTTACATAAGTATTCAGACTCTTTGCTATGAGACTCGAAATTGAGCTCAGGTGCATCCTGTTTCCATTGATCCTGCTTGAGATGTTTCTACAACTTGATTGGAGTCCACTTGTGGTAAATTCAATTGATTGGACACGATTTGTAAAGGCACACACCTGTCTATGTAAGGTCCCACAGTTGACAGTGCATGTCAGAGAAAAAAACCAAGCCATGAGGTCGAAGGAATTGTCCGTAGAGCTCTGAGACAGGATTGTGTCGAGGCACAGATCTGGGGAAGGGTACCAAAAAATGTCTGCAGCATTGAAGGTCCCCAAGAACTCAGTGGCCTCCATCATTCTTAAATGGAAGAAGTTTGGAACCACCAAGACTCTTCCTAGAGCTGGCGGCCAGAGCTTCAGAGTTATTCTGTGGAGATGTATTGAGTAAAGGGTCTGAATACGTATGTTTTTGCATTGTCATTATGGGTTACTGTGTGTAGATTGATGAATGTTTTTTTTCATACATTTTAGAATAAGGCTGTAATGTAATAAAAAGTGAAGGGGTTTGAATATTTTCCGAGAGCACTGTAGCTCATTAATCAGAAGGAAGGTCGTAATCGCTGAAGTTTCTGATAATCAGAACATGATTAAAGTCAGTGAGGACCTCATAACAAGCTACGGTTGTGTATTACAGTATTACATGGCAGAGTGAGGTCACTCCCTGAGGTAATTACAAATGTGTGTGTGTGCATCCGTGTGTGTATATCTGTGTGTGTGTGTGTGTATATCTGTGTGTGTGTATATCCGTGTGTGTGTATACCGTAGCCAGGTCCAGTGGCGTCTGTCCCTCCTGGTTCTTCATGCTAGGGTCAGCTCCGTGGGCCAGTAGCAGAGCACACAGCTGGGTCCGGCCTTTCTGAGCCGCCTCGTGGAGCGGGGTGAAGGCCCACTTATCTGTAGCGTTCACACACGTGTTGTACTTGATCAGGAGAGCAGCTATATCCACATGCTGAGGGAGAAACAGGAACGTGTTAGGCTAAATCTGAATGTATGATGAAAAATGTGTCATTCAATGAACTAAAGAGTGAATCAGTTAAATCCATGACTCATCATTTTATCATAGAATCATAGAATTTACACATCCCTCCATATCATCCCTCCATATCAACCATCATTCTGACAACTATAGTGCATTTTGTTTCTACAGAAAGCGTCAATGTGTTTTAAGATCGCAGCAATGTAGTGATATGCTGTGCTCTGACTCACTCTCAGGAGTCACAACTCACTGAGCTAGTCGGCTGGACGTGGCCCACTCAGCCGGCTGGACGTGGCCCACTCAGTCGGCTGGACGTGGCCCACTCAGCCGGCTGGACGTGGCCCACTCAGCCGGCTGGACGTGGCCCACTCAGCCGGCTGGCCAGACTGGCCTCTATGCTCCGCACTCCTCCAACACACTATGTTGTAACGAGCCGAGCCAATGACATTCATCACCACTCACAGTGACCCTATGGAACACAGGCGGTCAAAGCAGCACATTGGCCGATACTTGGGCTGAAGCAGCAGCAAGAGGAGGAGGAGCAGGTCGCAGGAACCATGCCAAGGGGCAGCAGGGTGGGCGCTGGACTGAACCCAGGACTGTTATGTAAGCAGCAGCCTGCTCTGAGATTCCTGTTTGGGACTAATCATGTCCCCAGGGGCCACACACTACTGCTGCACTAAACAATGGCATAAACAAAACAAACAACGGCCATTCCTGCTGCTTATTAGCTTAACAAATGGCCCAGTTTCCCATTTGTGTTGTCTCAATGGTCAGAACTGTCACTGAGATTGTGTTTCATTTATGTTGGGAGAGGGTTTGGTTGGGTTGGGAGAGAGTTTGGTTGGGTTGGGAGAGAGTTTGGTTGGGTTGGGAGAGAGTTTGGTTGGGTTGGGAGAGAGTTTGGTTGGGTTGGGAGAGAGTTTGGTTGGGTTGGGAGAGAGTTTGGTTGGGTTGGGAGAGAGTTTGGTTGGGTTGGGAGAGAGTTTGGTTAGGTTGGGAGAGAGTTTGGTTGTGGCTTGAACAGTTACTTGGCCTATTTGATTTACTGTAGACTAGATAGTGTTTACTGTCAGTGATGCTGTGCTCTGTCTCTCTCAACTCCTCTGTGACCACTCAGTATCATCTCCATATCAGCCAGTGTTTCCACTAAGTCTCCCTCACTAGGCGGCGCCAGGGTTCCCTACTAAATGAATTATGAAATGTAGTGTTATATGAAAACTTTATGAGCTCCTTCAGCCTTGGCGGGACCTCTACATCACACCATTTACACACACGCCACAATGCCTCACACTCAGGAACACAACGAATTGTGTTTGTCATAAGGAGGAAGCACAGAGAGGCCATGTGGGGGAACAGGAGTAGAGAGGAGCTCTGATTGGCTCAGTAAACTATTCTGGCGTTAGAAATAATAAAGTAGTCAATACTTGTTGGGCTCCATGGGATGGAGAAGAGAGGGAGGAGGTGAGTTACTCACCCCATAAGAGGCAGCGTTGTGAAGGGGGATGAGACCCCCCTTGTCCTGGGCGTTGACATCAGCTCCATGCTCCAGCAGGTATTCTGCTACCTCCAGGTTATTGTAGCCAGCTGGTGGTGGGGGGGGGGGGACGCAAACACACAATGGGTTAATACAGACACAAATGTGCTCATATGTATTACCATGAAAACTGTGCAACATGGTGTCTTTAGTCCTCACATTCTAGCGTGGCACCATGTGGCTGGTGTTCCATCTCAATCCCTCTCCGCCTCTTTCTCCCTCTTTTCTTTTCACTATTCTTTCAAGGTCTTAAACTAGCTCAGCTTCATAGCAGGGGTGACCCTATGCCACTGCAGCAATTTATTGTGTAAGAAATTGAGCAGAAAGAGAAAAAAATACAGTTCTGCCGTTGTGTGATGAGGCCTCTGGACAGTGAGCACACTGCTATTCTTCTCTCTTCTCCACCCTGAGCCCCTCTGCCCCCCTCTGGTTCCCTCCGCACCGCTCCCCTCTGCACCGCTCCTCTCTGTCCCTCTGTACCGCTCCTCTCTGTCCCTCTGCACCGCTCCTCTCTGTCCCTCTGCACCGCTCCTCTCTGTCCCTCTGCACCGCTCCTCTCTGTCCCTCTGCACCGCTCCTCTCTGTCCCTCTGCACCGCTCCTCTCTGTCCCTCTGCACCGCTCCTCTCTGTCCCTCTGCACCGCTCCTCTCTGTCCCTCTGCACCGCTCCTCTCTGTCCCTCTGCACCGCTCCTCTCTGTCCCTCTGCACCGCTCCTCTCTGTCCCTCTGCACCCCCCTCCCCCACATTACTCCTCTGCTCCTCTCCCCTCCAGGACTTAGTCTAATCAACACTCATTATTGACCTCAGGTTTCCCCACTGGAAGCCCGAGGTAGGGGGAGCAGAGGAATCTATCAAATAGCGCACCTGTAACTTTGTACAGTACTAATGCAATTAGTTGTGCAATTTAGTTTGTGTGTTTCTTGTTCGAAGTGCAATAATCATGTTCTCTTCTTTATAAGTGTGTTATTCTATTTGTGTATTTGTGTGATATAGGATTTGTGCAAATTAGTTTTGTGTTTTCTGTTAGCAATAGGGTAATAGTGTAATAATTTGATTCTCTTTTTTTTTAATACTACAATTTGTTTCTATTGGTCTTTGTTCCTTCTTTTTGATATTTATGAGTCTTATTTTTGTATTCATATTTATAGAGTTTTAAATGTTATGATTATTTATTTGTGTTGTTCCAAATGTCTGAATAAAAAAGACAGTTAGTGCAGGGAGCCATACAAGCTGGAACCACTGAGTCACCATTCATCCCATCCTCTCCTGTGCTGTCTGAAGGTTCACTGTGAAAACAAGCTGTGGTAGAAATGGAGTGGCGCAGCGGTCTAAGGCACTGCTAGAGGTGTCACTACAGACCCGGGTTTGATCCCGGGCTGTATCACAACCGGCCGTGATCCTTAGTCCCATAGGGCGGCTCACAGCGTCGTCCGGGGAGGGTTTGACCGGGGTAGGCAATCATGTAAATAAGAATTTGTTCTTAACTGACTTGCCTAGTTAAATAAAGGTTAAATAAATAAAATAAATAAATAAAAGATAGATTGCGCGTGTGTGAGATGAGGGGAGTCTACGCTGCTCCTCCGCCACCTAGAGAGGTCATACTGTAGGGTGTCCATCCACTCTACCCAGACTGGGTGAAAACGATTGTTCATGTTCTGAATCGTTCAGTGGGGTCTTTCTCCACCATATTATTAACATTATATCCAAAAAGTCGGATTTTGTAACCTAATACATCCGATAATATGCACTTAGTGCTGTTGACAGAGCACTACCGATTTCTCTTTATATTGTAGTGAAACATGGTGTGGTGTGAGTTGTCAGGTCAGCTGTTGTCCCAGGCCGGTGCTGTTCCCTATTCCCTACAGTGACTGTTAGTTCCTTTCACACATCTGTTGTCCCCCATCCAATGAGCCACAGCCTCCCAGCTTCACACAGACACAGGGAGGGCAGACTGGCCCCACAGCCCGACCATCTGGGCACACTGGGGGAGTCTACAATCACACCTAGCTTCAGCTTGTAAACACAGTGGGTCCATGAGATTACATTAGATTGCAGACCTACTTCAGCCAGTTACTCAGGACACTGAGTGGACTCTCTACATGGTAAGTCATTTAACAATTCATCAAATCTGGCCCTTCTGACAAGTATAACTAACACTGTTATTTGTCAACAGAACTTGATATTTAGCAACAGAAGTCAAACTGGGTGGGTCACGTCTGTATGTACCCCTGGCTATGTCTTGGTGGCCATTCTTACCTGCAAGGTGCAGGGGGGTGGAGTTGCGTCCCTGTGTGTCTCTACAGTTGATGTTCTCTGGGCTGCAGAGTTTCTGGACGCGGGCCAGACAGCCCTTCTTCGCAGCGTCCAGCAGGGCAGCGTCTCCTCTCAGCAGGTCCTGGATGTCCGTGTCCCCCTCCTTCACCATGTCCAGAGGAGTGTTGCCGTCACGGTTCTTCTTGGTCGGGTCCGCCCCATGCTGAGGGAACCACCAGAGCAGAGAGGCTTGTCATGTACTGCTAAGGGACAGCAGTGAGTATAGCTTTAATTGACATGAAACCTAGGAAATATGTGCCTCTTGGCTGCTGCAGTGAATATGGGCTGGTGAACACATGGTGGCTGGTTTCTTAAATGCCAAAGTGAGAAACAGAGGGAGACGGGTTGAGAAAGCGTGTGATAAGAACTTCTGAAATAACTCAGAATCTAAAAAAAAGTAATTTATTCAGCAGGGTTATTCTTATGATGTGCATCAAGTATAATGAAACACTTCTCCCCTCTAACTATGAGGTGGGAAGTTAGATGCTCAAGCAGCTCTTAGCGTTTTTATATGCTAATGCAATCAAAAATAAGTCCCAAGTTTACAGCTCAGATGCACGTTTCACATATTTTATAAGTCACATAAACTGGCCCTGCTTAACGCCGATGAGAAGGAAAACATTACACATCCTGCTCTCTCCAGTGATCAAATCATGACCGGAGGTGTAATGAAAATAAGCCATAAAATACAAGTGTTTTTCCTGTCTATTATTCAGCCGTAATAAACAGTCTTTAACTACCAATGGGCTTCAGCATGTGATAAAATTAAATGACTAAACTGTTATGACTTTCTACAGTACCTCTCTGTAAAAGGTATTTAAGGAGAGAGAGACCCAAACCGTCCAGAACAAAGCCATCTCCTACAGAGAGATGAACCTGGAGAAGAGTCCCCTAAGCAAGCTGGTCCTGGGGCTCTGTTCACAAACACAAACAGACCCCACAGAACCCCAGGACAGCATCACAATTAGACCCAACCAAATCATGAAAATACAAAAAGATAACTACAGCAAACTAGAATGCTATTTGGCCCTGAACAGAGAGTACACAGTGGCAGAATACCTGACCACTGTGACTGACCCAAAGTTAAGGAAAGCTTTGACTATGTACAAACTCAGTGAGCATGGCTTTGCTATTGAGAAAAGCCGCCGTAGGCAGACCTCGCTCTCAAGAGCACACTGCCCACAAAATGAGGTGGAAACTGAGCTGCACTTCCTAACCTCCTGCCAAATGTATAACCATATTAGAGACACATATTTCCCTCAGATTACACAGACCCATAAAGAATTTGAAAACAAACCCAATCTTTATAAACTCCCATATCTACTGGGTGAAATACCAGTGTGCCATCACAGCAGCAAGATTTGTGACCTGTTGACACGAGAAAAGGTCAACCAGTGAAGAACAAACACCATTGTAAATACAACCCATATTTATGTTTATTTATTTTCCCATTTGTACTGTAACTATTTGCACATAATGACATTGGAAATGTCTTTATTCTTTTGGAACTTTTGTGAGTGCAATGTTACTGTTCATTTGTATTGTTGATTATCTACTTCACTTGCTTTGAAAATGTTAACTTATGTTTCCCATGCCAATAAAGCCCTCAAAACAAAGAGAGACAGCGAGACACAGACGCAGAGAGACAGAGACAGGGACAGGGGTTGAGAACGCGTGATAGCCTCCAGAGATATTTTGAATGACAAACTCTGTTGTAGAGTCCCACAGGCCTGAGTTCAGTGGTGTACAGTACCTTGAGGAGCAGCTTGCAGATCTCGTATTTGCCTTTGGCTGCAGCCTCGTGAAGAGGAGTGAACTTCCACAGGTCTGCCACGTTCACCGATGCCCCATGTCTCACCAGCAACTCAGCCACCTCATAGTGACCATAGGAACAGGCGTTGTGCAGGGGCACCAGACCTCTGCAGAGAGAGACAGAGAGAAAGAGATGGATTGAAAGAGACGGAGAGAGAGATACATCGATGGAGAGAGAGATGGAGACAGATGGGGAGGCAGAGAGAGGGAGACAAAGTCAGAAGGGGGGAGAGAGAGACAAAGTCAGAAGGGGAGGGAGAGAGAGAGAAAGTCAGAAGGGGGGAGAGAGAGACAAAGTCAGAAGGGGGGAGAGAGAGAGACAAAGTCAGGAGGGGAGGGAGAGAGAGACAAAGTCAGAAGGGGGAGAGAGAGACAAAGTCAGAAGGGGGGAGAGAGAGAGAAAGTCAGGAGGGGAGGGAGAGAGAGAGAAAGTCAGAAGGGGGGAGAGAGAGAGACAAAGTCAGGAGGGGAGTGAGAGAGAGACAAAGTCAGAAGGGGGAGAGAGAGAGACAAAGTCAGAAGGGGGGAGAGAGAGAGACAAAGTCAGGAGGGGAGGTAGAGAGAGACAAAGTCAGAAGGGGGAGAGAGAGACAAAGTCAGAAGGGGGAGAGAGAGACAAAGTCAGAAGGGGGGAGAGAGAGAGAGAAAGTCAGGAGGGGGGAGAGAGAGAGAAAGTCAGGAGGGGAGGGAGAGAGAGACAAAGTCAGAAGGGGGAGAGAGAGACAAAGTCAGAAGGGGGAGAGAGAGACAAAGTCAGAAGGGGGGAGAGAGAGAGAGAAAGTCAGGAGGGGAGGAAGAGAGAGAGAAAGTCAGAAGGGGGGAGAGAGAGACAAAGTCAGAAGGGGGAGAGAGAGAGAGAGACAAAGTCAGAAGGGGGAGAGAGAGAGAGAGACAAAGTCAGAAGGGGGGAGAGAGAAAGAGAGACAAAGTCAGAAGGGGGGAGAGAGAGAGAGAGACAAAGTCAGAAGGGGGGAGAGAGAGAGAGAGACAAAGTCAGAAGAGGGGAGAGAGAGAGAGAGACAAAGTCAGAAGGGGGGAGAGAGAGAGAGAGAGAAAGTCAGAAGGGGGGAGAGAGAGAGACAAAGTCAGAAGGGGGGAGAGAGAGAGACAAAGTCAGGAGGGGAGGGAGAGAGAGACAAAGTCAGAAGGGGGAGAGAGAGACAAAGTCAGAAGGGGGAGAGAGAGACAAAGTCAGAAGGGGGGAGAGAGAGAGAAAGTCAGGAGGGGAGGGAGAGAGAGAGAAAGTCAGAAGGGGGGAGAGAGAGAGACAAAGTCAGGAGGGGAGTGAGAGAGAGACAAAGTCAGAAGGGGGAGAGAGAGAGACAAAGTCAGAAGGGGGGAGAGAGAGAGACAAAGTCAGGAGGGGAGGGAGAGAGAGACAAAGTCAGAAGGGGGAGAGAGAGACAAAGTCAGAAGGGGGAGAGAGAGACAAAGTCAGAAGGGGGGAGAGAGAGAGAGAAAGTCAGGAGGGGGGAGAGAGAGACAAAGTCAGGAGGGGAGGGAGAGAGAGACAAAGTCAGAAGGGGGAGAGAGAGACAAAGTCAGAAGGGGGAGAGAGAGACAAAGTCAAAAGGGGGAGAGAGAGACAAAGTCAGAAGGGGGGAGAGAGAGAGAGAAAGTCAGGAGGGGAGGAAGAGAGAGACAAAGTCAGAAGGGGGAGAGAGAGAGAGAGACAAAGTCAGAAGGGGGAGAGAGAGAGAGAGACAAAGTCAGAAGGGGGAGAGAGAGAGAGACAAAGTCAGAAGGGGGAGAGAGAGAGAGAGACAAAGTCAGAAGGGGGGAGAGAGAGAGAGAGAGAGAGAGAGAGAGAGAGAGAGAGAGAGAGAGAGAGAGAGAGAGAGAGAGAGAGAGAGAGAGAGAGACAAAGTCAGAAGGGGGAGAGAGAGAGAGAGACAAAGTCAGAAGGGGGGAGAGAGAGAGAGAGACAAAGTCAGAAGGGGGGAGAGAGAGAGAGAGACAAAGTCAGGAGGGGAGGGAGAGAGAGAGAGAAAGTCAGAAGGGGGGAGAGAGAGAGACAAAGTCAGGAGGGGAGTGAGAGAGACAAAGTCAGAAGGGGGAGAGAGAGACAAAGTCAGAAGGGGGAGAGAGAGAGAAAGTCAGAAGGGGGGAGAGAGAGACAGAGGAAGGAGGGGAGGGAGAGAGAGACAAAGTCAGGAGGGGAGTGAGAGAGAGACAAAGTCAGGAGGGGAGTGAGAGACAAAGTCAGGAGGGGAGGGAGAGAGAGACAAAGTCAGAAGGGGGAGAGAGAGACAAAGTCAGAAGGGGGAGAGAGAGACAAAGTCAGAAGGGGGGAGAGAGAGAAAGAAAGTCAGGAGGGGAGGGAGAGAGAGAGAAAGTCAGAAGGGGGGAGAGAGAGACAAAGTCAGGAGGGGAGTGAGAGAGAGACAAAGTCAGAAGGGGGAGAGAGAGACAAAGTCCGGAGGGGAGGGAGAGAGAGACAAAGTCAGAAGGGGAGGGAGAGAGAGACAAAGTCAGAAGGGGGGAGAGAGAGACAAAGTCAGGAGGGGAGTGAGAGAGAGACAAAGTCAGAAGGGGGAGAGAGAGACAAAGTCCGGAGGGGAGGGAGAGAGAGACAAAGTCAGAAGGGGAGGGAGAGAGAGACAAAGTCAGGAGGGGAGTGAGAGAGAGACAAAGTCAGGAGGGGAGTGAGAG